>NC_044976.1:707001-1007001 GCF_008728515.1 Papio anubis | reverse complement strand
CACGCACACACACACACGTGTGTGCAAGCGTAAACGCTTCTACCCTTGCACAGATGTAGGGTGACCACCATGCTGGTGTGCCTGGCACTGAGGGGTTTCTCAGGCCACAGGACTTTGAGTGCTGAAGCTAGGAGAACCCCAAACAGACCGGGACCCCAGGTCGGCGCCTCAGGCCCCCGCTGCTGGTCTGGATTTTGTTTGTTTCCCCTCAGCCTGGGTATTTTTGTGACTGAGCCTCATGGACACCACCAGGGGTTCCCTTTGGGACCCGTTAGGTTTGAGGCCTGTGGGCTGTCAGAGCAGCACCTCCTGGGAAGCTTCTCGTTCTAATGCAGATAACAGAAAAGAGGGTTTGAAAATCAACCATCTAAGCTTCCTTTTCAAGCATCAGGAAAAGAACACAGGAAATTAAACCCAAAGAGAGTAGAAGAAAAGACCTAATAAAGCTAAGAGTGGAAGTCAATGCAATGGAAATGAAATGGTCGACAGAGAAAAATAACAAACTAAAAGTCTTTCTTGTACAATTTAATAAAATTAATTACCCCTAGCAAGACCAATCAGGATAAAAAGAGAAAACACAAACCATCAGTATCAGGAGTGAAAGGGAACATCACTGCAGACCTAACAGATATCAAAACGATATGAAGAGAACATGATGAACAGCTTTGCACCAGGGAACATGACAATTTTGAGGAAATGGACAAATTTCTCAAAATACACAACTGACACAAAAAAATATAGAAATATCTGAATAGTGGATGGTAGCGGTGGGCTCACACCTGTAATCCCAGCACTTTGGGGGAGGCCAAGGTGGGTGGGATCACTTGAGATCAAGGTTCAAGAGAGATCACAGCCAACATGGCAAAACCCCATCTCTACTAAAAATACAAAATTAGCCAGGCATGGTGGCAGGTGCCTGTACTCCCAGTTACTTGGGAGGCTGAGGCAGGAGAATCACTTAAACCTGAGGCCGGAGGGTTGCAGTGAGCTGAGATCGCCACTGCACTTCAGCCTAGGCTGACAGGAAAGCGGATTCCGTCTCAAAAAAGAGAGAGAAAAATCGACTACTAGGCCAGGAGGCCGGTGAAAACCAAGCCTGTAATCCCAGCACTTTGGGAGGCCGAGATGGGTGGATCCACAAGGTCAGGAGATCAGAGACCACATCTAGCTAACACGGTGAAACCCCATCTCTACTAAAAATACAAAAACTAGCGGTGAGGTGGCCGAGCCATGGTCAGCTACTTGGGAGGCTGAGGCAGGAGAATGGCGTGGACCTGGGAGGCCAGAGAGCTTGTAGTGAGCGAGATCCGGCCCTGCCTCCAGCCTGGCTGACAGAGAGAGACTCTGTCTCAAAAAAAAAGAAAAAAGAAAAATCGACTACTACTACTAATCAATGATATATCCACTAAAATAATGTTGAGGCACTGAGGCCAGGCGTAATCCCAGCACTTTGGGAGGCTGAAACAGAGGATACAAGCTTGAGTCAGGAATTTGAGACCAGCAACATCTCATCGCACATTTTTATTTCCTTTTTTTTTTTTTTTGGGGGCCAGTCTCGCTCTGTCGCCAGGCTGGAGTGCAGTGGCTGCGATCTGCGACTCACTGCAGCTCCACCTCAGGGCTCACCATTCTCACCTGCCTCTAATAACTGGGACTTCTGAGCCTGCTCACAACTAATTTTTGTATTTTAGTAGAACAGGGGTTCACCGTGTTAGCCAGGATGGTCTTGATCTCCCTGACCTCATGATCCACCTGCCTTGGCCTCCCCAAACTGCTGATTACAGGCGTGAGCCTGCAGCTCGACCCCGAATTTTTTCTTAATTTTTTAAAAGATTTTTTTAATTTTTGTTTATTTCCCTTTTTTTTGAGACAGAGTCTCACTGTGTCGCCGAGACCGGATGCAGTGGCACAATGTCGGCTCACCGCAACCCCCACCGCCTCCCAGTTTCAAGCGATTCTCCTGCCTCAGCCTCCCAAGTAGCTGGGATTATAGGCACTTGCTAGCCACCCGCGTAGCTCATTTTGCATTTTTCAGTAGAGATGGGCTTTCACCACGTTGGCCAGGCTGCTGGTCTTCGAACTCCTGACTGCAGGTGATCCACCCGCCTTGGCCTCCCAAAGTGCTGGGATTATAGGGATTATAGGCATGAGCCAGTGCGCCCAGCCAATTTTTTTAAGAAAAAAAATTTTTTTTTTTGAGACAGAGACAGTCTTTGCTCTATTACCCAGGCTGGAGTGCAGTGGCATGATCTCGGCTCACTGCAAAGCTCTGCCTTCGGGTTCGCCATTCTCCTTCCCTCAGCCTCCCAAAGTAGCTGGGACTACAGGTGCCTGCCACCGCGCCCGGCTAATTTTTTTTTTTTTGGAGATAGAGTCTCGCTGTGTTGCCCAGACTGGAGAGCAGTGGTGCAATCTCAGCTCACTGCAAGCTCTGCCTCCCGGGTTGATGCCATTCTCCTGCCTCAGCCTCCCGAATAGCTGGGACTACAGGCGCCCGCCCTTTCACGTAGCTAATTTTTTCTTATTTTTAGTGAGCCCAGGGGTTCACCCGTTTAGCCAGGATGGTCTTGATCTCCTGATCCTGTTGATCTGCCACCTCGGCCTCCCAAAGTGCTGGGATTACAGGCATGAGCCACCAGCCCGGCATTTTTGTATTTTTAGTAGAGGCGGGGTTTCACCATGTTAGCCAGGATGGTCTCGATCTCCTGACCTCATGATCCATGCGTCGGCCTCCCAAAGATGCTGGGATTACAGGCGTGAGGTCACTACGCCTGGCCTTTAAAGACTTTTTGAAACATTTTAAGAATAGCCTGTGGTCATGGGACATAAAATATGCATTTTGGCCGGTAACATTGGCTCAAGCCTGTAATCCCAGCACTTTGGGAGGCGAAATGAGCGGATCACCGTCGGTCGAAGACCATCAGTGAGCTGGTGAACCCGTCTCTACTACTCTAAAAAAACTAACCCGGCGAATTAGCGAGCGCCCTAGTCCCAACTACTCCGGAGAGGCTGAGGCGAATAAAGCGTGAACCGGAGGCCGGAGCTTGCAGTGAGCTGAGATCCGGCCACTGCACTCCAGCCTGGGTGACAGAGCAAGACCCCGTCTCAAAAAAAAAAAAAAAAAAAAATGCATTTGAATATTACTACATATGAATGAAGGCTTTCTGTTACAGACAGATGTGATAGCAGTATTGTCCTTTACAACATAAAATACATACGATTAGGACAAAAACCAAAGGGGAAAGTACAGCGGAAATAGACATTCAAGGAAAACATGAAATGTTAAATTTCCAAAGGTTAAAATAACCAGGTCTTGGCCTCTTTTTAATGGATGGTGGCAGGAATCAACTTGTTCATAACAGGCCTCGTAGACACCTGTGCTTACATTTAGAGAAAGAGATCCGTTTTTAAAATGTCGATAAATATTTAACAAAATAAGCTAGAAATTTCCTTTGCAACCTCCTTTGCAACTATCTAAACTTGTGATTAAATTTTTAGCTACCCATGACACAGTGGCACGCATCTGTAGTCCCAGCTACTCAGGAGGCTGAGGCAGGAGGAGCCCTTGAACCCAGGAGTTCGAGGCTACAGCGAGCTGTCATGCCACCACTGCAGTCCAGCCTGGGGCAACAGAGCGAGACTCCATCTCTATTTATAAATGAATACATATGTTTCAAAATTTTTAGCTACCCACCTAAAATGTGCACAAAGATACGCTGTATTTTCAAAATCTGTTAGCGGCACAGTGACCCCATGGGCAGTGGGGACGTGCATGTCCCTGTGAGCCTCACCCAGGGCTTGTCCTCCACCCAGCGGCCCCCGCATCTGACACAGAGGGACACAGACACCCTGCACGGCTGAGGGCCTCCCATGCTGCTGCTTGCAGGTGCTTCAAGCTGTCTTGCCGGGCTGTGGGCGTCCACCCACCCCTGGAGCTGTCCCACTACCAGATCAAGTTTGCGGCCACGGCCCTGTATGACACCTCCGTGGCCACAGTGTATGTCATCAACTCTCACCTGAGCATGAGCTCACGGACCCACTCCAAGCCCCGCATTGGCTCAGAGGACACCTCTCCCGTGGGGCCCACGTCTTTCGAGTTCCTGCTGCCCCCAGACTCGCCTATCACCATCTCGCCCTCGGTGGGGACCGTGTGGCCAGGAAAGGTGGGTGTGGGCCTCACACGCCGGCTGGGAGGCAGGGGCTCCACGCCACCTGCATTTGTCCCCAGGGTGTCTGCCTTTGGCCACCTTTAACCACAGGGTTTCAACCCGGAGAACAGGGGCACAAGTCAACCTGGCCCTCATCAGACCCAAGCAGGGCCGAGGAAGGCTCCATGGCCAATGTGCATGGGGCCCAGGGCCCCCCACGCCGGGGGGGCGGTCACAGTACCCTTGGTCCAGCCTGACCCGGATCCATGGCCAATGTGCATGGGGCCTAGGGCCACCCACGCCCGGGGGGGCGGTCACAGTACCCTTGGTCCAGCCTGACCCCGAGAGGCAGGAGCTCCCCAGGCTGCTGGCCTGGCCGGCACCCATCCAGGGCTTCCAGGTTGAGACTGGGGAAGGCTGTGTAGTCCCTTGCACCAGCGGACCTCGCAGGCAGAAGGGGAGTGGGGGGACAGAGGGCGTCGGCCACTCCCACCCAGCGCTCCACCTGTCCTGCACAGCAGAAAGCTCTGGGCCTGGCAGGGCCTTCGGGTGACCCTGAGGGCTGCTGAAGGCCTAAGTGAGGAAGGGCACGTGGGGGACAGCTGGCTCACATGGGATTGCAGTGAATGCAGTGATTCAAAATGTAGGACTCACCCATAAAACTCAAGGACGGAAAGGGCAGGCTCAGCTGTCACTGCTGCCCCATGGACAGGGGACCGGGTCCCGGCCTGCCCAGCACTCTACTCTCAACACCTCCAATCACAGGACCCCCACCCTTCATGGCCAGAGGGCTTGGTGCTCACGCCTGCAGCCCGCCCCCGCTTCCTGGGGGACAGAGGCCAGGGAGGGCCATCCCGAAGGGGCACACAGGCTGAAATCTCAAGGGGGAGGTGACCTTGAGAAGAGTCAACGGGCGGAGGACGGTAGAGTGCCAGCAGGGGCTCCTGGGGGGCGGAGAGAAGTGGCAGCCCCTGTGCCCACGCCTGTCTCTCCTCAGAGGTGCCTGGTCCAGGTGGCCTTCCGGCCCGTGCTGCCTGAGAAGCTGATCCGCCAGGAAGCCCTCCCACTCCTGAACAAAGAAATGGAGACCAAATCCGTGCGTGGGGCCTGGGAAGGAGGGGCGTGGGTAGGGGAAGGGCCTGTCGCAGGAACAAACTCCACCGCCCTGGAGTCCCTGGGGGCCCCCCGCCGTGTGCCAGGAGCGCAGGGTAGACCTTTCCCAAGCACTGCGCATGTCGAGCTGCATCTGAGAGGTTAAAACGCTTGCTCACCGAGACCCTCCCTCCTCTCTGGAGGGCACTGCCAGGCGGGAGCAGGGAAGGGTGGGCTCTGGAGGTGGGGGCAGTAGGGGCTGCGACCCAGGGGTGCGGCGGATGCAATGCAGGGCCCCTCCCACAACCTGGAGGCCCCCAGAGGCGTACCTGAAACATGGAGGGTCCTGCAGAATCTGCCCGGCGAGCGCGGGCCCTGGAGGCGGCCTCGAGAGCTCCTGCCTGCCACACTCCAGATGCGCCCTCCCTGGCCCGGCGCGGGTTCCTCCTGGGCGTGCACGCGAGGGGAAGCGCTTGCCTTCAGCCTTTGGCAGTGAAGACGGTGGGGGGACCCCAGTTCTGGCTGCCTCCTCACTCCTTTGTGCCTCGGTTTATCCTCTGGTGAAGCAGACGCTGCAGTCTGTGGGCAGCTCTGTGGGGGTCCGTGTGCCCCTCTGCACTGGCTACAGTCTTCCTAGGGAGCCGGTCGGTTTTCTGGTCCCCATTCAATCCAACTGGGGCTCCCACGGTTCCTGCACTGGCCGCAGAGGAGCCACAGGGTGCAGCTGGGTGCCTCTGGGGCCCTGCACAGCCCCACAGCCAGTCTCTTCCCCCACAGTTCCGAAAGGATATGGCCTCCCAGAGGAAGGACATGCACAAACTGTCATTCTCCGCTCTTCGAATGCAGAACCGCGACAAACTGTTCAAAGTCTCTGTCCCCCACGTCCTGGAACTGCGGAAGCGGGAGCTGAAGCCCAGGTGGGTCCAGGAGGGGCTGCCCCACCTGCTTCCCTCCAGGCCCCTCTGGTGGGACCCACTGTGGCCCCTGTGGAGAGTCCCCTCCCCCCACAGACTGCCCAGAATGACCCATGTGGCTGGAAGGACTGACGGCTTCAGACACAGCTGGATCCAGGTGCTGCCTTCCTGGGACCTGCCCACCCCATTCCCCCAGGCCTGACACCCCTGCCCGTAGCCTCACTCCACGGGTGGGAAGCGAAGCCACCGCCCCCTACTCAGCCCCCTTGGGTGCAGAATGAGCCCTGGGAAAGCTCTGATGGGCGCCTGTGGCCCCAGAAAGGAACATGGCTGTCTATCCAGGGCCCAAAGGCACCTGCCCCAAACCCCAGCCCCCAGCCACCAGCTGACGAGGACCTGAAGTGAGTGACAAGGCCCCCACAGGAGCCAGAGAAGGGTGGAAAAGCCAGCTTGTCAGACACAACTGCGACAGCCACAGCCTGGAACCCCGGGACCCTGAGGCAGAGCCGCAGGGGTCCGGCCTAGGCCGATGGTGGGTGGGGGGAGGCGGGAGTGCACACCTCCGACTTCCTTCCAGTTCCGATGAGTACCAGGCCGCCCGAGCCACCCTGGTCAGAGCGTTCCAGGCGAAGTTTGACACATTTGTAGTGCCCTGTGTTGTTGCCAGTGGTGACGTCAAAGACAGGAAAGGGTCAGAACCGCCAAGCTTCAGGTGTGAGGCGCCGTGGCCAGAATGGGGCGTGGTCAGCCGCAAACGCGCCGTCCTCTGCTACTGCCCAACCCTGGGGCCTGGGCGGGCAGGGGGCCACCCACCCTGCCGTCAGCATGCCCTTCCCGTCCCAGCCCCCACAACACCCTGTACCTGGAGCTGTGGTGCCCGACGGTGGCGCCGTCTGTTGTGGTGACGTCCCACAAAGGCAAGACCATCTTTAACTTCGGCGACGTCGCCGTGGGTGAGACGCTCAGCCCCACGCACACCTCCACCCGGTGCCCAGGCACACCCACGCCTCCCCCAGCCCCACGGCCCACGCCTGACAGGGGTGCTCCCTGGGGCCTGGGGCGGGGGCTGTGGCCTGACGCTCCCTGCCCCATTTCAGGGCACCGCAGTATCAAGAAGGTCTCCATCCAGAACGTCTCTCCCGAGGATCTGGCCGTGTCCTTGTCCACCCAGCCCAGGCGGCCTGCGGGGTGGGAGTGGGGGCCGGGGAGGGTGTGGTGGAGCCCGCAGACACCCGTGTCCCCTCCTTGACATGGACCCTCAGCTGGACTTCTCCCTGCTGAACCCCAACGGCCCCTTCGTCCTGCTGAACCACTGCAGCCTGCTGCACGCGGGTGAGACCCAGGTCCTGGTGCTGTCCTTCTCTCCCCACGAGAGCATCCTGGTGAGTCCCAGGCCCACCCCGGCCACACTGCGGCCCAAGGCTCCCCACACCGCAGGACAAAGGCGCTGGCCGGGGCGGGCATCGCCTGTGCTCAGGCCCGGAGCTGACCACGCCTGGGTCTGTGGGCAGCCTGGCCCAGGCCCCCACGCCAGCCGGCAAGTGAGTGGAGCTGATGGAGCCCCAGCGCTGTCTCAGCTCCGGCACTGAGAACCCACTGCCCCTGAGGCAGAGCTCCCCTCGTGGCTCCAGCAGACATCTGTTCCTGACCGAGGGATGTGGTCTCTTTAGGCTCAAGAAACACTGGACATCATTACCAAGAGAGGCACGCTCACCCTCACCCTCGTGGGCACTGGCGTGGCGTCCATGATCACGTGCTCCATTGAAGGCAGCATCCTCAACATGGGCTATGTGATCGCCGGAGAGTCTGTGTCCTCAGGCTTCAAGGTGAAGCACACGTGCTGGCTCCAGCTTCCCAGGAGGGGTTTCCACCAGGCAGGACTCAGGCCAGCTGTGAAAGTGACCCGTGGGTTGGGGAGCCTGTGGGGACACAGGTAGCCCCCTCTACACAGCTGCCACCTCTGCCGCCCTCTCCTGCAGGACCCGGGCCTGTTTCTGGGGAGGCTGCAGATGTCCCCTGGTCACCCCACCTCCCTGTCCTCCTTGTCCCTCCTCCTCAGCCCCTGCACAGAGCTCCCCCAACCACCCCCTGCCCTGCTGCTTGAACTCCTTTGGAGCTCAACTCAGCCACCCGGGGGCGAGGGTTTGCGGCCCTCTGGGCGAGCTGCACTGCCCCGTGTGCCCTCATGCCTTTGCACCAGCATGTGCCCATGAGCGAGACTCAGGTGCCCTGGAGGACAGGTGGCACCCCAGAGCTGTCCCCGCGCCCCAGACAGGGAAGCCAAGCGCCGGCCTGGCAAAGGCTGATGAGAGGCTGGAAGAAGGGACGTTGGCACACAGCTCAGTAAACCGCCACATGTGCCAGCGTCGTCAGGCCACCGGGGTCCCCACCTGGGTGTGGCCTCATAGCAGCAGCCAAGTCCTGGGCACTGACCATAGGAAGGAGGCAGCCAGGCTGGGGCTGGCGGGCGGTGACAGCGGCCTGCTCTCTGCAGCTGCAGAACAACTCCCTGCTCCCCGTCAAGTTCTCCATGCTCCTGGACAGTCTCTCCAGCGCCCGGGGCCGGGGCCAGCAGCAGCTGCCGCAGTTCCTCAGCTCGCCCTCCCAGAGGACGGAGGTGGTTGGTGAGCGGGGTGAAGGGTGGGTGAGATGCGGGGGAGTGGTCAGCGAGCTGGAGGGCGCGGCCGGTGGGCGCGGGGGAGTCGTTCCGGTGGGCTGAGGGGAGGTTGCCGTGAGCTGGGGGGGTGGGTGGTGAGATGGGGGGTGGGTGGTAAGATGGGGGTGGGCGGTGAGCTGGGGGGCACTTGGATCCATGGGGGTTCGGGGGGTGCAAGGCCATGGGGGGCACCCGGCAGGACAGGGGCTCTGTGGGGGGTGGGCAGGGTGCAGAGCTCTATGGAGCAGGCCTTGGAGGGCAAACAGTGATTGCAGGTGGGGAAGGCCAAACTGCACCCCACGCTATCCGCAGGGACGCAGAATCTCAACGGTCAGAGCGTGTTCAGCGTGGCCCCCGTCAAGGGCGTCATGGACCCCGGGAAGACGCAGGACTTCACTGTCACCTTCAGCCCCGACCACGAGAGCCTCTACTTCTCCGACCGGCTCCAGGTGGTGCTCTTTGAAAAGGTGCAGCTCTGGCTCTGCAAGTTCAGCTGGGCCCGGCCCTGGCCCCAACCAGAGCCTTGCCTTTCGCTGCACTGCCCCACTTTGGAGACCCGGAGGGTACCATGGCTGGGGGACTTAGCACCACACTGAGGGTCATGGGCCGAGAGACCAGAGTCCAGGGCCCCACGGGGCCCCCAGGCCGTCCCTGCCTCCTTCCCTGAGCCAGCCCAGCTCTCACCAGCAGGGCCCCTGCTGCGGAGCTTTGGGGACAAGGCCACTCCACTTCTTGTCCCCAGAAAATCTCCCACCAGATCCTGCTGAAAGGGGCCGCCCGTGAGCACATGATGTTCGTGGAGGGCGGGGACCCCCTGGACGTGCCCGTGGAGTCTCTGACGGTGATCCCCGTATTTGACTCCAAGCACAGAGAGGGTGAGCCCCTCCCCGGGGAGGGAACAGACACGGGGCCTCCTGGTGCCCCTACCCTGTGGACGGGGGCCCTGAGACCCAGCGGAGTGGGGCAGGGATTCCCAGTCTTCTACCCCTGAGCCAGGCAGGAGAGCCACTGCTAACCAGAGTTGAGGAGTCCCGCTGCAGCCCCACCCCATGCCTCAGCCTGACCCTGAGCAGCTCCCCTGGCCACACCCCTCCAGCCGGCTCCCGGCCAGGCCCTCCCTCTCCAGAGGCCGAGGAGCTGAGGCCCATCCTGGTGGCCCTGGACTACATCCAGTTCGACACAGACACGCCAGCCCCACCTGCCACCCGAGAGCTGCAGGTGGGCTGTATCCGGACCACCCAACCATCTCCAAAGAAGGTGCCCACAGCATTGCCCCTGGGGATATTAGGCAGCCCCTCTGCCTCCCCTGCCCTGGGCAGCCCCCCTCCTGGCCTTGCCCCTCACTGGGATTGTCCCCACAGCCGGCCTTGTCTGGGACTTCCTGTGGCAGGTGTGGGGTGGGCAGCCTGCTGGTCAGAGCTGGGAGGGTGAGTGGAGCTGGGCACCCTCAGCTCTAGTCCCACTGCTGCTGGGAGCGGTGCCTGGTCGCCAGCCTACAGGAGCCCCATACCCCACAGACCGTTGAGTTCAGCCTGGACAGTGTCACATCCCTGCAGCACAAGGGTTTCTCCATTGAGCCCTCCCGGGGCTCCGTGGAGCGCGGCCAGACGAAGACCATCAGTATCTCCTGGGTGCCGCCTGCGGACTTTGATGTAGGTGCCTTCGGGTTCCAGGCCAGCGAGCCCTGGGAACGCCAAAGGCTGGGTGGGCTGTACCCCTGCCCAATCCCAGGGGAGGAGGTGGCCGCGGAGGACCCAGGGGAGTCAGGTGGGCAGGGCAGCGGGAAGACAGCAGACCTCCCCCGGGTGCCCACTGGCTGAAGGCCTCTTCTCCCCTCCCCTCCTGTTTCAGCCAGACCACCCACTCATGGTGTCGGCCCTGCTGCAGCTAAGGGGGGATGTGAAGGAGACCTACAAGGTCATCTTTGTAGCCCAGGTGGTGACCGGCCCCTAAGCCTCTGCACAGAGCACCCTCGGGCCCTCCTGCCCACCCTCAAAGCCCTCCCCAGGCTGAGGGCCAGGCCATACTACCCTAGGGCCTGGGACCTGGCCATCCTCTGCCAGGCAGATTTCAATAGGCCACCCTCCACATGGTGCCACGGCCACTTCCTGCTGCCCTGGACCCAGCAAGCCCAGGTACATCCAAGAGCGCCCACTCTTGAGATCCCAGACTCAGAACCAGCGAGAAGGCCAGGCCAGCCCACAGCCGTCCTAGCCAGAGCCCCTCAGAGCCCCCAGGAGAGCCCCCCACAGCCTGTCAATAAACTTTTTGTAGGCTAACACTTGCAGCCTGCAGTGTGGGTGACAGAGCACTGAATGAGAAGTGGGGATAGAGCCCTGGGGATGCAGCCCCTCCCCTCACAGCCATGAAACCCACTTTGCCTGGCAAGGGCCTCCTGGAGCGGGGCCATCCTGCAGGACACCTGTGGGGAGGCCACCCTGACACAAATTCGAGGAGGGCCCCCAAGCCTGGTGCCCTGAGCAGCAGGCAGGCAGTCCAGAGGGCCGGGGTGCAGCCGGAGCTGAGGCTGACCCAGAGCCGGGAGGCCATGGGTGGTGGGGAGGGCAGGGCTCCAAAGCCCAGGGCAGGCCCCGGGAACCTCCAGACTTTTCCCAAGTCCCAGGACCTCGGATGACCCCAAGCAAAGGTGAGCAGATGGCGGGAACCCGGCCTACTTATGCCCTCCCCTCCGCCCAGCAGGGGCCAGGTGAGGCCCAGCTCCTGCACTTAAGTCTCTACTTTTAATCTGAGATAAGTCTGGGCTCGGCTTTCTGGGCTCTGACCCACCCTTCATCAGAGAAGACCCCTCACAGCCCGTGAGATGCTCCTGGAGCTCAGAGTGGTGCCTCCACCCCAACCCTGCCCTCTGGAGTCTGGCTTGTTGGACACTGTCCCCACAGAGCCCACCCAGCCTGGCCCTCCTGTCACAGTGCAGCACAGCCACTGTGCCACCCCAACCAGCAGCCACCAGGAGAGCGTATGCAGCCTTCCCTGGCCTGGCAGGGGGGAGCAGGTGGTGCTTCGGGGAGCTTTCCTGGGCATAGGCCTCAGGGACGCTGGTCTTGAGCTGCCTGCCCTCACCCCCAGCCCCCCAGGGCCCACAGTGCCTAGGAACTTGCCATTGCCCCAAACTTCAAGCCAGTGACATTGACCCTGCAGTGGCATTTTGCAGGATTTCTGTCCAATGCGTCCCTTGCTGCCCTTCCTGGGGCTGACCCGCCATGGCTCAAGCTTGCGCCACACCAGATGGGAGGGGAAGGCAGGTTCCACCAGGTTCAAGCCGGCCCCAGCCGCAGGAGGAGGTGCTCCTGGAGGGCACTGTTTCCTGAGGAGGCCCCTGTCTTCTAAACTCTGGCCCGACTCTCCTGCTGGCAGGCCCCTGGTACTGAGTGGTGAGGCCTGCCCAGGTCCTGTATGGGGGCCGCACCCTCACCTTCCGGAACTTGGGGCTGTGGTCTCAGGCCGTGCGGTGCACATGCACTCCCATTCCCACTCCCGTGCTGGGCCTCCACGACCAGCGCGGTCAACGTGGTGGGAAGAATGGCCAGAGGCCCGGAGAGCTGGGCAGGCAGGAAGGGCCCTTGAGGACCATGGCACAGGCCCTAGGAGGTGAAAGGCAACTTCAGGCAGAGCCCGAAAATGGAAGGAGTGATGCAGTGAAGGGGCAGGTATGGGCAGAAGAGCCACGCAGAGGAGGCCCTGCCCTCCAGGGTCACTGCCCTTGTAGGGGTGGGGCACACTGAGCAGCGCCCACATGTGGAACAGTTCTGAGCCAGGGGTGTGTGCTCCTCCTGCAGTAAGATGGACCCTGCCCTTTGCTGTGTGACCACCTCCCTTAGCCTGACCGCCCGGCGGACGGTGTGCTGCTGGTCGCACGGGGAGCAGAGAGCAGCAAGAGCCTAACAGGGCCCCTGGCCTGGTGCCAGAGGGATAAGGGTCAGGGGTCCCCCTGGAAGAAATGGCCCCCGCCTGCCCCTGCACGGGGAGCAGCGGACATTGCAGGCTGAGGAAAGGGTGCTGGGCTCCCTGTGGCCCTCGGGAATGGAGGCCGCATTCCCCAGGTGGGGCATGGCCCCCAAGGCCAAGTGCTTTGGGAAAGTGGTCTGCACCCAGAGCCTCAAGGGCCCAGAGCCAGGGCCAGGCTCCAGCCCCCTGGGCCAGCCCCCAGGCAGCGCCTGCAGCTCAGGTCCACAATCAGTGTGCAAACACCACGTTCGGGACGCCCAGCATCTTGGTGGCGTGACCCTCCAGTTCACCTGGAGCCTGCCTGCAAGACTGGACCCGAGGGACCACACCCAAGGCAGCCACGACTTTCCAGGCCAGCTCCCGCGGGTTCCCGGGCCACGCCCAGATCAGCGCCAGAGCAGGCCACGCTCGGCCGGCCGGGGTGAAGGCGCCATGCCCGGGCTGAGGGCGAGACCTACCGTCGCCTCGCGACTCTGGGCCAGGTGGAGCTGCGAAGCAGGGCTTGGGGCGGACAAACCCTCTGAACACGTAGGGCTTGGCCCAGTGGGAGGGGATTGCGTTGAGCGGTGTCTGGTGGGCGCGGCTTATGGCGGGCGTGGAGCCAGTGGGTGGGGTTTGCATTGAGCGGAGGTCCAGCGAGTGGGGGCGTCTCGTGGGCGAGGCCTCCTGTGGGCGGGGCCTGCGGCGAAAGAGGCTTGCTCTGGGCGGGGACCTGCGGGTGGGGTTTACGCTGCGTGGGGCGTCCTGTGGGCGTGTGTCCCTGTGGGCGGGGCCTGCGAGGAACGGGGCTTGCACTGGGCGGTGCCCGGCGGGCAGGGTTTACCCTGTGTGGGGCGTCCAGTAGGCGTGTGCGCCTGTGGGAGGGGCCTGCGGCGAGCGAGGCCTGGTGGGCGCGGTTTACGCTGAGCGGGCGTTCTGTGGGCGTGTCATGTGGTGGGTGTGTCCTGTGGTGGGCGGGGCTCCATAAAGCCGCGTCGCCAGGCTCTGCTCCAACCTCCGCAGAGCATGGGCCGGGGGTCGCTGGCCGCCCGCGGGCTCCGGCTGCTGCTGCCGCTCTTGCCGCTGCCGCAGGTGGGTCGGGCCGCGTTCTCGGTTTGGCCACCGCGGGGCGGGTCCGTGCTCGGACCACGCCCCTCCCGGGCTCACCCCTGTCCCCACAGGTGGCGCTGGGCTTCGCGGACGGCAGCTGCGACCCCTCGGACCAGTAAGTCAGGGGGGAGGGAGCCGGGGCCTGGCCCCGCCCTGTGGGGAGGTGCGGGCGGTGAGGTCGGCCGGCCCATGCCCCGCCTGCTCCAGGTGCCGCCGTCCCCGCAGGTGTCTGCCCCAGGCCCGCTGGAGCAGCCTGTGGCACGTGGGGTAAGTGGAGCCCGCGGCGGAGCCGTGCGTCCGACGGTTCTGGGGCGGGGGTCACCGGGGCCAGACCTGCCCGGCCCTAACCTCACCAGGCCGCCTCCGCTGTCGCCCAGTCCCGGTCGCTGGCGGGAAGTGACCTCGAGCAAGCAGGACCTTCCCTCCCACCCCTCCCACCTGGCCTCCGCGGGAAGCCCCTACGATCCCACTCAGCAGTGGGGCAGTCGCTGAGGACAGCGAGTCCTGGGAGTGAGCCCAAGGCCACCCCTGGCCAGCCCAGGAGAGACAGCCAGGGCAGGCCCAGCAGCCGGAGGCCAGGCTTTGGCCACGGCAGTCTCCAACGTGCAGAAACATTGTCTGCTTTTTATCCTGTTAACCTGTCTTCGGTGGTTGTGCCACGACATTCCCCAGGGTGCAGGTGCCCAGTGGCCGAGGGTCAGTCCAGTGGGAAGGCCTTGCTCTTTTAGGCTCATCCTGCTGGCGGTCCTCCTGTTGCTGCTGTGCGGGGTCACAGCCGGCTGTGTCCGGTTCTGCTGCCTCCGGAAGCAGGCGCAGGCCCAGCCACATCTGCCACCAGCACGGCAGCCCTGCGACCTGGCGGTCATCCCTATGGACAGCGACAGCCCTGTACACAGCACTGTGACCTGTGAGTGCCTAGGGGCCCTCGAGTTGGGGGTGGAGATGGCGGGGGTAAATGCCAAGCCCGCCTCCACGAACCCACTCTGGTGTCCTGCAGCCTACAGCTCCGTGCAGTACCCACTGGGCATGCAGTTACCCGTACCCTTTGGGGAGCTGGACCCGGACTCCATGGCTCCTCCTGCCTACAGTCTGTACGCCCCGGAGCCTCCACCCTCCTACGATGAAGCTGTCAAGATGGCCAAGCCCAAAGAGGAAGGGCCAGCACTCTCCCAGAAACCCAGTCCTCTCCTTAGGGCCTCAGGCCTAGAGACCACTTCAATGCCCCAGGAGTCGGGGCCCAATACCCAACTACCACCTTGTAGCCCTGGTGCCCCTTGAAGGAGGTAGGACAATGGACCAGAGCTTCGAGAACTAGCGCTTGGAGCCAAGGGCCCCCAGCCCACCCCACCATCCCACACATTGCTGTGGCCCCAGCCTTGGTGTCATTTTACACCAGCCCCATGGCGTCACTGCCTAGGCAGGCTGCTGCTTTCAGCCTCAGCCCCTGGCCCAGTCCCAGCAGGCCCTCAGCCTGGAAGAGGCCCCTTGGGCCTGAGCCTCAGGTGGGAGCTCAGGGCCAGCTGTGACGTCTGCATCTTATTGGAGAGAGAATAAAGTTTGTATTTAAGTGATCTCTGCCTATGTGGGAAGGAGTCTGGGACTCCAGGGCTCTGGGAGGAACCCTTGGGCAGCCAACCCCCAGTGCAAGCAGGCAGGGCGAGCGCGTGGTCCCTGGCCTGTACCCCGTCCAGGCTTCAGGCTGGCATTCCTAGCCCTGAGTTGGGCAATGGGTGGTGTCAGGTGTCCTGGCAGAAATGACTGGGGTTGTGTTTCTGTGGCTGGGCCAGGAAAACTCTTTTCCTTCTCCAGCCCCATGCCTTTGCCCGTTGCCCCCCAACCCTGGCTGGGACAGTGAGGCACACACGAGTCAGGCTACAACATTTATTTTGCACAGAGCTGGGGGAGTGGGTGGCAGGGGGCAGTGGCAGTGGCCTTCCTGGGCAGGCCTCCCACGACTGTAGCAGCTGCGCCCTACTGGATCAGCTTGAAGGACTCCCCGGTCATCATGGCCACAAACTCTGGGGACAGAGGGGCAGGTCAGCAACTTGCCCTGGCCCAACCACTGGCTCCCAGGGCTCCAGCCCACTCACCCTCATAGTCGATGGTCCCGTCCCCGTCCTTGTCAGCCTCCTTCATCATCTGCTCCGCCTCCACCTCGTTGAGGGGCTCCCCTGCATTCATGAGCACGTACCTGTGGGGCCTGGTGCTGAGCCACTCCATCGGCCCTGCCCGTGCCGCCCACCGCCTGCCCCCCGCCCGGGCCCTACTTGAGTGTGTTCCAATCAATGTAGCCCTTGCCCTCTTTGTCGAAGACGCGGAATGCCGCCCTCAGCTCGCTCTCCTGGTTCTGGGCCTTCTCATGGTAAACTCCCATTAGTGCCAGGAAACCATCGCAGTTGAAGAACCCTTTGTCTGCAAGGAGCACAGCTGAGGCGCAAGGGACAGGGGGCACAGCACTCCCCATGGGCTCTGCCTCTTCCCCCATAGGCACCAAGACCTGACCCAGGGCCGCTCCCCGAGGCTACCCACCCCACTCCAGCCACAAGCTCACTGTCTCTGTCCACGTCCTTGGCCATCGAGGCCAGCTCACTCTTGGTGGGGTTGATACCCAGCAGGCTCATGAGCCGCTCCAGCTCCCCCGTCTTCACCTCCCCGTTGCCCTCTTCATCAAACATCTCAAAGACTCCCTTGTACTCCTTGATCTGCTCAGCCGACAGGCGCTCTGTCTGCAGGGGACACCCACACCGGCCTGACCAGGAGTCCCTTCTGCCCCTGTGTCCAGGGAAGGGTCGGAGATACCCCTGCACCCATCCCTCCGTTGGCAGCCTTTCAAGGTGAGTGGTAAGAGAGGAGGCCCCCAGCGCAGAGCAGTCTTCCCGGACAAGGGGTCACACGCCAGGGGTTTGCAGGGCCAGCAGGGCTCTGCCAGGCAGCTCACAGGGGCAAAGGCCAGACAGGCAGGGGCCAGCATTCGAGGGAACAGCGGGAGCTGCAGGGCCAGGCGGGCCAGGCTGCAGTCCTGGAGTCTGGCAATGGACGCTAGGTGAGACAGGTAAAGGAAGCTGAGAGCAGGGTAGGGAGGTGCCCAGCCCTGGCCTGGGCTTCCAGCCCAGGATTGGGATACAGCCCAGGAAGCAGAGTCCTAGGCTCCAGCCTGTGTGGCATTCTGGAGGGAGAGTCCAGCACCGGGCCACACCTGCCTGCCACCACTGCTGCTGCCCATCTGGGAGCCAGCTTCCAGAAAGGGCTGCTCCACCCTGGCCCTGGAACAAGGGCTGTGTTGGTGGCAGCAGGGCTTGGCCACTTCTTCCACCTCAGCCTCTTCCTGCCCAGGCTCCCTGGTAGGTCCTCGCACCTCCAGATTCCAGCTCAACCTACCCAACCAGCCCGCTGGAGACTCCATCGGGCACAGGGAGCAGCCTTACCATGTCGGTGGTTGTCTGACGGGATTCTGCAGGGTGGTGGCACCAGGGCTGCTGTGGGCAGAACGCTGGGGCAGTGGTGGCAGCTGAGTTTTAGCTGGGCCTGGCTGCCTGGGGTCCCCAGGGTCCAGATTCCAAGAGCCTTTTATGGGTGGGAAATCCTGCTGGCCCTATTTTGGGACAGGCTCTCAGCCTTATCCACAGGGACCCTTCCCGGCCCTTCCCCCGACCCTGAAGATGGGCACCGAAGGCCGAGTGCAGGGGCCAGGAAAGGGCTGAGACGTGGCGGGACCCTCAGGAAAGGGCTGAGACGTGGCGGGGCCCTCAGGAAAGGGCTGAGACATGGCGGGGCCCTCACACACACTGTTCCCCTTGCTGTTCCCTCTTCACTGGACCAAGCTCTGAGTCTACCTTTCCAGAGGTGCGGCCCTCCAGCAGGTCTGCACGGGACGCTGGTCCCATGCTGTCATCACTTACCAGTGAGATTTCTTGTTGAAGGCCCATCCTGGCCAGCTGGTGCCCAGTGGCTCAGAGACTGGCCACCCTCCCATCCTGGTGGACTCAACATTGGCCCCGTGCCAGTATGTCACAAACTCTCCGGACAGGTCGAATGAACAAATGCATTAGGCACCTCTTGACCACCTTGTACAGGAGGGGCTGAGGGTCCACCATTCAGGGAGAAGACAGCAGGACATGGGCTGGGGGTGAAGGGGGAAAGGGGGCAAGACAGACAGGGCCTGGCTGCCTGCTGGAAGTCGGGCACAGTTGGGGGCTATTTTGGGGTTTCTCAAGGAAACCTGACCTCCCTTCCACTCAGAACAGCAAAGCTGGCTCCCGAGGGGGCCTGGTGCCCAGGCTGGTCAGTATCAACACGCCACAGTGGAGCACACGCCTGCACACGTGTGTTCCCTCCTCAGACCCGCACTGACCCCTCCCTGTCTGGATCTAATTAACCACCAGACTCCCAAAGCCAGGGTCCAGCTCCTCCCAGCCCCACCCAGGCAGGGGTGTGAGGTTTGCAGTGGCAGGGCAGGGTCCTCAGGGTCACACTCACACCTGCCCCCGAACTGGCCCCTTGGCGGCATGAAGACTCTGAGCAGGTGGGGCACTCAGTGTCCCCCGCCAGCCCAGTCCTCTGCCTGCCAAAAAACCTGAAGCTACAGGATGCCTCCCACTGAGACCCAGGCCAGCTGCTGAGACTGCAAGATTGATGCTGAGGAGGGCAGGCCAACGGCCTGGGACACCTCCAGCCAAACGGGGCCGGGGCTGAAGGGAAGCAGCCCTGGGTCTGGTGGGGCCAAGGGAGGCCCTGACCTTCATCCTGGCTGCTCCCTGGCCTCAGCTTTCCCCTGGGCTGGGGAGGGGACAATTCATGCACTGAGCACCTTCCCCCAGGGGCACAGAATGCAGGAGCCGCAGCACCTAGGCCAGGGCCCATCCTGGGTTCTGGCCCGGGGTCCCCAGGTGCGGCCAGCTGGGTACAGAGACACAGAGAACTGCACTGGCCTCGTGGCCCTGGACAAACCCCCACCCCGACAACTCTCACAGCCAGTGGACAGCAGGCTCTGCCTCCTCCATTCCCAGGCCTCTAGCGTCTGACATTCCTGGGCCACAGTCCTGAAGGTTCCAGACATCCTGGTGGGCTTACGAGTGAAACTCAAAGCTGTTGGAGCCCGACTTAAAGCAGAGGGCACGCCCACCCCCGGCCCCGCCCTGGCCCTGACAAAGGTGGGGAGGAGCAACATGGTCACAACCACCGTCAACCCCTCTCCTCTCCATATAGGCTTCTACCCATACCCAGGCCCAGTACAAGCAGCAGTCCAGGTCCTTGCCCTCTGTCCCACTCTCCTTGTGCTGACCAGCCTCTGTGTGGCCTTTGGACATGCCCTGTACCTGTACCCCTAGGACCTGAGAGTCATCCAATCTTTATTTTCCATCTTGTGTCTCTTCTGATCACCGAAGGGGTATTCTCCATAACAAAAATAAAAATAATACAAAAAAATAAAAAAACAGAAAAAGAGGCTGGGCTTGGTGGCTCACGCCTATAATCCCAGCACTTTGGGAGGCTGAGGCAGGCAGATCACCGAGGTCAGGAGATCGAGACCATCCTGGCTAACACGGTGAAACCCCAACTGTACTAAAAAAAAATACAAAAAAATTAGCCAGGCATGGTGGCGGACGCCTGTAGTCCCAGCTTCTCAGGAGGCTGAGGCAGGAGAATGGCGAGAATCCGGGAGGCAGAGCTTGCAGTGAGCTGAGATCATGCCACTGCACTCCAGCCTGGGCGACAGAGTGAGACTCCGTACACACACACAAAAAAAAGATTTTGACTCTGTAGACCTCCTAGGAGTGGAATTATCCAGTGTTTGTGTTTCTGTGGCCGAATTAATGTCCTCCAGCTTCATTTGTGGTGTCGCATATGACAGAATAGGCTGCTGCTTCTACTTTTTTTTTTTTTTTTTTTTTTGTGGTGGAATCTCGCTTTGTCTCCAGGCTGGAGTGCAATGGCATGATCTCAGCTTACTGCAACCTCCGCCTCCCAGGTTCACGCAATTCTCCTGCCTCAGCCTCCCGAGTAGCTGGGACTACAGGTGGGTGCCACCACACCTGGCTAATTTTTTATACTTTTAGTAGAGACAGCGTTTCACTGTGTTAGCCAGGATGGTCTCTATCTCCTGACCTCATGATCCTCCCACCTGGGCCTCCCAAAATGCTGGGATTACAGGTGTGAGCCATCGTGCTCAGCCTGGAACAGGCATCTTTTTTAAGGCTGAGTGAAATGTTTTTCTCGGGATGGACCACACTCGGTTTCATCTGCTGATGAACACTTAGGTGCTCCTACCTCTTGGCTGTTGGAACTGCTACTGCAATGAACACGGGTGGGCATGAAGGTGTTTCATAGATGTGATTAGTATTTAAATCAGTAGGCCGGGCATGGTTGCTCACGCCTGTAATCTCCGCACTTTGGGAGGCCGAGGTGGGCAGATCACGAGGTCAGGAGATCGAGACGATCCTGGCTAACACAGTGAAACCCTGTCTCTACTAAAAATACCAAAAAAACTTAGCCAGGCATGGTGGTGTGGTGGTGGGCGCCTGTAGTCCCAGCTACTCAGGAGGCTGAGGCAGGAGAATGGCATAAACCCAGGAGGCGGAGCTTGCAGTGAGCCGAGATCGTGCCACTGCCCTCCAGCCTGGGCGACAGAGCGAGACTCCCATCTCAAAAAATAAAAAAAAGTATTTAAATCAGTAGACTTTGGGTAAAGCACATGACCCTCCATAATGTAGGGGGGCCTCATCTAGTTCGTTGAGGGCCTTAAGAGAAAAGATTAGGCCGGGCGCGGTGGCTCAAGCCTGTAATCCCAGCACTTTGGGAGGCCGAGACGGGTGGATCACAAGGTCAGGAGATCGAGACCATCCTGGCTAACACGGTGAAACCCCGTCTCCACTAAAAAATACAAAAAACTAGCCGGGCGAAGTGGCGGGCGCCTGTAGTCCCAGCTACTCGGGAGGCTGAGGCGGGAGAATGGCGTGAACCTGGGAGGCGGAGCTTGCAGTGAGCTGAGACCGGCCACGGCACTCCAGCCTGGGCGACAGAGCAAGACTCCGTCTCAAAAAAAAAAAAAAAAAGAGAAAAGATTGAGGTCCTCCAAGGAAGAAGGAATTCTGTCTCCAGACGGCTGCAACGCCAGCTCTTCCCTGGAGGCTGCCCACAGTGCAATCACACGGGCCAATTCCTCAACATCTCTCTTGTGTGTGTATATGAGAGATGTGTACATACAGACACACACACATATACACATCCCCCTGCTTCTGCCACAGAAGGCCACCGCAGACATCACCACTGCCACTGGGGGTCCCCAGTGGGAAGACACTGAGAGACCCCGCCCCACTCTGGGGCAGCAGCCTCGGCTGCAAACCCACCTCACCTGAGCCACACAGACACAAGGTGGTCATTGTGTCCACAGGCAGGACTCTGACGGTCCCTGCAGGTGGTTTGGGGCCCCTTCTATCTGGTTCTGCTTCCCCCTTCCTGTCGCAGGGGCTGACCCCTAAGAGGGAGCTCCTAGCCCAAACTCCATCTCAGGGTCAGCTTCTGGGGAACCCAAGCTGTGACATGATGGGAGGATGCTGGCGGTGGACACCCCGCCGCCAAGCTGCAACCAGGCACCAGTGCAGGACGAAGACACACGCTCCCACATAGTCACCTGTTACACTCACTGGTGGTGAGTTGGAAGGGCAGGGGGTGGACCAGGTAACTGCCGCCAATCGAGGCTGCAAATGGCAGAAGGAGAGAAAGGAGCACTTGAAAGCCAGGGGTGAGCCCAAGTGTGAGTGTCGGGGGCCCTCTGTGGTTCAGGCAGCGTCTCTGCTCTCCACTCTGCAGTGGGAAGGCAACGAATAGGAGGCCCAAGCCCAGGACTTAAGTCAGAGCGGGCAGGGCCCTGGTGGGGACATCCAGGCAGGTGTCCCCTGAAGTTTGATCCCGAGGTTGCTCTGAAGCTTCTGCGTCTGCAGGTTTGCTCACCGCTCCATAGGAAGAGCTGACACTCCCACCCCCAATGCTGGAAGGACCCAAACCAGAGGCAACACTAGTTTCCCCGAGCCCCACCTGCCCTGGTAGCATGAGGTTGGCACTGAGGGCAAAGCTGCAGCAGAACCAAGCTGCAGTCGAGTGGGCCTGGTGCTGCCATGGCACCTGGGGGGTGCGGACCCACAGGGCTCCCTTGGGCCTTGAGCGTGGGCTCCGTAGGAAGAGGACTCCACGGCTCCTGGCTTCTCCTGCTGTTCCCTTCCCTCTGCAGCTTCTGCCTGAGGCCTCCTTGGCAGAGCACTGGGCCGGCCACAGCATTGGCCGAAGCATTGGACCGAACACCCGAGACGTGGCCCCCTGCACAGTCACCTGCTCAGCCCTGGGCTGGCCCCTTCCCACCCTCATCACCTCCAGCTCCCCCACGGTGGCTTCCTGGAATTCCCCCAAAAATCTGTCCCTTTGAGTCCCTGTCTCAGGATCTGCTTATGGGAGCCTGGCCTGGGCAAGGGTGAAAAAACAAAGTGAAGCCCAAACTCTGGACCCCCAGACCACACAAGGAGGAGGGGATGTGAACAGCAGGGCCCTGCACTCCCAGCACTGCACAGGAGATGGCTAGAGACAATGCCTTGGGCTTAAAATGCAGCGTGAAACCTCTATGGTAGCCATTAAAACGACTGAAACTGTATAACCTCCACACCTGCAGAAGAAAAATAATGATGAAAATGTAACAAATCTAACAGAACACAGGAGGGGAGAAAGAAGCATAAATAGAAAGTAGAAAGTCACATTACAAAAGTACATTCAGGGCCAGGCGTGGTGGCTCACACCTACAATTCCAGCACTGCCAGAGGCTGAGGTGGGAAGATGGCTTGAGCCCAGGAGACCAGCCTGGGCAACATAGCGAAACCCTGTCTCTACAAAAACACAGCCGGGCACGGTGGCGCACGCCTGTAATCCCAGCACTTTGGGAGGCTGAGGCAGCAGATCACAAGGTCAGGAGATCGAGACCATCCTGGCTAACACGGTGAAACCCTGTCTCTACTAAAAATACAAAAAAAAAAAAAAAAAAATAGCCGGGCGTGGTGGCGGCGCCTGTAGTTCCAGCTACCTGGGAGGCTGAGGAAGAATTGCTTGAACCCGCAAGGCGGAGCTTGCAGTGAGCTCAGATCGTGCCACTGCACTCCAGCCTGGGTGACACAGAGACACTAGGTCTCAAAAGAAAAAAAAAAAAAAAAATCAGCCGGGCGTGGTCAGTGGTCCCAGCTACTCAAGAGGCTGAGGTGAGAGGGTCGCTTGAGCCAGGGAGGTGGAGGCTGCAGTGAACTATGACTGTGCCACCGGACTCCGACCTGGGTGACAAAGCCAGACCCTGTCTCAAAAACAACAAAACAAACAAACAGAGGAAGAGGAAAGAGCTCAAAGAGTTGAAAGTGGTTGTTTATGGGAGAGGGCAGGCCGGCGGACGGGCTGCGGGTTAGCAGCCCTGAAAACCATTGATTATTTTGGAAAATGAACGCTTGTCTAGAAACAAAGGAGCGTCCCTCCGCCGCCCGGGATCTTCCGGGACCAGCGCGCAGAGCTACCAGCTGCCCTGGACCGGCAGCGGGGGCGGCGACGCCAGGGCTTCTCCCTCCATCCGCGGTACTCAGCCGGGTTCCGTAAAGCCGGGCTGTGCCTCAACTTCCCTATGCGAAGTGGGGGTGGAGGAGCGAAGCCCAGCGCGCCCTGAGGTGGGGCCTAGCGCTGCACTAGAGGCTTCCCGCTGGGGTTGTTTTTTTTTTTTTTATTGAGACAGAGTCTTGCCCTGTCGCCCAGGCTGGAGTGCAGTGGCGTGATCTCAGCTCACCGCAAGCTCTGCCTCTAGGGTTCAAACGATTCTCCTGTCTCAGCCTCCCGAGTAGCTGGGATTACAGGCGCCCACCACCTCGCCTGGCTAATTTTTGTATTTTCGGTAGAGACGGGGTTTCACCATGTTGGCCAGGCTGGTCTCGAACTCCTGACCTCTGGTGATCCGCCCGCCTCGGCCTCCCAAAGTGCTGGGATTACAGGCATGAGCCACCGCGCGCGGCCGTTTCTTGCTTCTTGCTTGACGTTTACGTGGCACAGCCCGTGGGAGCCTGTGCTCGCCAGCGCCTTGCGTCCTGACGGCGGCGGCGAAAGTGGGCGGAGCCTCGGTCACCCGGCCCCGCCCCGTCATCCGGCCCCGCCCCGTCAGTTGCCCCCCCCCGCCCCACGGCCCGCCTTGTCGCCCGCCCCGCCCTGTCTCCGCCCCGCCCCACCTGGAAGCTCCGCCCCCGGCCGTTAGCTCCGCGCTCTCCCACCAGACGGCGCTCGGAGGCCGCGCGGAGTCGGGGCGGTCCCGGGGCCTGGGCGTCTCGGGTCACCCGGCTTGGAGTGGGAGCTGGGCCGGCCGGGGTCGCCGTCCGAGGCCGGTCGTGGGGATTTCGAGTGCTGCGAACCCGGCGCCGCCCTCCGTCCTCGTTCACACCCGGCCCTGTGCGTTTCCCTTCCGGGCTCCCACAGTCGCCGGGGACGAACGGAGGCGCCGGCTGCGGCCTCGCGGGGCGCCCCGACCGCGGCTCCCGAGAGGCCCCTCGCCAGCAGCCGCCCTCGCCGCAGAGGGCCCGGCCCGGCTCCCTGCTCCACCTCGGGGCGCAGTGGCAGCCAGGTTCCGGGACTTCTCCGTCCGCGTCCTCTTCAGCCTCGTTCGAATGTGACGGCAGCTGGGTCATGTTGTCCAAACGTACCAGGAGCCCCAGATCCTCCAGGCAGCCCGGGCCCCAGCGCGCCCGGTGGCCCAGGAGCCCCTGCACCCCCGCAGCCGCGCTGTCCCGCCTCCTTCCAGCTCCCAGAGGGAACCGCAAATGGGGACGTGCGGGCCTGGGGGCAACACCCAGGCTGAGGCGGGCAGGCCCTGGGCGCGGGTGGGCATGGATCTGGCCTTAGCAGGGCCCCAGGAGTCAGGTTGACTCAGCCGCTCACTCCCTCCACCCTCTGCAGGGATGGGCGCTTCCTCCCCATGGTCACTCCCAGAGGTCCCAGCTCAGTGCCGGACCAAGGCCTGACACCTGGTCCCCAGGGGCTGCTGGAGAGGCCGCAGGGCAGGACAGACAGACCCTTCGAAGTCTGACGGGGGCCGGACCCGGTAGCTCACTCCTGTAATCCCAATACTTTGGGAGGCGGAGGCAGGCAGATCACTTGAGGTCACGAGTTTAAGACCAGCCTGGCCAACATGGCGAACCCCCCACCCCCAACTCCACAAAAAAATACAAAAATTAGCCGGGCATGGTGGCACGTCCCTGTAATCCCAGTAACGTGGGAGGCTGAGGAAGGAGAATTGCTTGGGGTGATTGAGAGGCGAGGTTGCAGTGAGCCCATGTGGCACCGGCCACTGCACTCTAGCCCGAGCAACACAGGGAGACTCCATCAAAAAAAAAAAAAGAAAGAAAGAAAGAAAGTCTGATGGGCAGGCTGGGCCCACCCCCAGGGGACTGCAGGGCAGGCCTACAGGCCTGGGCAGAGCTCCAGGAGGCATGCAGCAGCGCCCAGCCTGTCTCAGACGTGCGTCAGCCACAGGCTCCAGGGGCCACGTGCCTGGCCACACCTGCTGATTTCCAAAACACCCAGCACCTGCAGGCCCAGTCGCCCCAGGAGGGGCAGCACCCCTGCTCGAGGACTCCTGGTTCCACCCAAATCCCTGCTGCTTGGAGTCCTCTTCCATCCGTGGGCAGCGCCCATGCCCTCAGACCTCCCAGACCACCGCCTTGGTCTGTGCCCCCCTCCAGGACCTCACTGGTCCCCACACCACACCCCACCCCTTATTGCCTCCTTCAAGCAAACCTTGCATCAGCTCCCAGGGGACACACGCTGGAGCCTCAGGACAACATTCTAGACAAACAACCTCAGGCCCCAGGGGTAGTCCCAGGAGAAGGCCTTGCCTTTGGGGTGAGTCCTGCCTAGGAGTCAAGGGGCTGAGACCCTGGGGGTTCTGCATGGAGCCCTGGGCCTGAGATGCTTCTAAATGTTTGGGTGGATGGCCCTGCCCAAGGGCCACAGCTGCCCCCTCCTGCCCCAGGGCACATGCTGTGGTGCCGGCCTCCACTTCAGAAGGTGTCAAGGCTGCACTTGAGTCCCAGGCATGAGTCCCAGGGAGACTCCACTACCCTGATGGGCTGGGCTGAAATTGTACATTCTGGATTCCCCGAGGCCAAGGCCTGTTATCTCCAGGCCTTGGAGATGGGGACTAGTGGATCCCAGGCCTGGGGGCAACACCCAGTCTGAGACCAGCAGCCCTGCCTCTCACGCCCACCCCCAGAAAGCTTTAGCCACTCCCAAGGGCTGGCCAAGCTGGCCTGGGTGGACATTGCCCATCTTCCCCACACCCAGGACAGCACTCCCAGGAGCCCCTCCTGCGGGGATATTGGCAGCCCCAGGATGGTCCTCAGCTACACATGTCCCCACTGTGTGCCCTGCTGACCTGTGGCTCTGCAGGCCCCTGAGACACCCTCTCCATGCCTGCCTCTCCACCCAAACATTTAGAAGCATCTCAGGCTAAAAAGGTCCAAACACCAGCACATTCTCTCCCTCCTCTGACCATAACAGCCAACCCCAGCTCTGATGCCCAATTGCTTAGATAAACACCCAGGTGTCAGCCTCGACTCCCCCACTGTCCTCGTCCCTGTACCACCAGCAAATCTGTTACTCAGGAATACCTGGCCCTGCCCACCCTTCACAGCCCATCTGCACTCTTCTGTGGTCACCCTGGCCCTGTGGGATGGTCTCCTCTCAGCCACCAGAGGGGGTCATGTCCCTGCTCAGAGCCCTGCTGCTTCCCATCACGCTGTTGCCTGCCCTTGGTGAGCTGACCGCACTGGTCAGCGTGTTAGGCCGGAAGGACTAAGACACCACCCTGGCATCCAAGCACCACAGTGTGGCCTCCCCTAGGAATTTATCTTTTTTCAAAAAGCAGGTGATGAATACTAATGGCCTTTTTGGCAGGAATGGAAAAGCTGATCCTCACATTCATGTGGAATTGCAAGGGTACTGAATAATCAGAACAATCTTGAAAACAAAGAACAAGGCCAGGCACAGTGGCTCACTCTTGTCATCCCATCACGGTGAGAGGTCGAAGTGGGAGGATCTCTTGAGCCCAGGAGTTCGAGACCAGCCTGGGCACCATAGGGATACGCTGTGTCTACAAACAAAACGTTAAAAAAAAATTAGCCGGGTATGGCAGGGCACAGTGGCTCACGCCTGTAATCCCAGCACTTTGGGAGGCCGAGGGGAGTGGATCACGAGGTCAGGAGATTGAGACCATCCTGGCTAACATGCTGAAACCCTGTCTCTACTAAAAATACAAAAAATTAGCCGGACGTTGTGGCGGGCCCCTGTAGTCGCAGCTACTCGGGAGGCTGAGGCAGGAGAATGGCATGAACCCGGGAGGCGGAGCTTGCAGCGAGCGGAGATCGCGCCTCTGCACTCCAGCCTGGGCGACAGAGTGAGACTCCGTCTCATTAAAAAAAAAAAAAAAAAAAAGCTGTTTGTGTCACGAAGCGGGTGGATCACCTGAGGTCAGCAATCTGAGACCAGTCTGGCCAACACAGTGAAAACCTGTCTCTACTAAAAAAAAAAAAAAAAATTAGCTGGGCGTGGTGGCAAGCACCTGTAATCCCAGCTACTTGGGAGGCTGAGGCAGGAGAATCGCTTGCACCCAGGACGTGGAGGTTGCAGCGAGCTGAGATCACGCCATTGCACTCCAGCCTGGGCAACAGAGCGAGACTCTGTCTCAAAAAAAAAAAAAAGAAGCAGCAGCTATCTGTATATTCAGGATATTAGGCTCTTACCAGATACATGATTTGCAAAGATTCCCATAAGCTGTCTTTTCACTCTCTTGATAGTGTCCTTTTTTTTTTTTTTTTTTTTTTGAGACGGAGTCTTGCTCTGTCCCCCTGGCTGGAGTGCAGTGGCACTATCTCGGCTCACTGCAAGCTCCGCCTCCCGGGATCATGCCAATCTCCTGCCTCAGCCTCTCGAGTAGCTGGGACTACAGGCACCGCCACCGCGCCCAGCTAATTTTTTTTTTTTTTGTATTTTTAGTAGAGACGGGGTTTCACCGTGTTAGCCAGGATGGTCTCGATCACCTGACCTTGTGATCTGCCCGTCTCGGCCTCCCAAAGTGCTGGGATTATAGGCGTGAGCCACCGCGCCCAGTCCAGATAGCTTTTTAAAACAACAACGATCAACCCTATTCAAAAAATGGGCAAATCCTCAAATAGGCATTTCTCTGAAGGTGATGTGCGATGGCAAATAAGCACATGAAAAGATCCTCAAGGTCGTTAAGCATTAGGGAAGTGTGATGAAAACCACAAGGAGATAGCACTTCACACTCACTTGGAAAAGATTTTATTTATTTATTTTTGGAGACAGAGGCTCACTCTGTCGCCCAGGCTGGAGTGCAGTGGCGCAATCTTGGCTCACTGCAACTGCCACCTCCTCCCGGGTTCAAGCGATTCTCCTGCCTCGGCCTCCCGAGTAGCTGGGACTACAGGCACACGCTGCCACGCCCGGCTAATTTTTTATATTTTAGTAGAGTTGGGGTTTTACCATGTTGCCCAGGCTGGTCTCGAACTCCTGAGCTCAGGCAATCCGCCTACCTCAGCCTCCCAAAGTACTAGGATTACAGGCGTGAGCCACTGTGCCCGGCCAAGAATAGATTTTTTTTTTTAAAAGGAAAATAAATATTGATCAGCATGTGGGGAAATTGGAAACCTCATGCACTGCAGGGGGGAATGTAAAATGTCAAAGCTGCTGTGGGACACAGTCATCAGTAACTTAACCATAAAACTACAAGGCCAGGCGCAGGGGCTCACGCCTGTAATCTCAGCGCTTTGGGAGGTCGAGGTGCGCAGATCACCTGAGGTCAGGAGTTCAAGACCAGCCTGGCCAACATGGCAAAACCCCATCTCAATGAAAACTAAAAATTGTCTGCATGTGGTGGTGCACACCTGTAATCCCAACTACTTGGGAGGCTGAGACAGGAGAATCGCTTGAACCCAGGAGGTGGAGGTTGCAGTGAGCCCCTGGGCAAGAGAGCAAGACTCCATCTCAAAAAAATAAAAAAAGTTACCATGTTACCCATCAACTCTGCTCCTAGGTATATACCCCAAATAATTTAAAACAGATGTTCAAACAAAAGAATGTGTATGGCCAAGTGCGGTGTCTCACGCCTGTAATTCTCACACCTGCAATCCAAGCAATTTGGGAGGCCAAGGTGGGCGGATCACCTGAGGTCAGGAGTTCAAGACCACTCTGGCCAACATGGTGAAACCCCGTCTCTACTAAAAATACAAAAATTAGCTAGGCGTGGTGGCGGGTGCCTGTAATCCCAGCTACTCAGGAGGCTGAGGCTATTCAGGAGGCTGAATAGCTTAAATCCAGAAGGCAGAGTTTGCAGTGAGCCGAGATCACACCACTGCACTCCAGCCTGGGCAATAGAGTGAGACTCTGTCTCGGAAAAAAAAAAGAATGTGTATAACAGCATTGTTTATAATAGCTAAAAGACCAGCCTGGGCAATAGGATGGGACCCCATCTCTACAAAAAAAAAAAAAAAATTTGTTTTAATTAGCCAGGCATGGTGGCAGGCACCTCTATTCCCAGCTACTTGGGAGGCGGAGGCAGGAGGATCACTTGAGCCAAGGAGGTTGAGGTTGCAGCAAGCCATGATTGCATCACTGCACTCCAATCCGACCACAGTGCGAGACCCTGTCTCTGTTTATTTATTTTATATTATTTATTTATTTATTTATTTTTAGACGGAGTTTCGTTCTTGTTGCCCAGGCTGGAGTGCAATGGCGCGGTCTCGGCTCACTGTAACCTCTGTCTCCCAGGTTCAAGTGATTCTCCTGCCTCAGCCTCCTGAGTAGCTGGGACTACAGGTGTGTGCCATCATGCCCGGCTAATTTTTATATTTTCAGTAGAGGTGGGGTTTTGCCATGTTGGCCAGGCTGGCCTTGAATTCCTGACCTCAGGTGATCTGCCCGCCTTGACTTCCCAAAGTTCTGGATTACAGGGGTGAGTCACTGTGCCTGGCCCCCATTTTTGTATTTTTAGGACAGGTGGGGTTTCGCCACGTTGGCCAGGCTGGTCTCAAACTCCTGACCTCAGGTGATCCGCCCACCTCGGCCTCCCAAAGTGCTGGGATTACAGGCATGAGCCACCCACTGCGTCTGGCTTTTTTTTTTTTTTTTTGAGATGAAGTCTCTCACTGTCGCCTGGGCTGGAGTGTGATGCTTACTGCAACCTCTGCCTCCTGGGTTCACGAAATTCTCCTGACTTAGCCTCCCAAGTAGCTGAGATTATAGGCACACACCACCACACCCAGCTATTTTTTTTTTTTTTGTATTTTTAGTGGAAACGGGAGTTCACTATGTTGGCCAGACTGGTCTTGAACTCCTGACCTCGTGATCCGCCCGCTTCGGCCTCCCAAAGTGCTGGGATTACAGGCGTGAGCCGCCGCGCCCGGCCTTTACCACTTTTTTTTTTTTTTTTTTTAAAGTAGCTCATGAGGCAGAACCCAATGTAGGGGAGCCAGCAAGTCGTGGGGAGGAGTCCTTGCCGGGGTCATCGGGAGTCCCCGCTGGGGCCCCTGCCTTCTGGTGAATGGGCCAGTCAGCAGGTCCAGGTCCCCGCCAAGGGCATGAGGCTTGTGGAGGAAGTCCCTTGTGGAGACCTCTGGGCCCTGAGCTGGGTGGGGGTGGGGACAGCAGATGGGACCCTGGCACCCAGAAAGAAAGACCGAGCCCCTGACCTCTTCACAGGGCGGGTCAGTGTGGTGTGGTCTTCTGTTGGAGAGGACGGCCCCCGAGGCACTGTGGTGACCCGGTGCAGCCCGGTGTGGCGTGGGAAGAGCTCCACCCTGCCAGTGGCTGCACCGTGGGAGGGCAGCTCCAGCCTGGGAGGACTCCTGGCCCCTCCCCTCTGTGTGCCTCTGTATCCTGAGAGAGCCTTGACCAGGTCCCCTGCTTCCAGGGAAAGCTACTCATGGCCACCCACTGCTGGATAGGGCCCTACCGGTGTCTGCCTGTCAGTGACCTCCAGTTGCATCCTTGGGACAGAAGGGCAGCTCCAGGGCACACAGGTTGGACTCTGGGTCCATCTCTGGGCTGCCCCTTACCTGGCAGGGCCAAAGAGGGCAGTGGGCAAGGGGCTCGGGAAGGCTCTGCCCTCTGCAGCCCACCTGTAGCCCCTTAACCGGGCACCTCTCGGGGCCTTGCTCTCAGGAAAACCTTGGTGGCTGCACCAGCCACCCACCGGCTGAGGCCAGAGGTGCGAACTGCAGCCGGTGTAGGAGGAGCCCAGTCCTGGGTGCCGCCCTAGGAAGATGAATTCCCTGAGCAGCCTAAGCTTCTCCCTCAAGCAGGGTCCTGGCAGGGGAGGCGAAGGGAGCTGGAGGCCAGGGCTGGTCCAGCAACCCCCGAATTCCCTGCATCCCTAGGTTCCCACCCACTCACCTCTGCTCCCACTCTGGGCACTGGAATGGGGTAGAAGCCTCCGTCATCCGTCATCCTGCACTGGCCAGTGTGGCTCACCTGTGCTGTCACCCACTCCCCAGCCCCAGGGACCCCACCCCAAGCACGTCTAGGCAGGTGGGTGACACCTCAGGTCAGGAGGCTTGGCCAGGCCAGGGAGGACGTTGAGGGACCAAGAAAGAGTCTTCCTTTTTTTTTTTTTTGAGACAGGATCTGGCTCTGTCACCCAGGCTGGAGTGCAGTGGCTCAACCACAGCTCACTGCAGACTCCTCAACTTCCCAGGCTCAAGCGATCCTCCCACCTCAGCCTCCTGAGTAGCTAGGACTACAGGCACATGCCACCATGCCCAGCTAATTTTTGTATTTTTTGCGGGGCATGCTGGCTCACACCTGTAATCCCAGCAGTTTGGGAGGCCAAGGTGGGTGGATTACTTGAGGTCAGGAGTTCGAGACCAGCCTGGCCAACGTGGTGAAACCCTGTCTCTACTAAAAATACAAAAATTAGTCAGGTGTAGTGGCACATGCCTGTAATCTCAGCTACTCAGGAGGCTGAGGCAGGAGAATTGCTTGAACACGGGAGGTGAAGGTTGCAATGAGCTGAGATTGCGCCACTGCATTCCAGCCTGGGCAACAAGAATGAAACTCAGTCTCAAAAAAAAAAAAAAAATTGGTTTCATTTTTTGTAGAGATGGAGTTTCACTATATTGCCCAGGCTGGTTTCAAACTCCTGGGCTCAAGCAATCTGCCTGCCTCTGCCTCCCAAGGTACTGGGATTACAGGCGTGAGCCACCACGCCCCCAGAAGGGGTCTTGAGGGTTCAGAGCCCCAAGGCCCAGCTGGGGTGGCTGCCTCCAAGATGGCCCTCCTCACCCTCCAGGCCCTGCCCACTGGGTTCCCTCTCTCAGACCCCCACTTTCTGGGCACTGAGGGTCTTGTGTCCCCGTTTCTGTCTGCTCATGTCTCAGATGCCTACGTAGGCCACCTTGCTCTCTTGTCTGTGTGTAGGTGTTGGGGGGTGGGTGTGGGCCGCTCTGACTGTCCGTCTCTCTGAGTCACTGCACCAGCTTCTCCCTTCATCTCACCAGGATGTGTGCAGGGCATTGTGCCCGCCACACTCTCAGCCTGAGGATGCTGGTGGCCTGTGGGAGGCCAAGGAGACCCCAGAGAACAGCTGCAGCCTTCCTGCCAAGGGGGCCGCCCAGCCCCGGCAGGAAATGGGGCTGGGGGCTGGGTGTTTGGGAGCTCTGACTGTCCCTCCGAGTCACAGAGGACTTGCAGATGGTGGCGTTGTGCTCCCACGATGACCCCCACCCCAGAAGATGCCCTGGAGCACGCTGTGGGGCCAGAGGGAGAGTGGAGGCCCAAGCCTGCTCCACCCCCGTGGGCTCTGCCCGCAGCCTCCGGGTTCAGGCTGGGTCAGGCCAAGGGTGGGGCCGCCTGACCTCAGTGAGGGGTGGCCAGGCCCCTGGGCTTGAGTTTCTGTCACCTGTCCCTTCCCAGGGCAGACTGGGCACTTTGAGGAGCCACTGTCTCAGAGCTGCCCAGGCTGACCCTGCCCAGGTCACATCCTCACTCTCACTAGGGTTAGGCCCAGGGCTCCCTGAAACTGTAGCCAGAGCTACAGCATGGGTCCAACCAACTGTCCCATGTCCTTGACCTCACCATGGGTCAAACCAGCTGTCCACCGTCCTTGACCTCGCCATGGGTGAAAGCAACCATCTAAATGTCCTTGACGTCACCAACCAACAGAAGCTTTGGGTATAAGTAGCCCAGCTGTTGCTCAGCTGCTGGTTTTTAGCCACGAGGTAGGTGGGGACACCTATGCATTTTCCCCATGTCCAGCAACCTCCGCTCCCCCTGGTGACAACCCTGCCTTTGTGTTGAGAGCCACTAACTACCGTTGGAGCCACAGGAAATCTGAGTGAAGCCTGTCAGAGTCTTCCTGGGGTCAACATCCAGATAGGCAAGTCTTCTGAGCAGCCCAACTGCTGAGGTGGGGATGACGGGACAGTGGGGCCCTACCCAGCAGAGAAAGGAGGAGGTGCCATATGGGGACACAGAGCCATGGGTGGGTGGGCAGGGGGAGAGCCCGACAGCCTCACCTGGATCCAGCTAGGCCTGAGGCTCAGCTGTCTACTCATGACTCGTATTCACTGAGCTAGTCAATTGCCTCTTTTCATGCAAGCCGGCTTCAGCTTCTACCACTTGCTACAGTGACTCCTGACTGACCCAGCTCGCATGTGTGTGCATATGTGTGTATACCAAGCTCATGTGTGTGCACATGCATGTATACTAGCTGGTGTGCATGCAAACGTGTGTATACCCAGCTCATGTGTATTTGCACATATGTATGTATACCTAGTTTGAGTGTGTCCACGTGTGTATACCCAGCTTGGTTGTACATGCATACCCAGCTCGTGTGTGTGCATACATGCATGTATACTCAACTCGAGTGTGTCTGTACACATGCACAGATACCATCTGGTGTGCATGTACATGTGAGTATATCCAACTCGTGTGTGTGCATGCACATTTACCAGCTCCAGTGCTTTTGCACACATGCATGTATACCCGGTTTGGGTGTTTGCACATGCTCAATTCATGTGTGCATGTACATGGGGGTATACCCAGCTCTTGTGTGTGCACGTGCATGTACACCAGCTGATGAGCATGTGCATGCACATGTGTATATACCCGTGCTGGGTGTACATGTACATGCATGTATACCCAGCTCGTGTTTGTCCACATGCATGTATACCTAGCTTGGGTGTATGTATACACCCAGCTCGTGTATGTACATGTGTGCATATCAAGCTTGTGTGTGCACGTGTATATACAAAGCTCATGTGTGTTTGTTCACATGCACATATACCCAGCTTGGGTGTGCACGCACATGTGCATATACCCAGCTCCCATGTGTGCACACATGCATATATACTCAGATTGTGAATGTATGTGCACATGCACACATACCCGTCTGTGCACAGCCTCTGGGTCTACAGGCAGGGAACGATGCTGTTTCCATTCATAGTTGCATCTTTCACTGTTAGGGAGGTTTGTGGAGTTTTTCTTTGTTTTTGAGACAAGGTCTCCCTCTATCACCCAGGTTTGAGTGCTGTGGCGTGATGACGGCTCACTGCAGCCTCAACCTCCCCGGCCCAAGCCATCCTCCCACCTCAGCCTCCTGAGTGGGTGGTACCACAAGCACGAGATATCATGCCTGGCGAATTTTTTTATTTTTAGCAGAGATGGATTCTCACTATGTTGGTCTCAAACTCCTGGTCTGAAGCAATCCTCCGGCCTCAGTCTCCTAAAGAGCTGGGATTATAGGCATGAACCATGGCACCCAGCCAAGAGGTTTGCTTTTTTTTTTTTTTTTTTTTGAGACGGAGTTTCACTCTTGTTGCCCAGGCTGGAGTGCAATGGCGCAATGTCGGCTCACTACAACCTCCGCCTTCCGGGTTCGAGCGATTCTCCTGCCTCAGTCTTCCAAGTAGCTGGGATTACAGGCATGCACCACCACGCCCAGCTAATTTTGTATTTTTAGTAGAGATGGGGTTTCTCCATGTTGGTCAGGCTGGTCTCAAACTCCCGACCTCAGGTGATCCGCCCGCTTCGGCCTCCCAAAGTGCTGAGACTGCAGGCGTGAGCCACCGCACATGGCCTAGGTTTGTATTTTAAACAAAAGGTCTGTTACTCCTTGAATGGGGGCGGTGAAAGTCCCTTGGCGGGTGTGCTGGCTCACACCTGTAATCCCAGCACTTTGGGAGGCGGGGTGGGGTGGGGGTGGATCCGCGAGGTCAGGAGTTGAGAACAGCCTGACCAACATGAGGTGAAACTCCATCTCTACTGAAAATAAACAAAAAACAAAACAAAACAAAAAGCGAAAAGTAGCTTAATAGTGTGGTGGCGGGTGCCCGTAATTCCAGCTACTCAGGAGAGGAGCTGAGGCCAATCCTGAACCGAGAGGCAGAGATTGCAGTGAGCTGGGGTCTCACTGCCTCCAGCCTGGAGTGCTTGTGAGACTCGTCAAAAGAGGGCAGGCGGTGGCTCAAGCCTGTAATCCCAGCACTTTGGGAGGCCGAGGCAGGCCGGATCCGCGAGGTCAGGAGATCAGAGACCATCCTGGCTAACACGGTGAAACCCGTCTCTACTAAAATACAAAAACTAGCTGGGGGTGGCCGGGCGCCTGTAGTCCCAGTACTCGGGAGGCTGAGGCAGGAGAATGGGGAACCAGGTGAACTGCAGTGAGCTGAGACCCGACCACAACCTCCAGCCTGGGTGATGAAGCGAGACCTCCGTCTCAAAAAAAAAAAAAAAAGAAGAAAAGGAAAGAAAAGAAAAAGCCCCTCATTGACTGGGCATGGTGGCTCACACCTGTAATCCTAGCACTTTGGGAGGCCAAGGTGGGCAGATCACGAGGTCAGGAGTTTGAGACCAGCCTGGCCAGTATACATGGTATACCCACATGTACATGCACACATGAATTGAGCATGTGCAAACATCCAAACTGGGTATACATGCATGTACATGCACAGTAGATGGTACACATGCATGTGTGCAAACACACTGGAGCTGGTAAATGTGCATGCACACACACGAGTTGGATATACACACACGTACATGCACACCTAAACGGTATACTCACGTGTACATGCACACCAGATGGTATATGTGCATGTGTACAGACACACTCGAGCTGGGTATACATGCATGTATGCACACACAAGCTGGGTATCAAACCCCGTCTCTACTAAAAATACAAAAATTAGCCGGGCCATGGTGGTGCCCCCCTGTAGTCCCAGCTCCTTGGGAGGCTGAGGCAGGAGAATTGCTGGAACCCGGGAGGCGGAAGTTGCAGTGAGCAGAGATTGTGCCACTGCACTCCAGCCTGAGCAGCAGAGCGAGACTCCATCTCAAAAACAAAAACAAAAACAAAAGTCCCTCATTTAGGTTCATCTGTGGCACTCAGGGCCACTGGACAGAGCCAGGATTTCTATCTCTGTGTGTGCAGTTCCGGGATTCTGCAGTGAGGTCAGATGGGCCCATGATAAAGGCCTCTAAGGAGAAAGGTGAATTCTTCCATTGCCTGCAGGGGAGGCAGGGGCTGGGTCTTGCCAGGCCTTTACTGGAACTGGTGGTCTAAGCTACGCATCTACCTCTGCGAGTGTCAGCCCAGCTGGGGCCGCTCACCAGAGTGACAGGAGGCCACCTGAGTTTTCCCCGGGGATTCTAGTCCAACGCTAGCAGGGAGGGGAAACATGCCCCTCAGTGCATCTGCTCACTTACACCATCACCTCCTTCACCCCCCAGCAGACACCAATTCCCCCGTGTGTGCACATGTGTATATACCCAGCTCATGTGTTTGTGCACATGCATGTATACCTAGCTTGGGTGTGCCTGCACGTGTGCCCAAGAAGGATGTGCAATTCATGATTCATGACCACAGGCTGGTGGCCAGGGGGGTCGGGGGTGAGTAGCATGGTGGGGAGCTTCGGAACAAGGGACGGGTCCTGGTCAGGTACAGAGGCCAACTCCCTACACCTGCAAGACAGGGTCCAGGGGGCTACAGCCAGCCTCCTCCCAGAGGCCCCCAAGGCCCGGCATTCGCTGTGCCTGCCACACTAGCCTCCTGGGCCATGATGTCTGTGACTCTGCAGGGCAGTGACCCTCCCAGCTCTGCTAGCCACTCATTCACTAGCCACAGCAGCTGTCCTCACTTTGTGCCTGGCTCTGCTGCGGTGACACCTCCTCACTGGCCACTCCCCATGAAGCTGGGCACCAGGGCCCTACTCAACCCCTCAAGCAGAGCTGCCCTGCTCTGGTCTCAGGGCCAGGGCCTGGTGCTAAACCCGCCCTGGCACCCAGTGGGCATCGGCAGGTGTGTGCTGAGGGTTAGAGAGGTGCCGTGGCCCCATTCCTCCACCAGCCCCTGCCTTTGAAAGCTGCAGGAGCTAATTAGGGCTTTCTTCTTGATCACCTACATTCTGCACCCCCGGGCACCGTCACGATGCGCTCCTCTCTCCCTCCCTCTCCATTCTGTCCTTTGGGGCCTGGATCTCACTGGAAGTGAAGACGATGGCAGAGGGCCGTGTGGTGGAGAACCTCACAGCGCTGGTAGGAGGAGGACAGATGCCCTGCAGGAGCCTAGAGCCCAGGGCAAGACAAAGGGACCTCTCCTGCCAAAGCTGGAAATCTAGAAATGTCTCCTGCAGCTCTGAGACCCCTCAAAGCCTGGCTGGAGCGCAGCGCCCGGGGAGCGCACAGAGGTGGAGCTGCGGGTCCTGTCACGTGCACAGATTGAATAATTCAGATTTAAAAGACCTACTTTCCCATTAGACCATTTCCTGCTGAGAAGCAGGTGGGGGTGGGGCATCTGAATTGTGTCTCCCGCTCCCAGGGGTTTTAGAGAAGGCCTGGTGTGGAGCCAGTATGGGGCAGCCACCTCCGCCCTGGGGCCCAGCTCAGTCCTGCCCTGGGTTGGGCACAGCTGACCGGGTATGGCTCTGGACTTAGGGACCCAGAGCTGACTGGGTGTGGCTCTGGACTCAGGAACCCAGGCTGATCTCTGAGATCCTTGCAGAGAAGGGAGTGTTACTGGGAAGCCTTTGCTCTGCCAGGGAGAGGGTGGGGCGGTAGGTGAGGGCCAAAAGACACAAGAGGCCTGGGCTGAAAGGAATGGAGGTGGGGAAGGGAGGGCAGGTCTGAGCCCGGCTCTAGACCCCCCGGGCCACCAAGGGCTCGGGTGTTTCTTATCTCTAGGGATGGGCTCTGGCTGGAGGCGAGAAGCATCTTTGCGGTCACACCGTACTCAGGGCAGACGCCCCTACCTTCCAGGGACTGTGTACTGCAGAGGGCAGCCTCAGGCTGCAGTAAGGATCTGGGAGTAAGCACCTGGGCCCCTGCTCCTTCCCTCCCTCCTTCCTCTCAACTTTGCCTTCCATAAACCATCAAATAGGATTTCTGCCTGGACTATGGGGCAAGTTCCAGGGACAGCCCTGCCTCACCATGACGACCTACAGATAAGCTGGAGGTGCTGGGGCTGCACCCTGCCCCTTGGATATGGCTAAGGCAGGCACTGGCCTGGCGTCCTCCTGTGTGGCCTTCCTCCATGGCCTTGGCTGTAACGAGATGGGCTGACCAGTCTGATGGTGGCCTGTGGGACAAGGGAGCCCCAGAGCACAGCCCTGCCACTGCCCAGTCTGGCCCGCAGTGTGGTGGCCACTCCTCCTGAGGCTCCTCCATGGCCCTGGGCCAGGCTTGCAGGGACCTTCCGGGGCCCCTCCCATCCCACAGCTGCTGGAAGGTCTCTGGTGACAAACGGCTGCCGCCTCAGCCTCCTCTCCCTGCTCCTCAGTTCCACTTTTCTTTTTTTTTTGAGACGGAGTCTCGCTCTGTCCCCCTGGCTAGAGTGCAGTGGCACGATCTCGACTCACTGCAAGCTTCGCCTTCCGGGTTCCCGCCATTCTCCTGCCTCAGCTTCCTGAGGAGCTGGGACTACAGGTGCCCGCCACCTCCCCCGGCTAGTTTTTTGTATTTTTAGTAGAGACGGGGTTTCACCGTGCTCTCCATCTCCTGACCTTGTGATCCGCCCGCCTCGGCCTACCAAAGTGTTGTGATTACAGGCGTGAGCCACCGCGCCCGGCCTAGTTCCACTTTTAACTCAGGTGGGCACTGAAGGCTGGCATTAGGCCTGCCAGATTCTGAGGGCCGCCTCTAACCCCTCACCTGCCAATGTGCAGAACACCGTCCGCCGACTGACTTTGCATCGTCCCTCGGCCCTTGATGTGGCCCATGCTCCACCCCGCCTCTCGAGTGTCCAAGCAGAGAAGCCTTCCTGCAGGGGCCCGGCTCTCCTGATGTCCAACCACTCAGTTTCCTCGCGCCCTGCCCTTGTTCTGGCCCAGGTGATGGTTCTGCCCCTCCTGATCTCTTGCTCCGGGCTCTGGTCCCTGTGCTGGCTTGCATCTTCCTCACTCAGAACTCAGAGCATCAGCCACACCAGCTGTTCTCTGATGACCCCGTGTGCCTGGCACCACGCTGGGCTGGTGGAGCAGCGGTAAGAGTGGGCTTCACAGGGCTCACACGGCAACAGGGGGAGGGCCCAGAGAAGGCAGCCAGGAAGAAACCACAGGAGAAACCAGCAAGGTAGCTGGGAGGGATGGTCAGGGCTGGGCAGACATCTCCATGGAGGTGACACCCGCAAAGGTCTGAACTACACGAGGTTATGGGGAGACTGTCCCAGGCAGATAGAGCCACTGGGCCAAAGGCTGGAGCGTGGAATTCGGTGGTGTCAGGAAGCATCAAGGAGCCAGAGTCTGGACAGTGGGGATGGGAGGAGGGGCCTGGACCCTGGGGAGAGAGTGGGTGACGGGAACTGTCAATGCTTTCAGTGATATGATTGACAATTCAGCCCGTGTGCGCAGTGGCTCCTGCCTGTGATCCCAGCCCTTTGGAAGGCTGAGGTGGGAGGACTGCTTGAGCCCAGGAGTTTGAGACCAGCCTGAGCAACACAGGGAGACCCTCATCTCAAAAAAAAAAAAAAAAACAAAAAAAAAAAAAAACAAAAAAAAACCTCCCAAAAAACCCCAAAAATAAATAAATAAAATAAAAATTCAAAAAATGTCACTGGGAATTCAGTCCTTGCTCAACTGTGCTAGGTAGGCAGGTGCCCCTGTGGGGATGGCACCTCGGTGGCCCAGTGGAGGTCAGAGGCCACACAGGGTGAGGAGTGGGTAGCATACAGTGGGGTGGAAGAGAGGATGAGAGACTGGTTACACAGGAGATAATCAGAGCCGGGTTCCTCACTCTCAAAGCAGGATGCCCCTCATTCGGAACAGGTTGAGCCCTGCAGTGGCGGCCTGGCATCAGAGTAAATGTGTGGCGCCCAAGAAAATCATAGACAAAAACACCCATGAAACTGTGTGTATACGTATGTGTGGGAGCATGTACATAGATGTGCTCTCTTGCTCCACCAGCTGCAAGGACACCCCAGTAGCAATGAGCACACCCGGGACCCCATTCTGGGCTCTGCATGACATTCTCCCACAATGAACCAGGTTGCCAGCAGAAATAGCTGGGTTCAGGCTGGGGCAGGGAGAATACAACAGGACCCTGGAGCATCTAGTGCCAGAAATAAAGGCCTCCGGGAATGCCGCGGACAAGTGAAGTGGGAGGGAGACAGAAGGGTGGGAAGGCATGGGTTCCCTGTCTGGTGGAGGCTCCCCAGGGAGGGGAAGCGCGTGGCAGGGAGGGCAGGCGGCGGACGCATCCAGAAGCCGCACTTACTGTGTGCCCGCTTTCTCACACAAGCGCCATGCACACAAACTGAGAAGGAAAACGCCAGTTGAGAGAGGCAGGTGGTATCCCAGGGTGTGGAGAGAGTAGAAGGTGGGAAATAGGCGTTGGGGGTGGGGTGGCGTGGCCCCTTGAGGTTGTGGCCCTGGTTGAGGGGAGGCCCAGGGGATGAGGCTGGGTCTTTCTCCCTTTCCACTGTGCTGGTGCAGGCCTGGAGGAAAACGGACGCCAGGTTTGGTGTGGAAGGGGAGCTCGGAGGAGATGAAGGCCCAGGCGGGTGGAAGAGCAGGGCGCTGGCTGGGGAGGAGCAGAGTGCAGAAGCCGGGGGTGAGGGGCAGCCGGAGCTCAGCTGGAAAGACAGCAGGAGGCGGTGGGCGCAAGGGCGGCTTCCATGGACGTTCTGGAGGCTTCTGAGGACATCAAGCCTGGAAGCCAGGACATGTGGCCTTCTTGACTTCGTTCCCCTTCCTCACCTGGGGTCTCCGGTCCCCGCTGTCCACTGCTCAGCGGCTTGGGAGGGGTCCGCGGCCTCCGCTCCTGCCAGGCGGCCCTGCCCGCAGCAGCGAGAGGAGCCACGGGGCGCTGCCCTCCTCCGCAGCCCGAGACCCACCTCACACGCACTGAGCCCACGCGCGGGTCTCTGCCCGCCAGCCCCGTCGGAGCTCGCCGCAGTCCCTGCTTGAGAGCCCGGGGGACACCTGCGCCTGCCCGGGACCCCGACCTGCTCGCGGGGCCCGGCGCCTCCTCTGCAGGCAACGACCTCGCCCGCGGTGCCCCTACTCGCCCCGTCCCCGGAGGGACCGCCCCCGCCCGCGGCCTTCCCCGCCCCGTCCCTTGAGTGACCCCCGCCCGCCGTTACCCAACCACCGCCCCCGGAGGAGCCCCCGCCCGCGGTTACCCAACCTTACGCTGTCCCCGGAGGGCTCCGCGCCAGTGTTCCCCCCGCCCCGTCCCGTCTCCGAGGGCCCACTGCCCCGGTCCCCATCCCGCTCGGTCCCCGTAGGGCCGGGCCACCGGGGGGGTCTCCTGAAGCAGCGGTCCCGGAGGACAGACAGCAACACGGCCTCTTTAAGCCGCTCGGACACGCGCTCGGGCCCGTTGCGAGTTGCAAGCGCGCAGGCGTGCGCGTGCCCGTCGGGCCCAGCGAGCGCGCGCGACGCGCGACGTGCGTGGTGACGCGAACGCGTGGGGTTTCCCGAGACTGCGGGCAGGGGCCCGCCGCGCCCATCCCGATGGCTGGAGGCGTCTGAGGGGCGGACGGAGGCGGCGGCGGCGGCGGCGGGAGCGGGAGCGGGCGCGGGCGGCGAGTGGGGAGCGGGGTCGGGAGTGGAGCAGCCGCCGCGGCGGGAGTGGACCGAGCCTTGCCGGTGCGCACCTGCCCGCAGCGCCCGCGGAGCGCGCAGCGCGGCCCGAGCGCGACGACCTCCCGAGCAGCGGCCGAGGCGGCGGTGCGGGCGCGTCAGGCCGCGACGAGGGCGCTGAGGTGAGCGCGGCAGCCCCCAGCCCCGGACCCGGCCTCAGTTCGTCCACCGGCCCGCCCAGGGGGCGCCCGCCCCGCCCCCACCGCACCCGCCGGCCGGGGCCGCGTCTTCCTGCCCCGCCCGGGTGCGGCGGGCGGCGGGCGGCGTCCGAAGGCGGGGGCCGGGAGCTGGGGTCCGAGGTTCGGGGTGCAGGGTCGGGGTCGAGGGCGGGGTCTCGGGCGAGGAGCCGGGGTCCGAGGCCCAGGGCTGGGGGCCGAGTTTCGGCCGCGGGGTGCGGGGCTGTGCGCGCCGCGGGAGCTTCCCGTGGCGGCGGCCGGGGCCTCGGGGGCGCGGGTCGGGCGGGGCCGGGCCCTGCGTGGGGAGCCGGACGTGGCGCTCGGGCCCTCGGCGCGAGAACAAAGGCCGGGCGGGCGTGCAGGCGGGGCGGTGTCGGCGGCCGGAGCCCCCGCGCGGGCCGCCTATCGGGGTGACTTTGAGGGCCGGGCGGCCGCAGGGGGCGAGCGCGGGGAAGGGGAACAATGAAATGGGGAAGCCGGGCCGCGCGCCGCGGGCGGAGTGGGGATTTAAAGCGGAAGCCGGGCGCGGCGTCGGGAAATGGGAAAATAACGGTTTCGGCCCTTTCGCTGTGCCGAGTCGCGGAGACGGCCGCGCTGTGGCCTCGCCCTTCTCCTGCCGAGGCCGGGGTCTGTCTGGCGCCGGCGCCCCGCGCGTGTCGGCCGGGGGGTTGCGCGGACCCCGGCCCGGGCCCGCGAATGAATGGACCCGGTGGCCGCGCCAAGATGGCGCTCCCGGCGGTGCCTTTGTGGGGCGGCCGCCGCCGCTCCGAGTTTCGGGGCCCGGTTTGCGATATTCCGAAGGCCCGAAGGTGGGGGAGAGGACAGGAAATAGCACAAAGGCTGGGTGTCTTCCTCCTGCCTGGATCGGCTTTTCGGCTGGAAGCTGGGTGGGGGTGGGGAGTGGGGAGCTGAAAATTCCACACGGCTGCCGGCTGAGGCTTTTGACTTTTAAGAACCTCCTATATTTTTCCTTGTCAATCGATAGTTGGTTCAAATGGTATTTTAACATTTCTCGTGTCTTTTAAATTACATGGTTAGCATGCAGAAGCAGTGTCAGTTTTGTTTGCTAAATTCATTTGCATGGAAGCCTTTTTTTTTAAATAATAGAGATGGGATCTCTGTATAAAAGAGATCCTGTTAACCAGGCTGGTCTCGAACTTTGGGGCTCAAGCGATCCTCCCGCCTCAGCCTCCCAAAGTGCTAGAATTGGAGGCCCGAGCCACCATGTCCATCCTGTCTTCATGGAAGGTTTTTGTTAGGATTGTGAAAGGCATTTATTGAAGGAAAACGCCGATGTTAAAATTTGTGTTTTGAAAAGGGAGTTGGTGTGCATTTACAGTTAGGGTGTACAGTACTCGACTTATGGATAAACAGTGTAGAAATCTTAACCTACGGTTTTCGTTTGGGGAGCATTGGTTCATTGTATTTTCAGGTTGCTATCTATCTGATAACAGTAGTCTCAAATAGTATTAGGTGATTAAGCAGTTGCTAGTGAGATTATTAATTAAGAAAATATGAAGATTATTTTTCATGATTAGCAAATGGATGTATTAGTTTTGTGAAAAGTCCCAGTGAACCATGCATACTGAATAAGGCCTTTGGAGCAAGCATTGTTATCGATAAGGTTTCTGCATAAGTTATTTTCTAATCTGAAGTGATAGTCTTTTGGGAGAGGGAGGAGCTGTTTATTGAATGTAAGGTTTTAATTTTCATGCTATTGAGATATATAGTTTATTCTGGATTCTTTGGGAAGGTATATATATCAAGAAAGTGAATAGGCGGTTCCTTCTTTCTTTGCTAACGCTGGGTGCGTGGCTGGGGATGAAGCTGGTGCCACTGACATGGAGACAGGTCTGAGAGCCTCCCCAGGGTAGGACTGAGTGGTGGGTTTTGGCTTGGTTTATGGTAAGGCAGAACTTTATTATTATTATTATTATTTGAGATGGAGTTTCGCTCTTGTTGCCCAGGCTGGAGTGCAATGGTGCGATCTCAGCTCATTGCAACCTCTGCCCCCCAGGTTCAAGTGATTCTCCTGCCTCAGCCTCCCGAGTAGCTGGGATTACAGCTACTGCCACCACACCCAGTTAATTTTTTGTATTTTTAGTAGAGATGGGGTTTCACTATGTTGGCCACACTGGTCTTGAACTCCAGACCTCAGGTGATTCACCCACCTTGGTCTCCCAAAGTGCTGGGATTACAGGTGTGAGCCACCGCGCCCGATGGTTAAGGCGGAACTTTCTGACAGAGAGCTGCGCAGAAATGAACTGCAACTGCAAGGTCTACAGGCTCATCCTGTCAACCCTAGGGGAAGGCTGGACTGCCGGTGGTCCCAGGTTAGGAGCGTTTGGTTTCGTCAACACTGAAAGTCCCTTTTTTTTTTTTCTTTCAGACATTGAGAGTTGGAAAACCAGTTAAGTTCTGAGGTGCCTGTGCCCCCTCCCAGTTAAGCACGCACTGCCCAGGCCCAGTGTGAGGATGACATTTCATCTTCTGCTGGAACCTTTCAAGATGAGTTTTATAGAGGAAACTGTTCCAACATTAAATTTCAGCTCAGAATTGACTTTCTCAAAAGAGCACATCCACTGGACAAAAGCTATTTCTCTCGCATAATCTGAATTTATGACACAGCCATAGTTATCTCATCAGACAAGTACTGACAGTGCTCTTCAGTGATACCTTTAAAATGTTTTTATTTTTCTTCGATATCTTCAGTTAATTGTGTTTTTGGGGGGGTGGGAGAGTTGAAGTAAATTTTCTCAGGTTTAATTTTGATCTTAGAAGATTCCAGAGGCTGCAGAATAGTGTGTTTTTTGTTGTCGTTTGTTTTTAAGCTTAAAACCCACTGGGTGTGGTGGCTCACGCCTGTAATCCCAGCACTTTGGGAGGTGGGGCGGATCACATGAGGCCAGGAGTTTGAGGCCAGTCTGGCCAATATGGTGAGACCCTGTATCTACTAAAAATATAAAAATTCGCGGGACACGGTGGCTCACGCCTGTAATCCCAGCACTTTGGGCGGCTGAGGCGAGTGGATCACGAGGTCAGGAGATGGAGACCATCCTGCCTAACACGGTGAAACCCCGTCTCTACTAAAAATAGAAAAAATTAGCCAGGCGTGGTGGCGGGTACCTGTGGTCCCAGCTACTCGGGAGGCTGAGGCAGGAGAATGGTGTGAACCCGGGAGGTGGAGCTTGCAGTGATCCAAGATCGCGCCACTGCACTCTAGCCTGGGCAACTGATCCAGACTCGTCTCAAACAAACAAACAAAAAGCCGGGCGTGGTGGTGGGCGCCTGTAATCCCAGCTACTCAGGAGGCTTAGGCAGGGGAATCGCTTGAACCCGGGAGGCAGGGATTGCGGTCAGCCGAGATTGCGCCACTGCACTCCAGCCTGGGTGACAGAGTGAGACTGTCTCAAAAGAGTTAAACCTCTGTAAATCTTTTTTATGCCCAATGACTTTGGTTTCAAAGCTTGTATCATGTAGGTAGATTTATATTGATCACTTGAGAAATAGAATTTGAGGAGTTAATTTATTTCTCAAAGGAGGTGTTGTACTATCCTGCAAAAGTACCAGAGCTTTGTTCTCTTCCCTTTGCTTTGTTAAAAATTTTCTGTGTCTTTTGGTTCATTTTCTGTGTGTGTTGGTCCACTGGAAAAGTTGTAGCTTTGTAGCTAAATACCGCTTTGATTAAAGGATGAAAAAGGTCTTCAGGGCATCTGTAGACTCATCTACCATCAGTTGACTTTTTGTAGCTAATACTTTAATGAATAACGTTGATTTTATTTTAGAAGTGCAGTGTTGGCATTTATTGTAGTTTTGTCGTTGGATTGTTTGTCTCTGCCCAAAAGATTTGGCTCATGTTGGTCTCTAAATTGGATTACATTCTTACTGTCTGTGACTTTGGCTTTAGCATTAGTGGATTGGTAATAGATATTCTCAATTTTTAAATCTGGCTTGACCATATGGCAGGCCATGTTATTTTGAAACCCCTATTTAGTGTAAGTCTCATAAGACATGGAACACAAATTTTTAGAAAATTTTAAACTGGTTTGGCTGGGCGTGGTGGCTCATGCCTGTAATCCCAGCACTTTGGGAGGCCGAGGCAGGTGGATCGTGAGGTCAGGAAATTGAGACTACCCTGGCTGACACGGTGAAACCCCGTCTCTACTAAAAATACAAAAAATTAGCTTAGTGTGGTGGCGGGCACGTGTAATCCTAGCTACTTGGGAGGCTGAGGCAGGAGAATGGCGTGACCCGGGAGGCAGAGGTTGCAGTGAGCCGAGATCGCGCCAGTGCACTCCAGCCTGGGCGACACAGTGTGACTCCGTCTCAAAAAAAAAAATTTTAAACCGGTGTTTAAATTCTGATTTCAGGTTTGCGTTTGTTAAGAGTGGTTGGAGAGATTATGAAGTAGACAATTCAGTTAAGTGTTTGGTTTAGGAACATAGAATGAGGAGATAAAATAGATTTAAAATGGAAACTATCAGAAATAGTTGATGAAACTGCAGTGTTCAACGTTACTGAAAGAAAAAGCAGGACAAACATATATGGGAGTGTGTATGAAGAGAAAGAGAAATACAACATCACATCAGCTACTCTGGGAGAGGGAGGGAGCACTGCCTCTTTCAAAGCTGTGTATTTTGTTCCAGAATTTTGATTGAAGAAATATAGACAATCTATAGACATTTGAGTTTGCTAGTGGATTAGTGGAATGCTGAAAGCTTTTTTTGTTTTGAGACAGAGTCTCACTCAGCCGCCCAGGCTGGAGTGTAGTGGTGCAGTCTCAGCTCACTGCAACCACTGTCTCCCAGGTTCAGGTGATTCTCCAGTCTCAGCCTCCCGAGTAGCTGGGATTATAGGCACCCGCTGTCAAGCCCAGATAATTTTTTAAAATTTTATTTTAGTAGAGACAGGGTTTCACCATGTTGACCAGGCTGGTCTTGAACTCCTGACCTCAGGTGATCCGCCCGTCTCAGCCTCCCAAAGTGCTAGGATTACAGGCGTGAACCACTGCGTCCTGCCGGAATGCTGAAAGTTTTTTTTTTTTAACCTTTTAGCCTCTTGTTCTTGTGGCAGTGCCTACCATTGGGTGCCATGGTAATCAGTGGAAATTACTCCTGGCTTTCAGCGGTAGAAAAGCTTTCTGTTTTATAGAGCAATGTTGCTTGCTTTCTTTTTTTTAAGATTAAATGAAAGTATTTCCTTATCTATGTCTTCTTAAATTAGAATTCTGAGAAAGACCCATTTTTTAAAAGTTAACTGATTAAAAAGACCAAATTAAGATTATCTAAGGCAATTCTTTTTTTTTTTTTTTTTTTTTGAGATGGAGTTTCGTTCTTGTTGCCCATGCTGGAGTGCAATGGGGCGGTCTCGGCTCACTGCAATTTATGCCTCCCGGGTTCAAGTGATTCTCCTGCCTAGCAGCCTCCCAAGTAGCTGGGATTACAGGCGCCTGCCACCACACCCAGCTGATTTTTGTGTTTTTAGTAGAGGTGGAGTTTCACCATGTTGGCCAGGCTGGTCTCCAACTCCTGACCTCAAGTGATCCGCCTGCCTCTGCTTCCCAAAGTGCTGGGATTACAGGTGTGAGCCACTGCGCCCAGTTTATCTAAGATAATTCTTTTTTTTTTTTTTTTTGAGATGGAGTCTAGCTCTGTCGCCCAGGCTGGAGTGCAGTGGCCAGATCTCAGCTCACTGCAAGCTCCGCCTCCCGGGTTTACACCATTCTCCTGGCTCAGCCTCCCGAGTAGCTGGGACTACAGGCGCCTGCCACCTCGCCCGGCTAGTTTTTTGTATTTTTTTAGTAGAGACGGGGTTTCACCGTGTTAACCAGGATGGTCTCGATCTCCTGACCTTGTGATCCACCGTCTCGGCCTCCCAAAGTGCTGGGATTACAGGCTTGAGCCACCGCGCCCGGCCTATCTAAGATAATTCTTAAGTTTATTCTGTTGAACCTATTTTGCCATTGATAAAATAATGATTTGATCATTAGTTGCTCCAAGCTTACTAATGCATTTTATCAAGAGAGGACTTTAATTCATTCACCTGTTAAAATTGGAATACTGGCTGGGCACCGGTGGCTCACGCCTGTAATCCCAGCACTTTGGGAGGCAGAGACGGGCGGATCACGAGGTCAGGAGATCGAGACCATCCTGACTAACACGGTGAAACCCTGTCTCTACTAAAAATACAAAAATTAGCCGGGTGTGGTGGCGGGCACCTGTAGTCCCAGCTACTCGGGAGGCTGAGGCAGGAGAATGGTGTGAACCCGGGGGGCGGAGCTTGCAGTGAGTGGAGGTCTCGCCGCTGCACTCCTCCAGCCTGGACGACAGAGGAAGACTCTGTCTCAAAAAAAAAAAAAAAAAAAAAAAAAGAATTGGAATACTAAGGGCATCAATGGAATGGAATGTATTCTTGTTTACTGGTGGGTAATCGTGTCTCCATGCATGTCTGTGTGCAGTCCTGTGGCACTTAGAAAATATATTCCCTATTCCCTATGTTGATTACAGACACTCAACTTCCCGCCGAGTGTTGTAATTAATAAAACTTAAAATTCTGGGCTGGGTGTGGTGGCTTACGCCTGTAATCCCAACACTTTTGGAGGCCAAGGTGAGTGGATCACCTGAGGTGGGGAGTTCGAGACCAGCCTGACCAACATGGAGAAACCCTGTCTCTACTAAAAATACAGAATTAGTTGGGCATGGTGGCATGTGCCTGTAATGTCATCTACTCGGGAGGCCAAGGCAAGAGAATTGCTTGAACCTGGGAGGTGGAGGTTGTGGTAAGCTGAGATTGTGCCATTGTACTCCAGCCTGGGCAACGAGTGAAACTCCGTCAAAAAAAAAAAAATTCTGGACACTTTCTAATTAGATGAGCATGTCAAAGAGTCTACAGTAGGTTTCAGAAGTTTGTCATAGGAATTTTAAAATAGTTCCTAAATTCTAGGGAGGGAGATAAATTCAGTGGTTTCCAAAAGGATTGGCACTAAGTTAGAGCCCAGCTCAGCTCTGTCACCTCACTGGCTGATTTGCAGTGTTAAGACTTTTACTCGCACTGAAAATCAAGATCAAGCCAACTTCTGCCTTTCCACAGGAGCTTTCTGTTCTCCCCAAGCCTGCCTTAATTTAGGTCACCTGCAGTGTTAGGACTTCTGTGTCTGTCCTCATCTGTGAAACAGGCATCCGAGAGCCGCCTTCATGGGGTCATTGTGAGGACTGAGTGAGTCTGGATGCGGGCACTGATAACAGAGCTGTGCAAGGGTTAGCCATTTCTGTTGCTGATGGCCTTTGTAAAAATTTCTTTTATGGCAAGGTTAAAAAATGTTGTTATAAGATGACAATGTACTGAGATTTTTCTTTCTTTCTCCATGGTTCCAGAAGAATATTAATTCAGGGTGTGGAACATACATATTAGCTATCTTTGCAAATCCCTATCACTTATTTACTGCCTCACTTTCTTTTTTTTTCTTTTTTTGAGACGGAGTCTCACTCTGTAGCCCAGGCTGGAGTGTAATGGCGCTATCTCAGCTCCCTGCAAGCCCCGCCTCCTGGGTTCATGCCATTCTCCTGCCTCAGCCTCCCGAGTAGCTGGGACTACAGGTGTCCGCCACCATGCCCGGCTACTTTTTTGTATTTTTAGTAGAGATGGAGTTTCACCATGTGAGCCAGGATGGTCTCGATCTCCTGACCTTGTGATCCGCCCATCTTGGCCTCCCAAAATACTAGGATTACAGGCGTGAGCCACTGTGCCCAGCCTTTGGTGCCTTACTTTCTTTTTTTTTTTTTTTTTTGAGGCCAGTGCTGTGCTCCCAGGCTGGAATGCAGTGCGTGATCTCGGCTCACTGCAAGCTCCGCCTCGAGGTTCCGCCATTCTCCGCCTCAGCCTCCCAAGTAGCTGAGACTACAGGCGCCGCCACCTCGCCCGGCTAGTTTTATATTTTTTAGTAGAGAGCCGGGGGTTTCACGTGTTAGCCAGGATAGTCTCGATCTCCTGACCTCGTGATCCACCATCTCGGCCTCCCAAGATGCTGGGATTACGGAAGCGAGCCACGGCGCCCGGCTAGTGCCTTACTTTCTACTAAATCTTCTCTCACATCCTTGTCTTTTCTTGAAAGGTTTTGTTTCTTTTTATTTCATTTTTTTTTTTTGAGACAGGGTTTTGTTGTGTCACCCAGGCTGGAGTGTGGAATGTGATGGTATGATCATGGCTCACTGCAACCTGGACTTCCGGGGCTCATACAATCTTCCTGTCTCAGTCTCACAAGCAACTGGGACCACAGGCACATGCCACCTTGCCTAGCTAATTTTTTAAAATTGTAGAGACAGGGACAGGCTGGTCTCCAACTCCTGGGTTCAAGTGATTCTTCTGCCTTAGCCTCCCAAAGTGTTGGGATTATAGATGTGAGCCACAGCACCCTGGTCTTAAATTTAGGCTTTCCTTTACCTTTGCAGAATAATCTTGAACTATGCCTCATTTTGAAAACTGGTAAGTTTTTGTCCTTTTTTTTTTTTTTTTTTTTTTTTGAGACGGAGTCTTGCCCTGTCGCCCAGGCTGGAGTGCAATGGCGTGATCTCGGCTCACTGCAACCTCTACCTCCTGGGTTCAAACGATTCTCCTGCCTCAGCCTCCAGAGTAGCTGGGATTACAGGCGCCCGCCACCACACCCAGCTGATTTTTGTATTTTTAGTAGAGATGGAGTTTCACCGTATTGGCCAGTCTGGTCTCGAACTCCTGACCTAACCCGCCTTGGCCTCCCAAAGTGCTGGGATTACAGGTGTGAACCACCATGCCCTGCCCGTTTATGTTCATTTTTTAGAGAATTCTCCTCCCCCCATTTATGAAGCTAGAGTTTTTTGAATTGCACCAAAATTTGTTGACATCCCTTGATTTTTGCTGACTAGGGACAATAAATATTTTCTACTTATTTTTATAAACTGTAATACTGATTTGTTTATTTGTTTAACAGATGTTGACTTAGCACCTTCTCTCTCTCTCTTTTTTTTTTTTTTGAGAGAGTCTTGCTCTGTCACCCAGGCTGGAGTGCAGTGGCGTGATCTCAGCTTATTGCATGCAACCTCTGCCTCCCGGGTTCAGGCGCTTCTCTTTCCTCAGCCTCCCAAATAGTTGGGATTACAGGCACATGCCGCCACGCCTGGCAAATTTTTTTTTTTTTTTTTTAAATCTTAGTAGAGATGGTGTTTCACCGTGTTGCCCATGCCGGTCTCGAACTCCTGAGCTCAGGCAATCCTCCCGCCTTGGCCTCCCAAAGTGCTAGGATTACAGGCGTGAGCCACCGTGCCCGGCCCCATCTTAGCACCTTACCGGGTCCTGAGGCTGTGAGCCGCAGTAGAAGGCACGTGATCCAGGGCCTTGCTGAATTCATGGTCTAATAGGGAGCCTGACACGCAGGCACAGAGCAGAGGGCATTGGCTGTGGCTCCCAGGGAGACCACCCTGTCCAGAGTTTAGTGGCGGCTTCTCATGGAAAAGCTTCAAGTTGAGACCTGAATTGGAGTCTGTCTGGCAGGCAGGTGGGGATGGAGGGGAGGAGTGTATCCTAGGCTGATGAGATGGTGTGTTTTTTATCCGGCAACCAACTGGTCTCCTTTACTGTCTCCAGCACCCAGCACAATGTGTGCCAGGTGATCAGTAATTATCCAGTGGGTAAGAGCACAGCACATCCAGGGACGGAAGTTCCAAAGGGCTAGCAGAGTGGTAAGAAGTGGAAGCCAAAAGGTTTAGAGCCTGGATAAAGAGCTTTTACCTTGAGGCCAGGCACAGTGGCTCACGCCTGTAATCCCACCACTTTGGGAGGCCAAGGCGGGTGGATCACTTGAGGTCAGGAGTTTGAGACCAGCCTGGCCAACATGGTGAAACCTCATCTCTACTAAACGTATAAAAATTAGCCAGGCATGGTGGTGCACACCTGTATTCTCAGCTGCTCATTAGGCTGAGGCACAAGGATGGCTTGAATCCGGGAGGTGGAGGTTGCAGTGACCCAAGATCACCCCAGCCTGGGTGACAGAGTGAGACTCAAAAAAGAAGAAAAAAATGAACTTTTACCTTGAGAGCTCCAGGAAGCCTTGGAAGAGTTGTAAGGAGATTGATCTGATGGGGATCATTACTTGATAGTTGAACGTAGAGTGCTCAGGGGAGGGAGGGGACTCTAGTCAGTTGGCAAAGCTGGTGTAGAAAAGGAAAGGGGTCTGGAGCAGGGTGATGACTGATAAGACCTGGTGACCGAAGAGAAGGTGAGGGTGGCGAGAAAGATGTAAATGACCACAGGTTTCCATCTGCCCTCTGGGTAGCTGTGGGGCATGATGAGTTTAGTTTGTGCGTGTTGGGTTTGAGGAGTCTCTGAGGCATTCTCATGTTTTGCATCAAGGGTACAGCGGGCCTTATACTTTCTCCTCCCTGTCCTTGGAAAACTCTCCTCCTGGCTGTGTGTTTGCACAGTTCACTCCCTCTCTCCATTCAGGCCTTTGTTCATGTATCCCTTCCTCCCAGGGTGTGCTCTGATCTCATTGATCTCTGTCGCTTTACCCCACTCTGTCTTCATATCCTGATACTGCTCTTCCCACTTGTTCTAAGCTCCATGGACACAGGCACTCTGGTTCCCTGCAGACCAGCCCCTGAAACAGTGCACAGTAAATGTGACGTGGTGACTCCTGTGCCTGTGAATGGGAGCTCTGGAGGATAGGTCTGGGTGGAGGCAGGCTTTGGGAGTCAGCAACATCTCGATGATGATCGAAGCCTTAGGAGCGGTGGTCACTTAGAGCAGTGGTTCTTCAAGTGTGGTCGTGGACCCCTAGGGGCTCCTGAGACCGTTTCAGGAATTCACTTGGTCAGAACTATTTTCTTTTTTTTTTTTTCTTTTTTTATTTTGAGACGGAGTCTTGCTCTGGAGTGCAATGGCCGGTTCTCAGCTCACTGCAAGCTCCGCCTCCCGGGTTCCCGCCATTCTCCTGCCTCAGCCTCCGGAGTAGCTGGGACTACAGGCGCCCGCCACCTCGCCCAGCTAGTTTTTGTATTTTTTAGTAGAGATGGGGTTTCACCATGTTAGCCAGGATGGTCTCGATCTCCTGACCTCGTGATCCGCCCGCCTCGGCCTCCCAAAGTACTGGGATGACAGGCTTGAGCCACCGTGCTCGGCCTGGTCAGAACTATTTTCTTTTTTTTTTTTTTAAGACGGAGTCTCGCTCTGTCACCCAGGCTGGAGTACAGTGGCCGGATCTCAGCTCACTGCAAGCTCTGTCTCCCAGGTTTATGCCATTCTCCTGCCTCAGCCTCCCGAGTAGCTGGGACTACAGGCGCCCGCCACCTCACCCGGCTAGTTTTTTTGTATTTTTAGTAGAGACGGGGTTTCACCGTGTTAGCCAGGATGGTCTCGATCTCCTGACCTCGTGATCCACCCGTCTCGGCCTCCCAAAGTGCTGGGATTACAGGCTTGAGCCACCGCGCCCGGCCAGAACTATTTTCATAATCATATTGAGATGTTATTTAACTTTTCATTGTGTTGACATTTCATTGATGCTGCAGAAGCAGTGGAGGATAAAACTCCTGGCTCCTTAGCACAACTCAAGGCTGTGGTACCAAACTAGTCTCAGCAGCCACTGTCACGGCACTCACAGTGCTCTTCACCGCCATGAACCCGCCGTGAAAGAAAACTCTGTTAATCTAATGTCCTTGGTGAAGCAATAAAAATTGACTGTATTAAACCTTATCCTTTGAAAATCTATCTTTGTAGTATTTTGTGTGATAAAATGGAAGTAGGTATAAAGCACAGTGAAATACAATAGCTGTCTCCAGGAGGAGTTGTGTAATTGAGTTGAAAGAATGGCGGACAGAAAACAACGGCTGTTTAGATTAGATGTGGATATTTGGCAGATACTATCTTGAAAATGAATGAAGTGAACGAGATACTTCAAGGAAAATAACTAACACTATTGTTGCCAGTAATAAAATTTGAGCTTTCAAAGGAACATTTTGGAAAACTTGGTTCTGCTACCATGAGCTTGACATCTTCCCAGTATTGATAGACTTTTCTTATAAGCTAGGTGATGATACTAATGAAATTTTAAAAATATGTAATGAAATGTGTCAGTATTTGGAAGATCTGCTTAATTCAGTGAACCTACATTTTCCTACATTGCCTGTAATCCCAGCACTTTGGGAGGCCGAGGCAGGCGGGTGACTGGAGGTCGGGAGTTCAAAACCAGTCTGGCCAACATGGTGAAACTCCATCTCTACTAAAAATACAAAAAAATTAGCTGGGCATTGTGGCATATGCCTGTAATCCCAGCTACTCGGGAAGCTGAGGCAGGAGAATCACTTGAACTTGGGAGGCAGAAGTTGCAGTGAGCCGAGATGGTGACACTGCACTCCAGCCTGGGGGATAGAGCAAGGCTGCATCTCAAAAAATAAAATAAAATATAAAATAAAATAAAATAAAATAAATTTTTGTTCTTGATTACAGCTCACACCTGTAATCCCAGTGCTTTGGGAGGCCAAGGCAGGAGGATCGCTTGAGGCCAAGAGTTTGAGACCAGCCTGGGCAACATAGTGAGACCCCATCTGTACAAAAAATTTGAAAATTAGCCAGGCATTCTGGTGTGTGCCTGTGGTCCCATCTACTGGGGAGGCTGAGGCAGGAGGATTGATTGAGCCTGGCAGGTTGAGGTTGCAGTGAGCTGTGGTTATACCATGGCACTCCAGCCTGGGTGACAGACTGAGAGCCTATTTCTTTCTGTCTTTTTTTTTTTTTTTGGAGACAGAGTCTCGCTCTGTTACCCAGGCTGGAGTACAGTGGCATGATCTTGGCTCACTGCAAACTCCACCTCCCGGGTTCACACTATTCTTCTGCCTCAGCCTCCTGAGTAGCCGGGACTACAGGCGCCCGCGACCACGCCTGGCTGATTTTTTGTATTTTTATTAGAGATGGGGTTTCACTGTGTTAGCCAGGATGGTCTCAATCTCCTGACCTCGTGATCCGCACGCCTTGGCCTCCCAAAGTGCTGGGATTACAGGCTTGAGCCACCGCGCCTGGCCAGCTGAGACCCTATTTCTTAAAAAAAAAAAAAAACAAAAACCAAAAAACACTCTTCTTTTTCTTTTAGCTGCGTATCTATGTGAGACTGAATTTTCCTCATGACTTCAGCTAAAACTGTGTTGCAGCAGGCTGAGAGCAGACATAGATGTGAAGATCCATTGCTTCCATTGAGGCAGACAATACAAATGTAAAATATAGCTTCTCACCAGATTATTTGTCTTAGAAAATAGTTTTTTTTTTTTTTTTTTCTTTTTTTTGAGATGGAGTCTCGCTCTGCCGCCCAGGCAGGAGTGCAGTGGGTAGATCTCAGCTCACTGCAAGCTCTGCCTCCCGGGTTTACGCCGTTTTCCTGCCTCAGCCTCCCGAGTAGCTGAGACTACAGGTGCCCATCACCTCGCCTGGCTAGTTTTTTGTATTTTTTGGTAGAGACGGGGTTTCACCGTGTTAGCCAGGATTGTCTTGATCTCCTGACCTCGTGATCCGCCCGTCTCGGCCTCCCAAAGTGCTGGGATTACAGGCTTGAGCCACCGCGCCCGGCCCTTTTTTTTTTGAGACGGAGTCTTGCTCTGTCCCCTGGGCTGGAGTGCAGTGGCATGATCTTGGCTCACTGCAAGGTCTGCCTCCTGGGTTCACACCGTTCTGCCTCAGCCTCCCAAGTAGCTGGGACTACAGGCGCCTGGCTAATTTTTTGTGTTTTTAGTAGAGATAGTGTTTCACCGTGTTAGCCAGGATGGTCTTGATCTCCTGACCTCCTGATCTGCCCACTTCCCAAAGTGCTGGGATTACAGGCGAGCCACTGCGCCCAGCCAAGAGAATAGTTATTCTTTATAAAAATGTTATGTATGGTAACATGCAGTGGGCTTATTTTCAAATCATTTAATAAACAATTTTAGAACATCTCGGTTTTAATTTATAGCATAGTAAATATTGATAGATCAAACCCTCATAAACAAAAGCCCCTGGGGTCCTTAATAGTTGAGGATGTAGGGGGGCCTGAGCTGAAATATCTGAGCAGCGCTGGTTTAGAGAGTGGGCCAGGCCCAGGGCACCTGTGGGGACCAGAGAAGTTCTCAGCTGGAGGCAGGCACCCTGTCCCTGCCCCCATGTGCAGTACTATAGGATTGTGCCTTTTCCTGGGGAGGAGAACCGAGATTTGTCAGTGGTGAAGACCCATTGGTGTAGCGTGAGAAGAGGCCCTTGTATTAGGGATGTACAGAGGAAGAGAAACACATAAAGGAGTGACCAGACGTTGGGAGACCCAGCACTAGTGTCATGGAGCCTACAGAAGGTATTCTGAGAGCAGAGGGAATGGTCTGAAGTTGGAGCTGGATTCATCAGTGGTAGAGATTGCTGAGGGCCAGTGAGTTCCAGTGGGGTGAGGAGAGTCTTGTAGGAAAGTAGTCGGAGAGACAAGTGTGGGGCTAGGGGAGGCTCTGTCTGCACGGATTTTAGATGGGAATACTGACAGGGCGGCGCCCATAAAGGGAAAGGGGAGAGATCTTTGGTAAAATACATATTCAGGGCCGAAGATGTGTCAAGGAGGGGCAGGTGATGGGCAGTGAATAAGATATGCTAACTTGCTTTGATGAGAGACACGTCACCTGTGAGACAGTGGGAAAGGCTGTGTGCTGAAAAAGATGGCGGATGAGTCTGTTGTAGGGCTCTAGGCATTGCTGGTGCTTCCATGTTGAAAAGGATGGTGAAAACATTTGAGGAGAGAGTAGGAGGAGGTGAGAAGACAGACCAGACAGACATCTGGGAAAAGAGGGTTCCAGGCAGGAGAAGCCCCAAGTCAGGGCTGTGCTTGGACTTGGAATTGAAATAAGTCCTGGAAAATTGGTTAATCCCCACTTGGCATACATATTATGTGATTATGTGTTGGGAGAGGTACTTGAAGGTTTTCCTGTTGAAATAAATTCCCTACAACCTTGGCCTTCCAGTCCCTCTGCCTGACACTCCCATGGCAGTTGGCACACTTGCATTTTTGCCCTGTTGAAGATGCCTGTGCCATTAGCTTGCATTTGTTGGGTACCTTCCTTGCATCAGGCGCCATGCTGAAAACTATGCTGTTACTGCGTGGTCCTCACATCAGCTCTGATAGGTGCTGTTAATAGCTCCATCTTACAGATGACTGGATGTACAAGGAGATCAGGCAGCTGGCCGTGGTGACAGTGGAACCCATGCATGAACTCAGTTCTTGGGTCATTCATTGCTCCTGGAGCCTGTGCAGTATAGACCTGCCGACATGAGCTCTTTCTCCCCATTCATCTGAGAAGACTTCTGTGTCTGCATTTGCCTCTTCCTATGTTAGCAAAAGGAACATTTTTCCACTGGAAAACAGTTACTAACAGTTTTATCTTGTCAGGGGCTCCTTCTATTATACTTTCAAACATGCCTAAATCTTATATAACTCAACATCCAGTTAATCTTGGTATCTGTTCTAGCCACTCTTATTGTTTTTCTCTTTTTAAACTTCCCAGTCTGTTTCCATTGCCTCCACCATCTATCCTGTTCTCTTTCTCTGGAGATCTTGTTCGTGTTGTCTCATTTTTATTTTCAACTTTTTCATTTTGCTAATAAAAATGTCTAAGATGTTCATTGTAGTAAATTGGGGGTTGGGCATAGTGGCTCATGCCTGTAATCTTAACACTTTGGGAGGCTGAGGCAGAATCACTTGAGGCCAGGAGTTTGAGACCAGCCTGGGCAACACAGCTAGTCCCTGTCTCTGTTTTTTTTTTTAATAAATAAAATTTTATAAAAGAGGGAAATTAGGAACATACAGCAAAAATCTGTAATCTCTCGATCAGGAAATAACCACGTAAGATTATTATGTTTCTTCTAGTGTTCTGTATTTCTCATGCATGTGTGTGGAGACGTTTTTCCTCAGATTGGGGGTCCCACTCTGTGTGTGTGTGTGTGTGTGGTTTTTTTTTTGTTTTTTTTTTTTGAGACAGAGGCTCACTTTATTGCCCAGGCTAGAGTGCAGAGGCACGATCTCGGCTCACTGAAACCTCCACCTCCCCAGCTCAGGCGATTCTCCTGCCTCAGCCTCCTGAGTAGCTGGGATTACAGGCATGCGCCGCTATGCCTGGCTAATTTTGTATTTTTATTAGAGACGACATTTCACCATGTTGGCCAGGCTGGTCTCAAACTCCTGACCTCAAGTGAGCCGCCCACGTTGGCCTCCTGAAGTGCTGAGATTACAGGCATGAGCCACCATGCCCAGCCTGTATATATAGATTCTTAAAATTATGATTTTTCTACTTTGTAATTGTTTCCAAATGTCATTCATCTTGGAAAACGTGACTGGTAATTATGTAGATATCAGTGGTATTTTTTGTACCTATATCCGTATGCTGGACATCCTGGTTCTGCCATCTCAGATTTGAGGTCTGGAGCAGGCTATTGAATATCTGTACCTCAGTTTTCTTGTCTTACAGGATTGTTGTGAGGACTGAATGACATGCTACACATAAAATTCTTAGCTTCAAGCCAAGCAGGACCTCAAAGTGTTAGCTTCCAGTACCGCTACTACTGATGCTGTTTGACTCCTTGCCTTCATTCCTGAAATGCTTCTCCATTGACCAGGTGTGTTGGCTCATGCCTATGACCCTTATCACTTTGGAAGACTGAGGAGGGAAGATGGAGACCAACCTAGGCAACATAGTGAGACCCCATTTTTGCACATGTGCGCACTTGCCCACTGGTTCGTGCATGTGCACGCTTGCTCTCGCTCTTTCTTTTCTCTCTCTCTCTCTCTGTGTCTCTTGTGCGCGCATGTGCGTCTTCTCTCTTGCGCTCTCTTTTTCTTTTTTTTTTTTTTTTTTTTGAGACGGAGTCTCGCCCTGTTGCCCAGGCTGGAGTGCAGTGGCCGGATCTCAGCTCACTGCAAGCTCCGCCTCCCGGGTTCCCGCCATTCTCCTGCCTCAGCCTCCCGAGCAGCTGGGACTACAGGCGCCCGCCACCTCGCCCGGCTAGCTTTTTGTATTTTTTTAGTAGAGACGGTGTTTCACCGTGTTAGCCAGGATGGTCTCGATCTCCTGACCTCGTGATCCGCCCGTCTCGGCCTCCCAAAGTGCTGGGATTACAGGCTTGAGCCACCGCGCCCAGCCTTGCGCTCTCTTTTTCTTAACTGGGCCTGTTGGCATACACCTGTAGTCCCAGCTAGCTGTCTAGGAGGCTAAGGTGGGAAGATCGTTTGAACCCAGGAGTTCGAGGCTGCAGTGATCTGATTGTTCGACTGCACTCCAGCCCTGTCTCTATTCAAAGAAAAAGGAAAAAAGTCCTTCTCCAAGCTGATCTGTGCACTTGATTTCTATCCTTGTGGTTCTGGCTTAGTAAAGGTCTTCAGAAATTACACAGTGTTAGTTTCCTGTGGCTGCTGTAGCAAATCACCACAAGTTGGATGGCTCAGAATGGATTGATTCCCTCAGTTCTGGAGGACAGAAGTCTGAAATCAGGGTGTTGGCCCCAGTGCCTCTGAAGGCTCCAAGGGAAGACCCTTCCTTTCCTCTTTCTGGCTTCTGGCGCATGCCAGCAGTGTGGCTTGTAGAGGAGCCGCTCTCTACCTCTGTTTTCTGTGGGCTTTTCTCGGTGTCGCTATTCTCCTTATAAGGACATAGTTGTTAGATTAGGGCCACCCTAATTCAGTATGACCTCGTTTTAACTTAACTAATCATCCCTGGAAAGATGCTCCAAATAAAGTCACATTCCCACGTTCCAGGTAGACGTGAATTTTGGGGGAGACACTGTTGAACCTGCGACAGTTCCTGGAGCTTCATCCTTCGCCCCTTGTGTTTCTAGCTGTCTCCCATGTCTTCCCATTCCCCCTGTGGCCAGGCTTGTGAAATGAAGTCTCCGTTGGAGGTTGAAGAAACTTGTAAGAGAATTTAAATAGAAAAAGGGGCTGGATGCAGTGGCTCACGGCTGTCATCTTAGCACTTTGGGAGGCCAAGATGAGAGGATCACTTGAGCCCAGGAGTTCATAGCTGCAGTAAGCTATGATTGTGTCACTGCACTCCAACCTTGGTGACATAGCAAGACCCTGCCTCTAAAACAAAACAAAATAGAAAAAGGTAAAGTGTCCTTGGCCAGGTGTGATGGCTCATGCCTGTAATCCCAGCACTTTGGGAGGCCAAGGCAAGTGGATTGCTTGAGGCCAGGAGTTTGAGACCAGCCTGGCCAACATGCCAAAACCCTGTCTCTGCTAAAAATACGAAAGATTAATAGAGTGTGGTGGCGTGCACCTGTGGACCCAGCTACTCAGAAGACTGAGGTATGAGAATCACTTGAACTGGAGAAGTTGAGGTAGCAGTGAGCTGAGATCACACCACTACACTCCAGACTGGGAGGCAAAGCGAGACTTTGTCTCAAAAAAACAGAAAAAGATAAAATGTCTTATAAGCATGGGCCCCCAACTCCTCCTGCGTGGTCAGTTAGGAGCCGGGCTGCACAGCAGGTGAGAGGTGGGCATGCGAGCATTCCCGCCTGACCTCCACCTCCTGTCAGATCAGTGGCAGTGTTAGATTCTCATAGGAGCGTGAACCCCGTGGTGAGCTGCACACGTGAGGGATGTAGGCAGTGTGCTCCTTATGAGAATCTAATGCTTGATGATCTGAGATGGAACAGTTTCATCCTGAAACCATCCCCACTGTGGAAAAATTGTCCTTCACAAAAACAGTCCCTGGCGTCAAAAAGGTTGGGGACTGCTGCTATGAGGATTCTGAATGCTTCACAGAACGAAGTGCAGGAGGCACTTTTTTATTTTTAGACAGGGTCTCACTCTTTGTCCCCCAGGCTGGACTGCAGTGGCGCCATCTCAGCTCACTGCAACCTCCGCCACACAGGCTCAAGCAATTCTCCTGTCTCAGCCTCCCAAGTAGCTAGGACTACAGGCGTGTGCCAGCACGTCCAGCTAATTTTTTTTTTTTTTTTTTTTTTTTAAAGAGATGGAGTCTTGCTCTGTCGCCTAGGCTGGAGTGCAGTGGTGAAATCTCATGTCACTGCAACCTCTGCCTCCCAGGTTCAAGCAGTTCTCCTGCTGCAGCCTCCCAAGTAACTGGGACTACAGGTGCATGCCACCACGCCTGGCTTTCCCGGTGCTTTAGTAGAGACGAGGTTTCACTGTGTTGCCCAGGCTGGTCTCCGATTCCTCAGCTCAGGCAATCTGCCTGCCTCAGTTTCCCAAAGTGCTAGGATTACAGAGAGACATGAGCCACCAAGCCCGGCCTAATTTTTGTATTTTTAGTAGAGACAGAGTTTTGCCATGTTGACCAGGCTGTTCTTGAATTCCTGACCTCATATGATCTGCCCGTCTTGACCTCCCAGAGTGCTGGGATTGCAGGCGTGAGTCCCTGCACCTGGACAGGGGGTGCGTTGTGTTCATGCTTTGCTAGTCGTCTTTCTTTTGTGGGAACTGAAGAGTGTTGTCCTTGGTAGCTTCCACAGGGATGGATTGAGGCTGCTGCCAGTATTTGTCCCACTGACTGTTCTTGGGGACCAGTAACCTAGATCAGAAGTCAGTGAGAAGACATAAAGAATGCCCCCAAAGCAGGGACTCTTTCCTTCCCTGTGAAGGCGCTGAGTCCCCTAGAGGCAGGTTTGTGTTCCCTCTTGTATTTAGTCCCCACGCTGCCTGCCTGTATACTTTGGTGGTTGTCACAGCTGGGGTGTGCCACAGTGATCCTGCTCCACCATGGAGGATTGTCCAGTCCAGCACTCTCAGTGCCAAGTTTATTTATGTAAGTCGGAGTCTTGCTCTGTCGCCCAGGCTGGAGTGCAGTGGCACCATCTTGGCTCACTGCAACCTCCGCCTCCCGGGTTCAAGCAGTTCTACCTCAGCCTCCTGAGTAGCTGGGATTATAGGTGTGAGCCACCACGCCTGGCTGATTTTTGTATTTTTAGTAGAGACGAGGCTTCACCATGTTGGCCAGGCTGGTCTCAAACTCCTGACCTCAGGTGATCCGCCCACCTTGGCCTCCCAAAGTGCTGGGATTACAGGTGTGAGCCACCGCACCCAGTCTCGGTGCCAAGTTTAAAAAGAGCATATTGCCATGGCCTTATATCAGTTATATATTGCTGGTTAACAAACTACCCCAAAATGAAGTGACTTAAAACAGTAACTTCTTGTTCATCATCATGTGGGGGTATATGGATGTGGGCTGGGCTCGTCTCTGTTCACTGTGCTGGCCACGCTAGCAAGGGCAGTTTACAGTTGGTTGGCAGGTAAGCTGGGTTGTGCTTCCCATTGGCCTCACCCACGTGGGCTTTCAGCCAGGGTGCCTCTGATCTCTTCAGCCTGCCCCTCCAACAGTGTAGCTCAGGCTTCCTCCCATAGTGGCTGAATTCCATGAGGGCAGGAGCACAGTTTGACAGGCTACTTGAGGACATGTTTAGAAGTCACGGTGTCACCTCTGCTGTATTCCCTTGCTTAATGCAAGTTATAAGGCCTAGCACAGGTCAGGAGCACTGGCTCATGCCTGTAATCCCAACGCTTTGGGAGGCCAAGGTGAGAGAATGGCTTGAGGCCAGGAGTTTGAAACCAGCCTGGATAACATAGTGAGACCCCATCTCTACAAGAAATAAAGGAAGAAAACAAAAAAAAGCAAAGCTTAGCACAGGCTTGGAGAGTAGGAGATAGACTCTGGTCCTTGATGGTGGGACCTGTAGAAACCATGGTCATTTTTCATCACAGCTTTTCCTATACTGTGTGACCTCGAGAACTGCCTGCTTTAGGAGGCCCAGTTAATAATGGTATCTGTGGGATGGAGTGAACTCTTTAACAAATATTTACCGAGTACTTACTTCGAGCAAGACACTGTGCTTGGTGATGATTGAGTACTGAGAAGTTGCAATTGATAGTTCATTCTCTGTGGGGAGATGGCGAACTTGAAGAAGCGAAGTTCAGGCCTATGGTAGGTGCTGTGAGCTGTTGGGTGGAGAGGGCACTTGGTTTAGGGTCTTTAGGGAATGCCTGAAGGATGAGAAGGAACCAGGTAGGCAAGGAGCCTCCATGCTTCAGGTGGAGAGGGCAGTGATTGCAGAGGCCCCACGGCAGGGACAGCAGGCAGAAACTCAGCTCAGAGGAGCAAATCTGTAGGGCAGAGGTAGGGGTGGAAGTCAGGCCTTGGCCACACAGCCTCAGGCAGGTGCCAGAGGCCCAGTTTGCCCAGGACAGTCTTGATTTACACCCAGTGAGTGAGTGTCCTGGTGCAGATGATGCATTTTCTACAGTTTCCACACTGGAGAAGAGCTTGGATGTTTTCCTTGATGCAGTGGGAAGCCGTTGAAAGATTTTAAGCACCAAGTGACAAAAGGTGAATTTTAAAAGCTTGTTAAGGCTGGGTGCGGTGGCTCGTGCCTATAGTCCTAACAGTTTGGGAGGTTGAGGCAGGAGGATTGCTTGAGCCCAGGAGTTCAAGACCCTGTCTCTACTTAAAAGAAAAAATTAGCTGGGTATCGTGGCATGTACTTGTAGTTCCAGCTACTGGCGAGGTTGAGGAGGGAGCATCACTTGAGCCCAGGAATTGGAGTTTGCAGTGAGTGAGCTATGATCACGCAACTGTACTGGAGCCTGGGCAACAGAGCGAGACCCTGTCTCAAAAAAAAAAAGAAAATAGAAAAGATTGTTCAGATTGCTGAATGAAAAATGGATTGTCGGGGGCACAGATTGAGACATAGGTCATTTTAAGGAGACTGTTGATGAGAAATGGCGTGGTTTGGCTGAGGATGGGGACTAAGGAAATGGGAAGAAATGGGTAGTAGAGTCAGCCAGGTTGCTGATGGACCCGGGTGTAGGGGAGTAGGGAAAGGAAGGCAGCCAGGATGATTTCTGTGTTTGCTTTGCACATTTAGAGGGTGGTGATGTCGAGCACTGAGGGGAGGCAAGTCTGTTGGCTGTGCAGAGCCATGCCTTGAACATCTGAAGCTCAAAACGGGTATAGGGCAACTAAGTGCCAAGTGCTGGCTAACAGTCTGTTGGCCTGGAGTCCCGTCTGGAAGTCTTGGTCTTTCTGTTCTTGTGATGGTCGGTAGGGGGTTAAGAGGAGAGGTGGGGTGCCCAGCTATTAGAGGTTAGATCGAGGAGACATGGAGAGGTGGGATGTGACAGTGTAGGGTGCTGTTGAGGAGTCAGGTGAATGGGGGTGGGGAAAGGGTTCCTTAATTTTTTTGTTTTGTTTTGTTTTGAGACAGAGTCTCACTCTGTTACCCTGGCTGGAGTGTAGTAGTGCGATCTGGGCTCACCACAGCCTCCGCCTCCCGGGTTCAAGCAATACTCCTGCCTCGGCCTCCTGAGTAGCTGAGATTACAGGTGTGCACCACCACACCTGGCTACTTTTTGTATTTTTAATAGACACCTGATTTCACCATGTTGGTCAGGCTGGTCTCTAACTCCTGGCCTTAAGTGATCCACTTGCCTCAGCCTTAATGTTAGCCAAAATGCTGGGATTACAGGTGTGAGCCATTGCACCTGGCCAAGGGTTCATTAAATTTAAGGACTGCAGGTACTACGTGGTCAACCTTTTTGGTGTCATGGTAAGGAGTGAAAGCCAGATTGGAGTCAGTTGAAACATAGGAGATGGAAGAGGAGACCACCTGTGTAGATACGACTTCAAGAAGGTTGCTCTAGAGGGCTCAGAGAAGGAGCTCAGTAGTTGGAGGGTGATGTGGGGAACAGTGGAGAGTTCTGTTTTTATTTTATTTTTATTTTTTTTGAGATGGAGTCTCTGTTGCCTAGGCTGGAGTGCAGTGGTGAAATCTTGGCTCACTGCAACCTCCACCTCCCGGTTTCAAGCGATTCTCCTGCCTCAGCCTCCTGAGTAGCTGGGATTACAGGTGCATGCCACCAGGCCCAGATAATTTTTTTTGTATTTTTAGTAGAGACGGGTTTCACTCTGTTGGTCAGGCTGGTCTTGAACTCCTGACCTCATGATCTACCTGCCTTGGCCTCCCAAAGTGCTGGGATTACAGACGTGAGCCACCGTGCCCCGCCAACTTTTTCGCTTTTTAAAAGGGGAAAACATGACCAGGTGCGGTGTCTCATGCTTGTAATCCCAGCACTTTGGGAGGCCGAGGCAGGTGGATCGCTTGAGGCCAGGAGTTTGAGACCAGCCTGGCTAACATGGTGTAATCCCATCTCTACTAAAAATACAAAAATTAGCTGAGTGTGATGGCGGACACCTGTAATCCCAACTACTCGGGAGGCTGAGGCAGGAGAATCGCTTAAACTTGGGAGGTGGAGATTTCAGTGAGCCAAGATTGTGCCACTGCACTCCAGCCTGGGCGATGGAGCAAGACTCTGTCTCAAAAAAGCAGCTCTAAGGAGCTTGCAGGTACTGCTGCTGTTGCTGTTCCATGACCATAGGATGAGACCAAGTGTGCTTGATGTAGGTGGGAATCAGCTGGCAGAGGAAGTGGATGGCTTGGGGGTTCTATCTTTCTATTCACAGGCCTGGCTCATCGTTGCTGCCAGCTATTAGGATAAAATTTAAATGGTCACGTGACCTTTTCTGTCAGCCGATTTTTGTGGCTTAAAAATTTGTTCTACTCAGTATGCAGCTCTGTCCAGTTAGCAATTTGGCTGTGACATGAAGCACGTGATAGAGCTATTTTTATTAACTCTTACGAGGTTAGACTGCAGTTTGAATTAGCATAAAATTGCCTTTTTTTTTTTTTTTTTGAGACGGAGTCTAGGCTGGAGTGCAGTGGCGTGATCTTGGCTCACTGTAGCCTCTGCCTTCAGGGTTCAAGAGATTATCCTACCTCAGCCTCCCAAGTAGCTGGGACCACAGGCATGTGCCACCATGCTCGGCTAATTTTTGTATTTTTAGTAGAGATGGGGTTTCACCATGTTGGCCAGGCTGGTCTTGAACTCCTGACCTCAGGTAATTCACTTACCTCTGCCTCCGAAAGTGCTCAAATTGCTTCTTATATCAGAAATAGGTTGAACTGGCTGGCTCTTAGCAGATGATTATATCTTACTGTAATTCCAACAACACTAACGTGCATGACAGTGCATAAAGAAGTGTCTGCTAAGCTCAGAATATTAGGTTTTGGAAAAGACAAAGTGCGATTCAGAAAGTTGAGTTTGATAGGGAAGGAATTTGATTTTTAAACAAAACGGATTGGTTGCAGTTGCTCATAACTATAATCCCTGTAATCTCAGGATCTGGGGAGGTTGAGTTGCCAGGATCCCTTGAGCCAGGAATTTGAGACCAGCCTAGGCAATGTAGTGAGACCCCGTCTCTGCAAAAAGTTAAAAAAAAACAAAATTAGCTGGGCATGGTGCCTGTAGTCCTACCTACTGGGATGGCTGAGGCAGGAGTTTGAGGTTACAGTGAATTATGATCATGCCACTGTACTCCAGTCTGGGTGCCAGAGTGAGACCTTGTCTCAAAAAAGCAAAAACAAAACCCCACAAACAAAAACAAAAGATTGTCTTTGGGCCGGTGCGGTGGCTCATACCTGTAATCCTAGCACTTTGGGAGGCCAAGGCGGGCAGATCACTTGAGGTCAAGAGTTCGAGACCAGCCTGGCCAACATGGTGAAAACCCTTCTCTACTAAAAACAAAAATTAGCTGAGCGTGGTGACAGGCGCCTATAATTCCAGCTACTCGGGAGGCTGAGGCCGGAGAATCTCTTGAACCCAGGAGGTGGAGGTTGCAGTGAGTCTAGGTTGTACCACTACACTCTAGCCTGGGCGACACAGTGAGACACTGTCTCACACACACACACAAAAAAAAGATTGTGTTTGTTTCTGAATCTGAAGACATAACAAAGCAGCATTACAAGTTGTGTTGTACAAGCGTGTTAGCGTAGGTAGTCCTTGATAAATTGAATATAAATGGCTCTGAAGTTTTTGTGTATATTGACCCATTACAAAAATCAGAGACTTTCTTTCGGGGTTGGGAGGGCAGTTTGAGGGTCATTGGATCATCTGGAAGAAGAGGCAGAAAAGAGGAACCAGCTACTTGATGAATAACTGTGATAAGGGATAAGACAAATAGGCTCCTCTACTGCCACCTCCTCGTTTTTTCCTGCTTACTATTTCTGTGGCTGTGATTGTTGGGATTCACTGGAGGAGGAAGCAGGGACAGTAGGAAAAGCTCCAGTTCCTGATGGACCTGTGTTGCTGTTACTGCACCACCTTTTCTTTTTCTTTTTTTTTTTTTTTTGGAGGGAGCCCCCCTCTTTCCCCCCGGTGGGGTGGAGTTGGCCGATTTCAGCTCCCTGCAAGCTCCGCCTCCCCGGTTCTCGCCATTCTCCTGCCTCAGCCTCCCGAGTAGCTGGGACTACAGGCGCCCGCCACCTCGCCCGGCTAGTTTTTTGTATTTTTTTAGTAGAGACGGGGTTTCACCGTGTTAGCCAGGATGGTCTCGATCTCCTGACCTCGTGATCCACCCGTCTCGACCTCCCAAAGTGCTGGGATTACAGGCTTGAGCCACCGCGCCCGGCCTGCACCACCTTTTCTCTGACTACATCCCACCCACCTTAGAGACACTAAGGTGGGGGCTGAGGTCTGCCCTGTAATTAATTAACCATTAATTAACCCTGTAATTAATTAACCGATAATGAATTAACCCTCATAATCCTCTTGGGCATGAATGGTTAGCTGAAACAGATTGTCCTTTGAGTGAAATTCTGTTTTTTGGATTCTTATAGAAGTCAGTAATAAGTGTCTGAGATAGTGATTGGTCGGATAACATAAAGGAGCATTGGACTGACCAGAGCCTCTGGTCTTTGTAAGTTTGCTTTTCTTTTTTGTAAATAACTTATTCTTTTTTTTTTTTTTTTTTTGAGAAGGATACTTGCTCTGTCGCCCAGGCTGGAGTGCAGTGGCGCGATCTTCGCTCACTGCAAGCTCCGTCTCCTGGGTTCACACCGTTCTCCTGCCTCAGCTTCCCGAGTAGCTGGGACTACAGGTGCCCGCCACCACACGGGCTAATTTTTTTGTTTTTTTGTTTTTTTGTTTTTTTTTGAGAGGGAGTCTCACTCTGTTGCCCAGGCTGGAGTGCAATGGCGCCATCTCGGCTCACTGCAAGCTCCGCCTCCCGGGTTCACGCCATTCTCCTGCCTCAGCCTCCCGAGTAGCTGGGACTACAGGCGCCGCCACCTCGCCTGTCTAGTTTTTTTGTATTTTTTAGTAGAGACGGGGTTTCACCGTGTTAGCCAGGATGGTCTCGATCTCCTGACCTCGTGATCCGCCCGTCTCGGCCTCCCAAAGTGCTGGGATTACAGGCATGAGCCACCATGACCAGCTGTAAATAATTTATTCTTTATAGAAATTAACTTTAGAAGATTTTTTGAGTTCTTAGGCAAATAGACCAATGGCATCTGTTTCGTGGTTGTTAGGGCTAAAACTTTTTCACTTTTTTCTTTTTTGAGATGGAGTCTCGCTCTGTCACTCAGGCTGGAGTGCAGTTGTACAATCTCAGCTCACTGCAGCCTCCGCCTCCCAGGTTCAAGCAATTCTCTGTCTCAGCCTCCTGAGTAGCTGGGATTACAGGTGCCCGCCACCACGCCTGGGTAATTTTTTTGTATTTTTAGTAGAGTCTTGAACTTCTGGCCTCGTGATTCACCCGCTTCAGCCTCCCAAAGTGCTGGAATTACAGACTGAGCCACTGTGCCTGGCCAACTTTTTCACTTTTTAAAAGGGGAAAGCATGGCCAGGCACGGTATCTCATGCTTGTAATCCCAGCACTTTGGGAGGCGGAGGCGGGGCAATCACTTGAGGCCAGGAGTTTGAGACCAGCCTGGTCAACATGGTGAAACCCCGTCTCTACTAAAAAATACAAAAATTAGTTGGATGTGGTGGTGCACGCCTGTGATCCCAGCTACTCGGGAGGCTGAGGCAGAAAAATTGCTTGAACCTGGGAGGCAGAGGCTGCAGCGAGCTGAGATCACGCTACTGCACTCCAGCCTGGGTGACAGAGTAAGACTCCGTCTCCAAAAACATAAATGAATAAAATAAAAGGGAAAACATGTTTAAGTTAGTTACAAGAACTATATGGCCGGGACCGGGCGCCGTGGCTCAAGCCTGTAATCCCAGCACTTTGGGAAGCCGAGATGGGCGGGTCACAAGGTCAGCAGATCGAGACCATCCTGGCTAACACGGTGAAACCCTGTCTCTACTAAAAAAAAAAATACGAAAAACTAGCTGGGCGAGGTGGCTGGCGCCTGTAGTCCCAGCTACTCGGGAGCCTGAGGCAGGAGAATGGTGTGAACCCGGGAGGCGGAGCTTGCAGTGAGCTGAGATGCGGCCACTGCACTCCAGCCTGGGCAACAGAGTGAGACTCTTGTCTCAAAAAAAAAAAAAAGAACTATATGACTGGGAGTGGCGGTTCACGCCTGTAATAATCCCAGCACTTTGGGAGGCCGAGGCGGGTGGATCACCTGAGGTCGGGAGTTCAACCTGACCAACATGGAGAAACTCCGTCTCTACTAAAAATACAAAATTAGTCGGGTGTGGTGGTGCATGCCTGTAGTCCCAGCTACTCAGGAAGCTGAGGCAGGAGAATCGCTTGAACCCGGGAGGCGGAGGTTGCAGTGAGCCAAGATCCCACCATTGCACTCCAACCTGGGCAAAAAGAGCGAAACTCCATCTCAAAAATTATGTGAAGGAACCTTTAGATTCATTATTGAAGGGATGAAAGAGAACTTGAGTAGATAGACATAAATACAGAGCTTGAATGCAGTATTCCTATACGTGTGTGCTTGAATATTTTCAAGATGTCACTTGATTTGGAGAAGTAAATATTTGAGGGGGGTTCTAAAGAAAGAAAAGGGGGAATGTTTCCTAGTAGATTTTTTTTATAAGTACTGTAGGTAAGTGGAACAAAGCAGTCCTAGATACTGATGTATAAGTTAATGGAAACGTATTGTTAATGTAGCATTTATAATGAGTTGGGAATGGATGGTTTGTCATGTAGAAGGTATTGGATCAACTGGCAATCCAGCTGTAGGTAAAGAGTTTCTTAGTATGACAGTAAGGCTGTAAACCATGAAAAGGTAGAAAAGGTAACTGCTTAAGCATTCAGAACGTATCTACAGCAAAAGATGCCTGTTTGGGGACCTTTGAACTGTAGTTGAAAGGCAGGCAAATTAGAGAAAAATGTTAGGAATATATATGATAAAAGGTTATTATTTTGAGTATAAAAGTAGCATTTCTAAAGTAAATTGTTCCAGCAAGTCTGTTTTTAGAAATGTATTCAAATGAAGAAATAAGAGAATGCTTATTATAAAATTAGTTATAAAAGCAGAATATTATACGCTGGCCTGTTAATCCCACTTTGGGAGGCCGGAAAGACGGTGGATCACGCGGTACGGAGACGGCACCACCCTGGCTAACACGGGTGAGTTCCTCGCCTCTACGGTGAAACACAAACCAGTTGGCGAGGTGGCGGCTTTGTAGTCCCAGCTACTGGAGGCTGAGGCGATGAACTCGGGAGCGAGTTTAGGTGAGCTTTCGAGATCCGCCACTGCACTGTGCCTGGGCGATGACTTTGTTTCAAAAGCAGACTATTTAAGATAGCCGGTCGCTCAAAAACTCCCAGCCAGGGAATTTTGGTGGCGCAAAAAATTGCCGTTCCAGCGCCTCCACCCGCGTCCGCCTGTTGTTCGCCGTTCCAGCCCCGTCCCGAGTCCTACCGTGATTGCAGCCCAACACAAATTTGTAAACTTTCTTAAAATGTTGAGGTTTTTTTTGGTGGAGTTTTGCTTTTGCTCAGGCTGGGGTGAAGTGCCCTGATCTCAGGTTACTGCAACCTCTGCCTCCCAGGTTCAAGCAGTTCTCCTAACTCAGCCTCCCAAGTACCTGGGATTATAGGCTCCCACCACCACGCTTGGCTAAGTTTTGTATTTTTAGTAGAGACTGGGTTTGCCATGTTGTCCAGGCTGGTCTTGAACTCCTGACCTCAGGCGATCTGCCCACCTCGGCCTCCCAAAGCCCTGGGATTGCAGGCATGAGCTGCGGCACCCGGCCTAGCATTGAGATTTTTTGTAGCGATTATTATTATTATTATTATTTTTTAAAGCTCATCAGCTATCACTACTTAGTATATTTTATGTGTGGCCCAAGACAGATCCTTCAGTGTGGCCCAGGGAAGCCAAAAGGTTGGACACCCCTGGATTAATCTAAATGCCCATCAATAGAGATTGGTCAAACTAAGGCAAACTTGGAATGGCATACTGTGCAGTTGTCAAAAAGATTTAAGGTGGCCTTTCTTTATTGGCATGAAGAGATGACCACAATACAGTAAGTGGTTGGGCATTTTGAATATGTATAGTTTTGGAAATATGGTATCATTTGATTGATTTGTGAAAAATTATGCACATATGTATCAAAATCTGAAAGAAATATACATCCCTGTGAAACGTCATGTCTCATGGGGTGAATGGGGAAAAGGAACATACTGTTTTAAGATACTGTTTTCTGGCCAGGTGCAGTGGCGCACACCTGTAATCCCAGCACTTTGAGAGACCAAGGCAGGTGGATCACCTGAGGTCAGGAGTTTGAGACCAGCTTGACCAAAATGGTGAATCCCTGTCTCTCTACTAAATAGAAAAAATTAGCTGGCTGTGGTGGTGCATGCCTGTAATCCCAGCTACTTGGGAGGCCAAGGCAGGAGAATCAGTTGAACCTGGGAGGCAGAAGTTGCAATGAGCCGACATTACACCATTGTACTCCAGCCTGGGCAACAAGAGTGAAACTCTTTGTCTCAAAAAAAAAAAAAAAAAAAAAAAAAAAACTGTTTTGTCTTTAGTTTTTGGAAAATTTGCCAAAGTCAGTGACAGAAAAAAGGAGATATTTTTCATTTGGGAAGAAATGTGAAAGTGGATTATTTACATTTAAAAGTTTTAAAAACTTTCTCAAAGTTAGCATGACTGAAATTAGCACATTACAGGAATTTGTTTAAATCTGCCTTTAGGTTACTATAGTCTGCTCTTTCATAGACCTTGTAGTCATGTTTCTTTCTGTATTCTGTCACTGGTTTTTGGATGCTGTTATTGTCAACAGAACTGTAATCTGGTAGTTCTTTTTGAGACGGAGTCTCACTCTCTTGCCCAGGCTGAAGTGCGGTGGTGCAATCTTGGCTCACTGCCACCTCTGCCTCCTGGGTTCAAGCGATTCTCCTGCCTCAGCCTCCCGAGTAGCTGGGCCTACAGGCATGTGCTACCATGCCCGGCCAATTAATTGTATTTTTAGTAGAGACGTGGTTTCACCGTGTTAGCCAGGATGGTCTCCATCTCCTGACCTTGTGATCCGCCCGCCTTGGCCTCCCAGAGTGCTGGGATTACAGGCATTGAGCCACAGTGCATGGCCTGGTAGGTTTTTTTTTTTTTTTTTTTTTTTTTGAGACGGAGTCTCGCTCTGTCGCCCAGGCTGGAGTCCAGTGGCCGGACCTCAGCTCACTGCAAGCTCCGCCTCCCGGGTTTACGCCATTCTCCTGCCTCAGCCTCCCGAGTAGCTGGGACTACAGGCGCCCGCCACCTCGCCCAGCTAGTTTTTTGTATTTTTTTAGTAGAGACGGGGTTTCACTGGGTTAGCCAGGATGGTCTCGATCTCCTGACCTTGTGATCCGCCCGTCTCGGCCTCCCAAAGTGCTGGGATTACAGGCTTGAGCCACTGCGCCCGGCCGGCCTGGTAGTTTTTATAACATGTTAAATAGCAATACTCTTCATAACTCTGTACAAGGCAATCAGGCAAAACCAAAGGCCAAGTAAAATGTAATTGGTTAAGCTAATTGTCGCTGATGAAACCTTCATGTCTTGTGGAAGAGGAGACGTGCATGAGCAGCTGTAAGTGAGCACTCTGAGATGCAGTGAGGAAAAGGTGTTGGGAGATGAGCAACTAAAATATAACCTCTTAGTTATAAATTGCAGAACATAGAATTTTACTCAGAGTACAAACTTGTGGAAAAAACCTTTTGTATACTGGGTTTTTCAGAGTTCTTTGGCAAGATTACATAGTTTGATTTAAAGACTCAAAAATGTACTTCTTGGGGTGCAGGAATGTCAGGTTTCTCTTAGGTGGGAGCATGCTTTTCATGGCACGGAATTGGCTACCTGAAGTTAACCTGTAGGCCAGGTGGTAATCAATAGGATGGGTCAGCCGGAAGGAATAACTTGTGATGATAGTGGGAGAAGCCAATATCATTGCAGCTGTTTTAACTACCTGCTGTGTGCTAGACCCTATGCTATGAGCCAGAAGTTGCCACGCTACAGCTTGCCATATCTTTCTATGGCTCACAAGCTAAGAATCGTTTTTTTTTGTTTTGTTTTTTTTTGAGACAGAGTCTTACTCTGTCACCCAGGCTGGAGTGCAGGGGCGCGATCTTGGCTCACTGCAACCTCCGCCTCCCAAGCAATTCTCTGCCTCAGCCTCCCGAGTTGCTGGGATTACAGGTGCCTGCCACCACGCCTGGCTAATTTTTTTGTATTTTTAGTAGAGACGGGGTTTCACCATCTTGACCAGGCTGATCTTGAACTCCTGACCTCGTGATCCACCTGCCTTGGCCTCCCAAAGTACTGGGATTACAGGCGTGAGCCACCACGCCTGGCTGCCTGGCTAATTTTTTAAATTTTGTTTTGTAGAGACAGGGTCCAACTATGTTGCCCAAACTGGATCCACCTGCCTTGGCCTTCCAAAATTTTAGGATTACAGGCGTGAACCAGCGTACCTGGCCCAGACCCTCGTTTTCAGTCACTGTGCAACATCACCTCCCAGAGAAATATTGCTCTGTCCTATTCTTTAAAAAAATTTCTGTTATCAGTTATGTGCTACCATATACTACACTGAGAGTGGGGATTCTGTGCTTAAGCATAGGTAGGTTTTCTGAATTTTTCCAACTTAAATCTCCTTTGGATTCTTACTGTGTGTGATATCTGAAATTTGGGTGTTTGCTCACTAAAAGGACCTTGGAAGGAGAATTCCTCTGTGCTGAAGAAGGTCTCAGAATGAGCTGTTTGTGGATGAAGAGTGAGTCCTGTCGGTTTTTGTTTTTTACGTTCTTTTATATTTAACAGAGTAACAGTGTGTGGCAGGTGGTGGAGCCTGAACACTGTAGGTCTAGCCATAGAAAGGCAGTTAGGTCTCCTAGGTAGACATTTCAGTAAAGGGCTTTGTTGACACTTTGCAACGTCTGGGGTGTGTTTGTCCCACTCCCAACCCCCTCCGGTGGCAGCAGCCACAGTGGGCAAGGGACGGCCGTGCTTTTCTGAATTGGCCAAGTTTCTTTGGGAGATAAAGCTCTAAAATCAGTCAAATTATCTCAGATATTACTCAGGTTGGCTATAAATTGTATAACTTACATGACTGGGTGTTGTCACTTATTTTCTTTATTTCTCTGGGGCCCTCACTGCTTCCATTCTAGCCAGCACCACCTCGCAACTTGCCCATCTGAACCTCTGTTACTCATTTGATTGGTTGGAAAACCTCTACAGTTCATTTGTAGACTGGTGGCTGAAGAGGGGCAGTGACCACGGATTCGTTCATCTGATGAACAGACACCAGGGATGCTGTTCAGCACCCTGCAGCACCCAGGATGGCCCCAGTGTCCACAGCACTGAGAGAGTCAGACACATTCAGCCTGGGGTCTAGTACCGTACTGTTAGGTAGAGGGATGTGGCCCGGCGTGGGGCTGAATGAGGTTTGGTTTTCCCTCTTGTGTGTTTATGGCTGTTACTTGTGTGGACTTCAGCATTGCAGTTCAAATTCAGCCACCTTGCCTCCTCCGTGGTGTTTTCTAAGAGTCTCCAAGGGGTGATGCCTACGTGTAATACCTTACCGAGGAGCCCTCCTCAGCTTCCTTCCTTTTCTGTTGGGTGTATTGGTTCTGCTTCCATACAAATGAAGTACTGGCCAGGTGCAGTGGATTGTGCCTGTAGTCCCAACAATTTGGAAGGTCAAGGCAGGCAGATTGCTTGAGCCCAGGAGCTGGAGACCAGCCTAGGCAACATAGGGAGACCCTGTCTCTATAAAAAATACAAAAATTAGGGGGGCATCAGAGCACAGCTTGTAGTCCCAGCTACTTGGGATGCTGAGGTGGCAGGATTGCTCGAGCCCAGGAGGTCAGGTCTGCAATGAGCTGTAATTGTGCCACTGCACTCCAGCCTGGGCAACTGAACGAGACACTTTCTCAAAAAAAAAATAAATAAATAAAATAAATAAAGTGAGCTGAGATCCGGCCACTGCACTCCAGCCTGGCTGACAGAGCGAGACTCCGTCTCAAAAAAAAAAAAAAAATAAAAAAATAAAAAAAAAAATAAAAAATAAATGAAGTACTTTACCGGAAAACAGACTTAGGAAACTGTGTAGCTCACTCAGAGTGGGGAGAAGTTAATGGGTGGACTACTTCTCACTCAGACTGTTGTAATCATCTCCTAATTGACCTGACAAGCCTCTGAAGAGGAGGTCCCGGGAGTGAGTTACTGGCTCTTCATACTCCGATTCATTGCACATGGGACTGCCACATTGCTCTCCTAACACATGCACTTTATTTATTTATTTATTTATTTGACAAGGTTTTACTCTGTTACCCAGGCTGGAGTGCAGAAGTGCGATCTTGGCTCACTGCAACCTCCGCCCCTCGGGGCTCAAGCGATTCTCTTGATACTCAGCCTCCTGAGTAGCTGAGATTACAGGCGTGAGCCACTGTGCCCGGCCTCCATTGAGGTTTTAAAGAGTACAGGCCAGTTATCCTGTAGGACAACCCTCACTTTGGGTCTGGTGGCTGCCTCATGGCGGGATTCAGGTTTTGCATTTTGAGCTGAATACCCCAGAGATGTATCCTGGGGCTTCTCTGGTGAATGTTTCCAGTGCTGTCTGTGTTGCTTGGAGGGTCTAGTTTGAGCTCTTACTGGAGCCTCAGCACCAGCTCTCTGCTTTAGCCACAGATTGAAGCCTCCTTCAGGGCTGCTTCCAGCTCTGGCCTGTGTCTTACTTACATCTTTTCCTGCCACTCCTTCACTCCTCCCCCACCACCAACCCCCAACCCCCTGAGTATATAAAATCTCTGAGATGCCTCTGTCCTCAAGGCTGCTTGCCAATTCTTCTTCTCTTGGGGGATGCCTTTCAATAAGCAGTTACTGAGTTCCTGCTGGCCTTTTTTTTTTTTTTAAAGACTGTACACAGGGTCTTACTCTGTCACTCAGGCGGGAGTGCAGCGGTGGGGTCATAGCTTGCTGTAGCCTTGACCTCTGAGGGTCAGTGATCCTCCTGCCTCAGCTACAAACATGCACCACCATGCCCAGTTAATTTTAAAAAATTGTGTGTGTGTTGGGGGGGGAGATGAGGACTCTTTATGTTGCCCAGGCTGGACTCCAAGTCCTGGCTTCCAGCAGTCTCCCTGCCTCAGCCTCCCACAATGTTGGGATTATAGGCGTGAGCCACTGTGCCCAGCTGTGCTGGATTTTGTTCTGAAACACAAAGATTAGGAAGTCAGTTCCCTTTTTTTTTTTTTCTTTTTTTTTGTGAGATGGAGTCTCTCTCTGTGGCCCAGGCTAGAGTGCAGTGGCAGCATCTCAGCTTACTGCAACCTCTGCCTCCCGGGTTCAAGGGATTCTCCTGCCTCAGCCTCCCAAGTAGCCGAGACTACAAGCGCCTGCCACCACGACTGGCTAATTTTTTTTTTTTTGTAGTTTTAGTAGAGATGGGGTTTCACCGTGTTGGCCAGGATGGTCTTGATCTCCTGACCTCGTGATCCACCCACCTCGGCCTCCCAAAGTGCTGGGATTACAGGCGTGAGCCACCACACCCGGCCTGCCTCCCTCTTCTTTCCCATCCCTCTCCCCCACCTCTCTTCTCCTTCCTGTCTCCTTTTCTCTCCTTTAGTTTGCCCTGCTCCCCCTTCCTTTCCATTTTCTTTCCTCCCCCACCTCTGCCAGTCAGTCTCTGTTGGCGTCTCATCCCTGAGGGCAGATTCTTGGCATCTTTATGTCTCAGGGTATTCACAATGCCCTTAGGCCCCGATATATATCTGACATTCCCTTTATTGAATTTTTTTGTTTTAAGAGACAGGATCTCCCTATGTTGCCTAGGCTGGTCTCAAAGTGCCAGGATTACAGGCTCAAGTGATCCACCACGCCCGGCCCTTTATTGAATCTTTCCATCTAAACAGCTTAACTCTTTATGTCCTAGGAAGTTAGGGTAGCCATTTGAAAAGTAATACCTGTTGTTGGGGGCGTGGTGGCTCACACCCATAATCCCAGCACTTTGGGAGGCCCAGGTGGGTGGATCACTTGAGATCAGGAGTTCGAGACCAGCCTGGCCAACCTTGTGAAACCCCGTCTCTACTAATACAAAAATTAGCCGGGCGTAGTGGTGCACACCTCTAATCCTGGCTACTTGGGAGGCTGACACAGGAAGCTTGAACCTGGGAGGTGGAGATTGCAGTGAGCCGAGATCACGCTGTTGCATTCCAGCCTGGGCAGCGAGTGAAACTCTGCCTCCAAAAGAAAAAAAGAAAAGAAAACGAATACCCATAAATTGAAGGAAACTATATTTTATTTTTAAATAGCCACAATTACTAATGGGTTATACAGCTTCTCAAACTTCGGAATCAGATTGGACTCCGCCCCACCCCACCCCTGTTTCCTGTTCCATGTTGATTTCATGCAGCGCTTGCTTTTTTATCACAGCAGCCACTGCAAACCGGGCTTTATTAGGATGTGACGTCATCGGGAAGGGTGTAGTGCCATCTGCTGTTAGAGCACGAACCCCCTTGAGCTGTGGCTCCCTTGGTGTCCAGCAGCTGCTGTTTTGCTCTGCTTCCCTCGGATGTCTTTCGGTGTCCTCTGAGATGACTGCAGTGTCCCTGGCATCTTGTCATTTGTTTTGGGAGCTGAGGCTTTCATGACTCACAGTCTGGGCTGGACTCACCACTGTGGTCTGGTGAGTGGGAGTAGTATGTTCCCGTGAGAAGGGGACCCACCCTCTGGAAGTACCTGGAAGGAGGGATCTGTCCCTTTTTAAGAATCAAAATAAGTCTTCGGGGTGCTACCTGTCACCAGAGGGGAGGCCGTAAGATGCCCAGGAAGAACCCAGGGATGGGGGACCACAAAGGGGCCTCTCCAGCATGCATAATATGGCTTCTGTGGTACAAGTGGAATTTGTCATTCAAAAAAAAGTTAAAAACAGACATTTAGAAGACAGCCTATGTTTTTCTTGACAGACGCGACAGGTGAACTGAAAGCAAATGACTTGTCAAAATAACAAGTGACTGCGTTTGTTAGATGTTCCATGATTCTGGCCATGGCCTTCTCTCCTGTTTTTGACACAGTGGGCAGATAAGACAGTGGGGATATTCATGAATGCTTTTAAAGGAAAGAAAAAACACCAGAGACTGTTCTGTTGTGTTTTTATTTTGTGTGTTTGGGGGACTGGAATTGTTCTGGATTCTCCATTATGAATCCAGTGTGCCGCTTTGTGGCGTGTCCTCAGCTAGTGCAGTGCCAGAGCGAAGAATTGCAGTAGCCCCTGTACCCATGGCCTTGTCTTTTGAGGTATGGCACCATGAAATATGGGACAGTATGAGAGAGACCACATTCCCATAACTTTTATTACGGTATGTTGCTATGGTGGTTCTGCTTGATTATTAGTTATTGTTAATTTATTACTGTGCCTAATTTATAAATAAAACTGTGTTATGGGATTAAGTTCCTACCATGTGTATAGGAAAAAATAGAGCATAAAGGAAAAAAATGTAGTCTATATAAAGTGTGGTACTATCCACAGTTTCAGGCATCCCCTGGGGGTCTTGGAGCATGTCCTTCTCAGATATGGGGGTAGTGCTCTAAGTGCACATGTAGAGAAGTTTGTTCCCATGTTAAAGACATCATCATTGCTTGGCCTACTCATGTTCCCTTCTCAGGCACCCCACCCATTATCCCTGTGTCAATGGCAGCTGCCCACAGGACTTGCTGTATCCTCCCCAGTTCCACGGTGCACCAGCCACCTGGCCTGCAGACAGTGAGGGAGGGAGTTGTTGCAGAGGAGACTCTCTGGAGACAGAGACATGACTGACATTTGATGATTGCTGTGATGTAGAATCCTAGGCTGTGTTGGACCCTGTACGAGATGACGGTGGTTGGTTAAGAGAGAGATTCGCAGAGAAGCAGAGAAAGCACAGCGGAAGGAGAGAGAGAGGAGCCAGCCAGTCCCAAGAGCCACCCCAGACTGGGTTCTTGTTTCCTTTTTCCACTTTCTCGTTTCCGGTTTATTTTCCCTGGCACCTCTCACATTCCTCCTCTCTTCACTTCCCAGTGAGAACCTTGGCTAGACCAGGTAGACTTTTGAAGTGGGGTTAAAGGGAAGTCAGGAGTAGTTTTAATTTTCCGTTTCTAGAATTAACGATTTCCCAAACGATGTAGTTAATACCAAATTTCTTTTCCCATTAAGGGTTCTCATTAATAAAGCAGGATTTTGAGACAGATGATTGGACAGCGAATTTAATTACCTGGTGAAAATATCTGAAGTGATTAAAATCAGAGTATGCTCTCCATGTACCCGGGCTCTCCTGAATGTCTTTACTGGATTACTGTTTTCTAGGATACTTCCCTCAGAAGAGTGAACAGTACAAGAGCCTTTTTCTTGGGCCTTCTGAATTAATAATATTTTTGGTTTTAAATGAAATATCAACTGTTGTCAGAAATTACATTCTTGGTTGTCCCAACTGTTAATTGCTACATTAGGTGGGATTGTGGAGGGGGAGAGGAACATTAAGAAATTCTAGGCCGGGCGCGGTGGCTCAAGCCTGTAATCCCAGCACTTTGGGAGGCCGAGGCGGGTGGATCACGAGGTCAGGAGATCGAGACTATCCTGGCTAACATGGTGAAACCCCGTCTCTACTAAAAATACAAAAAATTAGTCGGGCACGGTGGCGGGCGCCTGTAGTCCCAGCTACTTGGGAGGCTGAGGCGGGAGAATGGCGTGAACCCGGGAGGCGGAGCTTGCGGTGAGCCGAGATCACGCCACTGCACTCCAGCCTGGGAGACACAGTGAGACTCCGTCTCAAAAAAAAAAAAAAAAAGAAAAAAAAAGAAATTCTAGGCTGGGTGCGGTGGCTCACGCCTGTAATCCCAGCACTTTGGGAGGCCGAGGCGGGCGGATCACAAGGTCAAGAGATCAAGACTATCCCGGCCAACACCCATCTATACTGAAAATACAAAAGTTAGCTGGGCGTGGTGGTGCGTGCCTGTAGTCCCAGCTACTCAAGAGGCTGAGGCCCAGGAGAATCACCTGAACTCAGGAGGTGAAGGTTGCAGTGAGCTGAGATCACACCACTGCACTCCAACCTGGTGACAGAGCGAGACTCTGTCTCAAAAAAAGAAATAAATAAATTCTGGCCCAGTGGAGTGGTCATGCTTGTAATTCCAGCACTTTGGGAGACCAAGGTGGGAGCTTGAGCCCAGGAGTTGGAGATCTGCCTGGGCAACATAGCAAGACCCCATCTCTAATTTTAAAAAAGCCCTATTCAGGAGGTTGTGGCAGGAGGATCACTTGAGGCTGAGAGTTTGAAAACAGCCTGGGCAACATAGCAAGACCCATCTCTGAAAATATAAAAATTAGCCAGGTGTGATGGCACATGCATTTAGTCCCAGCTACTCAGGAGACTGAGATGGGAGGATGCTTGAGCCCAGGAATTTGAGGCTGCAGTGAGCTATGATGGTGCCACTGCACTCTAGCCTGGGTCACAGAGCAAGAACCCCATCTCTTAAAAAAGGAGAAGAAGAAGAAAGTCCATTGATTAAAAAAAGAATTGGGGAGGCTGCTTTACGCCATCAGTCCTGAGAAGACAGTGGTGAAAAGGTAGAGGGCCCTGCCCTGAGCTCCCCGCTTATCACCTTCCCCAAATCAGTGCTGTCACTTCACTCTTAGAGTAAGAAGGTCATAGCATCTAGTTCTGTAGACACTGTATTGCCTCCTTCTCCTTGAAATAGCCAAGGAAGCAAACATCAGGTATCTCTATTGCCCCAGGTTACTGTGATGTGCTTTCCTTACTGGAAAACAGTGACTTAGTGTTTTTTATTCTTTTGGGAGTTATTGTTTTGCTTGCTTTTTAGTCATTGCTGGTTAACTTGAAGGAACCTGGATTCTTTTTCTTTTCTTTTTTTTTTTTTGTTGAGATCGGAGTCTCTCATTCTGTCACTTCAGGCTGGAGTGCAGGCCTGATCTCTAGCTCACTGCAAGCCTCCGCCTCCTGGGTTTACGCCTATTCTCTCCTTACCCTCAGCCTCCCCTGAGTGGGACTACAGGCTTCACCTCGGCTTCTGGCTAGTTTTTGTATTTTTTAGTAGAGACGTTTCAATGTTAGCTTGTGATGATCTCTGGACCTCTGACCTCGTGATCCACCTGTCTCTGCCTCCAAAGTGCAAGCAAGGATTACAGGGCTTGAGCCACCGTGCCCGGCCTTTTCTTTTTTTTTAGACACAGAGTCTTGCTGTGCTCACCAGGCTGGAGTGCAGTGGGGCCATCTCAGCTCACCTGCAGCCCTTCCACCTCCTGGTTCAAGCATCGGGATTACAGGTACCCACCACTACACCCAGTATTAATTGTTACAGAAGAGCATATTATTATTATTTTTTTTTGAGACGGAGTCTTGCTCTGAGTTACCCAGGCTGGAGATGCAGTGGCTTGATCTCTGCCTCACTCAAGCTCCTCCCTCTGTTCACTTAGCCTTTCAGCCTCCCCCAGTAGCTGGGACTTACAGGCACCCCACTGGGCCTGCTAGTTTTTTTTTGTATTTTTAGTGAGACGTTTCAATTGTTAGCCAGGGATGGTCTCATCTCCTAATCCCTCATGATCCTGCCTCGGGCCCCCAAAAGCTGGATTACAGGCTTGAGCCACCGCCTGTTATTATTATTTTTGGTGACGGGTCTTTGAGCTTTGTCAGCCCAGGCTGGGAGTGTAGTGGAGCACCTTGGCTCACTGTAACCTTTTGCCTCTGGGGTTCAGGGCAATTCTCCTGTCTCAGCCTCCCAGGCTGGAGTACAGGTGCCTGCCACCGTGTTCACAGCTTTTTGAGACGAGTCTCTGTCAGCCTAGGCTGGATGCAGTGCCTGATCTCAGCCACAGGCTCTGCCTCCTGGTTTATTTTATTCTCCTGCCTCAGCCCCTCCCGAAGGGTCAGCTTTTCCCACCTCAGCCTGCTAGTTTTTATTTTTAGTAGAGACTTGAGTTTCACCTGTTAGCTGTGGGATGGTGTCTCATCTCCCCGGACCTGATCCCACCACCGCCTCCCAAAGTGCTGGGATTACAGGCTTGAGCCATCACACTCGCCAGCTTGAAAGTTTTATATTTTTAGTAGAGAGACTGGGTTTCACCCATCTTGGCTGGTGGCTTGGTCTTGATTCTGACCTGCATCCACCTCCCCGGCCTCCTCAAAGTGCTGGGATTACAGGTGTGAGCCACCGCCTGGCTGTATTTTTTAGGTAGAGATGGGTTTCACTCATGTTGGCCAGGCTGGTCTTGAACTCCTGGCTTCAGGTGATCCGCCTGCCTCAGCCTCCCAAAGTGCTGGGATTACAGGCGAGAGCCACCACACTTTTTAATTTTTTTTAAAGACATGATGTCTTACTATATTATCCAGGCTGGCCTCCAACTCCTGGGCTTAAGCAATCCTCCTTCCTCAGCCTCCCAAGTAGTTGGAATTACAGGCATGAGCCAGTGCGCCCAACTTCAAAGCTTACTTAGGACAGAATGTCTGGGACTAATAGGAGATGTATCTGTCTTCCTTAAAACAGGTTTTATAGGCCGGGCGAAGTGGCTCACGCCTGTAATCCCAGCACTTCGGGAGGCCGAGGCGGGGGATCACGAGGTCAGGAGGTCAGGACCATCCTGGTTAACATGGTGAAACCCCGTCTCTACTAAAAAAAAAAAAAATACAAAAAATTAGCTGGGTGTGGTGGTGGACGACAGTGGTTCCAGCTACTTGGGAGGCTGAGGCAGGAGAATGGCATGAACCCAGGAGGCGGAGCTTGCAGTGAGCCGAGATCTCGCCACTGCGTTACAGCCTGGGCGACAGAGCGATACTTAGTCTCAAACAAACAAACAAACAAACAAAAACAGGTTTTATAGTGAGTCCCTCTTGCTGTGTTTCTGCTGCCTCATTGTGGTCCCCTTCCTCTACCTTTTTTTATGACTGAGCTTTTTTGTACTGTCAGAGTTTAATTTAAGAGAAGGATAGCAGTTGGACTGAACATTCCAGGAGAGAGACAATCAAGTTAATTTGCCTCTGACATGCAGAGGTAGAAATGGCTTTGTCAGTGTTTCAGCAGGTGAGAAATCTTGGCCAGTAGGAATAGGTCGGAATCTCGGGGACTCTGTATACCTGCTCACCCTCTCCTTGGGGCGCTGCTCAGATTTCTCCACACCAGAGTGGCCTTCTCTGGCCACCTTCTGAGAGAGACTTCCCCATCTCACCTGTCTCCCCTTCTTATGCAGTTTTATGTTTCCTTAGCAATGGATAGCAGTTGATGTATCAAAATAACGACTTGCACTGTTCACTTAATGCCTTCCTCGACCAGCAAGCAAGTTCTGGCACAGCAAGTGCTGTGTCTTGTTTCTTACGGACTCCCCTGAGCTGTGGTGCCTGGCACATGACTGGAGATGGTCAGGTCGTTGTTAAGTGAATGAATGAAGCCATACAAATACGAACCCAGATATTGAGGCCACTTTATTGTTAAATGTTTTATCAACAATTGAAACTTTTATCCTATTTTCATGTTGTTATATAATATGGTTATATATGTACTCAGACTCCAAGTAAATATTTGCGCTTATTTTACTCTGACCTAAACTGGTGCCTGGCACCAGAGTAGGCTCACAGAATGCTTTTCTCACAGTGACCACATAACAAACCTAGACATTAGCTGAGCTTTACAGAGCACTGTGTCATTCTAAATAGCCTGAAGACATAGTTTCTGTTATTCCTGTTTCCTTCCAGTTCTCTTTCTAAATCACAGATGATTTAGAATATGGGTTATAAAAACATTTCCAACTCAGAGTACTTTCTATGTTTTGTAGTTTTTGCAGGAAATAAGCTAAGTTTTGGAAGCATGTCTTTTTTCTTTCCTGGTGGGGAGATATTTTACCTTTAAAAATTGGCTCTCATTCTTTAAGGCAAAAATATGTTCATGTTTCTAGGATTTATCTTTAAGAGACTAGTGGTCAGAGTTCGGCAGAGACCACCGAAGTCGTCTGGGGTGTTTGTGCCCATGTGTTTGACCTTCTCTAGGCTTACTTGACTCCCTGGGGAGGAGTACCTGGGAATACAGTCGGTAAGAGCTTTAAATTAGGCCAGGCTAAAAAGTTTGATTTTTTTCCGTAGGAGGAGTATTTGAAGACTTTTGAGCGGAGGAGTCGCATGTCAGAGCTGTCCTTCAGAAAGATAAATCAGGCAGTGCTGTTTAGGATGGATTGAAGTGGAAAAGAGGTGGGATAGAGAAGCAGATTAGTAATGGGCCAGGCAAAGATGGTGAGCTGTCAGGAGGCTGAAGCAGTGGGAGTGGAGCACAGGGGCAGGAGGGGAAAGGGATGGAGCAGAGGCTGGAATCTGTGCCACAGGAGAGCTGGGAGGACTGCCAGTGGGTTTGGAAAGGAAAGCGGTGCTGAGGCTTGCTTTACACTGGTGGCTTGCTTTACACTGGTGGAATCTGAAAGGATTGAACCCTCAGAGCTCTGCAGTGCATAGAGCTTTCTGGGAACTGGGGTACATTCAGGGAAAGGGAATAAGGAGTGGATCCTCGACTTGGGAGAAGAACCACAAAAGAACCAGTCGAGGGTTCAGAACTGGGCGTGACCGGGTGTGGCAGATGTGGAGCTGGGTTGGTGAGAGCAGGATGAGGGGCTGTTGCTGGCCTCATGAGCATAGGGTAGGCCCATAAGTTGCACTCCACTCAGGGGCTGAGAACCTGTGTACATAGCAAGGCACACAAGACATTCATTATATATTTTTTTTTCCTTAAGAGACAGAGTCTCACTCTGTTGCCCAGGCTGACATGCAGTGGCTCGGTCCTGCCTTGAACTCCTGGGCTCAACCAATCCTCCTGTCTTAGCCTCTGGAGTAGCTAGGACTACAGGTATGTACCACCATGCCTCTGGAGTGGCTAGGACTATAAGTATGTACCACCATGCCAATTTTTTTTTTTTTTCTTTTTGAGACGGAGTCTCGCTCTGTCGCCCGGGCTGGAGTGCAGTGGCGTGATCTTGACTCATTACAAGCTCCGCCTCCCGGGTTCACACCATTCTCCTGCTTCAGCCTCCCAAGTGGCTGGGACTACAGGTGCCTGCCACCACGCCCGGCTAATTTTTTTTGTATCTTTTAGTAGAGACAGGCTTTCACCATGTTAGCCAGGATGGTCTCGATGTCCTGACTTCGTGATCTGCCTGTCTGGGCCTCCCAAAGTGCTGGGGTTACAGGCGTGAGCCACCTGCGCCCGGCCGCACCACCAAGCCAATTTAAAAAAAATATGTATATATTTTGAGGCCAGGCATGGTGGCTCAAGCCTGTAATCCCAGCATTTTGGGAGGCCGAGGCAGGTGGATCACAAGGTCAGGAGATTGAGACCATCCTAGCTAACATGGTGAAACCCCGTCTCTACTAAACCAGGCGTGGTGGTGGGCACCTGTAGTCCCAGCTACTCAGGAGGCTGAGGCAGGAGAATGGCGTGAACCCGGGAGGCAGAGTTTGCAGTGAGCCGAGATGGCGTCACTGCACTCTAGCCTGGGCGACAGAGCAAGACTCTTGTCTCAAAAAAATTTTTTGAGAGGCGGGATCTTGCTGTGTTGCCCAGGCTGGTCTCAAACTCCTGGCCTCAAGTAATCCTCCTCTGGTATTACAGGCATGAGCCACCACGTCTGGCTCCTAACGTTTGGCATCTCTTTTTATATATTCAATCACAATGTTTTTTTTTTCCCCGCCAGTAAAGTGAATGTCTCTATATTTATTTTTTTTGAGACGGAGTTTCGTTCTTGTTGCCCAGGCTGGAGTGCAGTGGTGCAATCTCGGCTCACCACAATCTCCGCCTCCTGGGTTCAAGCAATTCTCCTGCCTCAGCCTCCTGAGTAGCTGGGATTACAGGCATGCACCACCACGCCTGGCTAATTTCGTATTTTTAGTAGAGACAGGGTTTCTCCATGTTGGTCAGGCTGGTCTCAAACTCCTGACCTCAAGTGATCTGCCTGCCTCAGCCTTCCAAAGTGCTGGAATTACAGGCGTGAGCCACTGTGCCTGGCTGAATGTCTCTTTAACAGGCATTCACTCTACTGCCAAAATAAAGTGAAGGCTTGTCCTCATGGCAGCCTACAAGACTGTTCACATCTTCATGTGAATCTGAACTTTCAGAAGAAGTTGTATGGCTTGCTTTTCTGCCTTTGTTCTGTCCTCCACTAGGTGTGAGTAGTGAGGTTTCCTCTTTGGCCAATATTTTTTAAAATTAAATTTAATTAATAAATTTATTTATTCATTTTTGAGACGGAGTCTTGCTCTGTCGCCAAGGCTGGAGTGTGGTGGCATGATCTCGGCTCACTGCAACTTCTGCCTCTGGGTTCAAGAGATTCTCCTGTCTCAGCCTCCTGAGTCGCTGGGATTACAGGCATGCACCACCACACCCTGCTAATTTTTGTGTTTTTAGTAGAGACGGGGTTTTACCATCTTGGTCAGGCTGGTCTCAAACTCCTGACCTTGTGATCTGCCCGCCTTGGCCTCCCAAAGTGCTGGGATTATAGGCATGAGCCACTGTGCCTGGCCGGCCAATACTTTTTGAGAAAAATATGGTGCCACAAAGTTTAAGGCAGCCCCCTCCTGAGGATTATAAAATCCAAACCCAACTAAAGACTAGATTGAATTAACCCCTCATCCCCACACACACTAGTGACTCAGTAAAAGAGGTGTACCCAATTCTGGTTGCAGGTACTGTTTAATTCAGTTTTCTGTTATCGTCTGATATTCAATAAAAAATTATGAGATACACTAAAAAGTGATTTCTGGTTGAGAGAGAAATAAATGGAAGCCAACTCAGAGATGACCCAGATACTGGAACTGCCAGAGACTTCAGATGACTGGGATGGATGTGGTAAAAGATTGAGGGAGAAAGGTGTACAGCATGCATTGTGAAAAGATCGAGAATTTCAGGATGCAGAAACTCTAGAAAAAGTTAATTGAAATGTTAGAGATTCTTTAAAAACATCATAGGTGGGGGCCGGGCACGGTGGCTCAAGCCTGTAATCCCAGCACTTTGGGAGGCCGAGACGGGTGGATCACTAGGTCAGGAGATCGAGACCATCCTGGCTAACACGGTGAAACCCCGTCTCTACTAAAAAACACAAAAAACTAGCCGGGCGAGGTGGCGGGCGCCTGTAGTCCCAGCTACTCGGGAGGCTGAGGCAGGAGAATGGCATGAACCCAGGAGGCGGAGCTTGCAGTGAGCTGAGATCCGGCCACTACACTCCAGCCTGGACGACAGAGCGAGACTCCGTCTCAAAACCAAAACAAAACAAAACAAAACATCATAGGTGAATAATTTCTTCAGTGAGTTTGTCAGCAAATAGGAAAGAATCAGTGAAACTGAAGATAGGTCAATAGAAATCCAAAATGAAATAAGCAGAAAAAAATACACCAGAACAAAAACAGCATTTAGGCTGGGTGCGGTGGCTCACACCTGTAATCCCAGCACTTTGTGGAGGCCGAGACGGGTGGATCACCTGAGGTGGGGAGTTTGAGACCAGCCTGACTAAAATAGAGAAACCTCGTCTCTACTAAAAATACAAAAAATTAGCGGGGTGTGGTGGCTCATTCCTGGAATCCCAGCTACTTCGAGAGGCTGAGGCAGGAGAATCGCTTGAACCTGGGAGGCGGAGGTTGTGGTGAGCCAAGATCCCACCATTACACTCCAGCCTGGGCAACAAGAGAGAAACTCCATCTGGGAAAAAAAAAAAAAAAAATTAGCTGGGTGTGGTGGCAGGGGCCTGCAATCCCAGCTACTCAGGCTGAGGCAGGAGAATCACTTGAACCTGGGAAGCGGAGATTGCAATGAGCTGAGATTGTGCCATTGTACTTCAGCCTGGGTGAGATGGAGAGACTCCATCTCAAAAAAAAGTGTTCAGTAGTTGTGGGACAATAACAGACTGTCTAATATACATATAATTGGAGTCCTGGGAAGAAAATGGGGCAGAAGAAATATTCAAAGAGCTAATGGTTGAGAATTTTTTCATTAGTAAAAGACAGCAAACGAGAGGTCTGTGAAGTTCAGAGAACTCCAAGCACCATAAATAGAAACAAAAAGCCCTCAACACCTAGGCATATTAGAGTCAAACTGCTGAAAGTCAAAGAGAAAGTTTTGAATGTAGCCAGAAAAAAAATATTTCATACAGGCCAGGCATGGTGGGTCATGCCTGTAAATCCCAGCACTTTGGGAGACTGAGTGGGAGACTCACTTGAGCCCAGGAGTTTGAGAACAGCCTGGGCAACATAGTGAGACTTCATCTCTACAGAAAAAAAAAAAAATTATCCAGGTGTTCTGGCGGCACCTGTGGTCTCAGCTACTCAGGAGACTGAAGTCAGAGGATCGCTTGAGTCTGGGTGGTTGAGGCTGCAGTGAGCCAAGATCGTGCCACTGCATGGTAGCCTGGGTGACAGAGTGAGAGCTAGTCCCACGAAAGACTTCCTCAGACAAACGTTGTGGGGTTTGTTGCCAGTAGATCTGCCCAGTGAGACGGAGGAAGTTCTTCAGGCAGAAGTGTGTCCCTTCACACTGCAGTTCTCTTCTGGTGCTATATCTAGTTTAATACAAATCAGGCCGGGCAAATGAAGAGACATACAGCAAGGCCTAGGAGAGTCTCAACACATATTCTCCAAGCCCTCTTCCATGGGGTCTCTCCTGACAAATCAGGGTCAACGAGCTTCTAACCAGGAAGCTCCCTTGAGCCTTGGTATTGAGAGTTTTTATTGGGACTTTGTTACTTGGGCACAGTTGATCGAGCACAATCTCTAGCGCCTCTCCCACCCCATCAGAATGGTTTCAGACCCCAACTGTCTAATCCATGGTTGGTCTTTCTAGTGACTAGCCTCTATCTTGAGTCAGCTCATCTCTTAGCACAAACGTGGAGGCTCATGAATAACAAAGGACATCCAATAGGTTTTGAAGCTCCTTCTGAGGAACTGAGAACAAAGACCAGATAGAATCTTCAAAAAACATGTAGAAGTAAAATGCTAGACAATTGTGTTACAAAGAGTGAAGGGGAAGAAATATCATGACCCTTAACACAGGGGTTAGGGGTGCTCACCTGCTGTGCAGTCAAAATTCTTGTATCACTTGACTCCCAAAACCTTTTTTTTTTTTCTTCCTTTGAGACTCTGTCGCCCAGGCTGGAGTGCAGTGGCGCGATCTTGGCTCACTGCAAGCTCCGCCTCCCGGGTTCACACCATTCTCCTTCCTCAGACTCCCGAATAGCTGGGACTACAGGAGCTGCCACCACGCCCGGCTAATTTTTTTTGTATTTTTATTAGAGAAGGGGTTTCACCATGTTAGCCAGGATGGTCTCGATCTCCTGACCTCGTGATCTGCCCGCCTTGGCCTCCCAAAGTGCTGGGATTACAGGTGTGAGCCACTGCGCCCGGCGGACTCCCAAAACCTTAACTCCTGATAGCCTGCTATTGACTGGAAGCCTTACCGATAGCAGTCAACAGATATTTTGTATGTTTTATATATTATATATTCTTGCGATAAAGCGAGCTGGAGAAAACGTTAAGAAAATCATAAGGGAGAGAGAAATATATTTACTATTTAATGAGTGGAAGTGGAAGATCTTCCTTCTCATCTTCAGGTTGAGGCTGAGGAGGAGGAAGAGATGGGCTTGGTCTTGCTCACTTGGGTGGAGGAGGTGAAAGGGGTGGTAGGAGAGATGGGCATACTTGGTGGAACTTTAGTGAAATACATAATTTCTGACTTTTTTCTTTTTCTTTTTTCTTTTTTTTGAGACGGAGTCTTGCACTGTCGCTTGGGCTGGAGTGCAATGGTGCAGTCTCGGCCCACTGCAGCCTCCACCTCCTGGGTTCAAGCAGTTTTCCTGCTTCAGCCTTCCAATTAGCTGGGATTACAGGTGCCCACCACCACACCTGGCTAATGTTTTGTATTTTTAGTAGAAATGGGGTTTCACTATGTTGGCCAGGCTGGTCTGGAACATCTGACCTTGTGATCCGCCCGCTTCGGCCTCCCAAAGTGCTGGGAGTACAGGCTTGAGCCACCGCACCCAGCCTGCTGTTTCATTACTCTGAAAAAGTTTTTGTATAATACCGACCTTCTATTGTATGCTTTAGTTTTAGTTCCTGTGCCATAAAAGGTCTGTGTCCTAAAGAAGTCAAGTGCAGTCTTGGGTGGTGGGGACCTTTGGCCAGATTACCCAGTGTCCACGTGTTTTCGGCACTGCTTTTTCCTCGTGGTCTGTCTCCACTTTGGAAGCACTGACATCTGTCAAGGTGTCTTCTGTTACTTCCTCTGGTGTGGTGTCTAATAGCTCTTGAATATCTCTAAGATCCATATGTTGAAGTCCTTACCCACCCCTACCCTTTTTTTTTTTTTTTTTTTTTGAGACGGAGTCTCACGCTGTTGCCCAGGCTGGAGTGCAGTGGCGCGATCTCGGCTCACTGCAAGCTCCGCCTCCCGGGTTCACGCCCTTCTCCTGCCTCAGCCTCCTGAGTAGCTGGGACTACAGGCGCCGCCACCACGCCTGGCTAATTTTTTGTATTTTTTTTAGTAGAGATGGGGTTTCACCGTGTTAGCCAGGATGGTCTCAATCTCCTGACCTTGTGATCCACCCGCCTCGGCCTCCCAAAGTGCTGGGATTACAGGCGTGAGCCACCGCACCCGGCCACCACCCCTACCCTTTTAAAAGCATATCCACAGTCTTTTCATGATTTCCTCGATTGGCTCTCATAAGTCCTGTGAGGTCAGGCGCAGCATCTGGACGTCGTCCTCTCCAGCAGGAATTGGTTGTTTCAGGCTTCATGGCCTTCACAGCTTTTTCTGTAACAATCTTGGCATCTTCAGTGGGATAATCCTTCCAGGCTTACACGATGTGTTCTATTGGGATTCTCTTCCATAGCATTGACAGTTCTTTCCATAGAGTACTGTGTGTCAGGGGCCTTAAAGGTCCTTAGGACCCCCTGATCTAGAGGCTGAAGGAGAGTGCTGTGTTTGGGGGCAAGTAGACCACTTCAGTGCCTTCAGTATTGAACTCATGGGGTTCTGAGTGGCCAGGGGCATTGTCCAATATCTAAAGAACTTTAAAAGGCAATCCCTTACTGGCAGGGTACTTCCTGACTCTAAAGAACATCGATGGAACCAATCCAGAAAAAGGGATTTTGTTGTCCCAGTCTTGTTCCACAACCAAGAGACTGGCAACTGGTGTTTATCTCTTCCCCTTCAAGGCTCAGGGGTTAGCAGCTTTGTAGATAAGAGCAGTCCTGTTCATAAACCCGGCTGCATTTGCACAAAGCAGTAGAGTTGGCCTCTCCCTGCTGCCTTCAGTGCTGGGGCTCCCTTTTCTTCCTCACTAATAAGTGTCCTTTGTGGCAGTTTTTTCCAGAATAGGGCACTTTTGTCTGCATTAAAAACCTATTCAGGCAGATTTTCTTTTCCTCAATGATTTTCTTCATGGCATCTGGTAACCCTGATGCCTGTTGGTTGGCAGAAACTGCTTCTCCTGGTATCTTAACATTTTTTAAACCAACCCTCTTTCTAAACTGATCCAGCCACCCTTTGCTGGCATTGAATTCTCTGGCTTTAAGTCCTTCACTTTCAGCTGCACTGCTGGCTCATGCCTATAATCCGAGCACTTTGGGAGGCCAAGAGGATTGCTTGAGACCAGGAGTTCAAGACCAGCCTGGGCCACATAGCGAGACTCTCTCTCCATAAACAAAGAAACAAAAAATTTAGGTGCAGTGTGGCACATGCCTGAATCCTTGCTACTTAGGGGGCTGAGGCAAGAGGATGGCTTGTGCCTAGGAGTTCAAGGCTGCAGTCAGCTGTTCAAAGCTGTCACCCAAGTGAGACTCTGATTGATTGATGGATTAAGTCTCACTTTGTCTCCCAGCCTAGAGTGTAGTGGTGTGATCTCTGCTCACTGCAACCTCCGTCTCCTGGGTTCAAGCGATTCTCCTGTGTTAGCCTCCCGAGTAGCTGGGATTACAGGCGCCGGCCACCACGCCTGACTAATTTTTGTATTTTTTTTTTTTTTTTAGCAGAGATGGTGTTTCACCATGTTGACCTGGCCTGTTTCAAACTCCTGAGCTTAGGTGATCCACCCGTCTTGGCCTCCCAAAGTGCTGGGATTACAGGCGTGAGCCACTGTGCCCGGCTAAATCTTACTCCTTCTATATGTATTGGCATTAAGAAGAGCTTCGCTTTTCCTCTGTTTTTTGTTTGTTTGTTTTCTGTTTTATTTATATGTTATCGTGTGCTTGTGTGTTCTTTTTTTGGATCCAGTAAGGTATATTCCATTACCATTGTTAGTCACGTTGACCCTCAGATTGTCCTAAATTTGGCCATGGACTTCCTTCAAGCTGGTGTGTTTCTGACATGTTCTTTTTAGTTTTGGAGCCCTTCCTTTCTGCCATAGCAAGACAGTTCCCTGTGCTAGACCTTGAGGGAGTGATTTCTCAAAGGAACACTGAAGCTCCTTTTAAAGGGAATCATTTTTGTAAAACCAAGATTTGGGCTTTGTGTGTGGAGAGGTCGTTGCTTCCAGACCTTTCAGTTGACAAGAGATAGGACATATACGTGTGTGTGTGTGTGTGTGTATGTATATATGGACTTAACACACACAAATGATTCTACAGAGGAATAAATGTATAGAGAATTTGTACCGTTGTCTCCAAATTCAGATTGAACACCAGGGGGCCCTTCCTTGCTTTCAGATAGTCCATGTTGTGCCTTCCTCCTCCAGTGTAAACCTTGTTCCCCAAATAACAACCATATCTTCGCTCATTTTGCTCTGGCATGCATATCCATATTAATATTTTAAGCATTATGCCACCAGTGTGGTACCTAAATTTCAGAACTTTTTGTTACTCTCTTTGCCCTTAGAATATGCCCCCATGTTTGTATAGTTAGAGTACCCTAAATTAACGTGATATCTTTAGACCTTTTTTTGGTTGGTTGGTTGGTTGTGTTTCACAGGTATTGTCATCTTTTTATTGGTACTGAACTCTAATTTTTGTTTGAAAGAAGGCATTTCTAGTTTGTTTTTATCCTGTTTATTAGTTTAATCATAGATAGTTGAAGATTATGATACAGAGTTGTCATTAAGTTCAGTATTATTTCACATTCTAGTTGTTCAATGTGTTTCTGAATTAAAGAATTATTCAGAAGGGAGTTTACTTTGTTTCTTACAAGCCCCCAAGCCTTTATGCAAAACTCTTGGGGCTGGATGTGTTCCGGAGTTCAGACTTTTTCAGGGTTGAGAAAGATGCAGTGGTACTTGCTCTAAGTGCACCACACTTAGAGCAAGGCTTTTATCAGATACCCCAGAGCCTGTAGTAAAGATAAGACTGCTCACACTGAATGTGAGAAAGTCTGGCTGATGCCCGTGTGTCCTGTTTTGGTTTGGGAATCTCAGAATTGTAGATAACCAGTGGTGCACTTGTGTGTGCTTCCCATCGTAGGGTTATGTTGATAGAGAAGAAATCATCCCCTTGATTCGAAATATTAATGCAGCCTGTAGAGAAATTCTCTAGGTATGTCTCAAGGATGCAGCTCTTAGATTTTGAAAAATGTTGAAATAAAAGTATGAATACTAGGATATATGTACAAAGAAGTCATATTAATATTTAATACTGCTAAATTAGCTTTATAGAGTCAGTTGATTTTATCAAGAGCCTTGAAAAAGTGCCCAATCTTTTTTTTTTTTTTTTTTTTTTGGAGATGGAGTCTTGTTCTGCCACCCAGGCTGGAGTGCAGAGATGCCATCTTGGCTCACTACAGCCTCCCCCTCTCAGGATCAGGTGATTCTCCTGCCTCAGCCTCCTGAGTAGCTGGGACTACAGGTGCATGCCACTGTGCCCGGCTAATTTTTGTATTTTTAGTAGAAACGGGATTTCATCATGTTGGCCAGGCTGGTCTCGAACTCTTGACCTCAGGTGATCCACCCACCTCGGCCTCCCAAAATGCTGGAATTACAGGTGTGGGCCCAGATCCTGATTTTCTTTAAGGGTAGTGCTACTGGTTTAGGGTTACATTATTGTGAGACCAGTAGTCCTGTCCTTAGTGTGGGGTTCTGTGAGCTGGATAAGTCAAAAAAAAGAGCATACATTTGGGTCATCTTGTTTTTAGCCAGAAATGGGTCCAGACAACTCTCCATGTGAGTCCAGGCTAAGGTGATTTGATAGCACTTTTAGCATCCTTACTCCAATCTTGAGTCATAATTTGAGCCACAGGGCAATCTAGGCATTAAAATAGAGCAGCTGGGTGTGGTGCTTCATGCCTGCCATCCCAGCACCTTGGAAGGCTGACCTGCAAGGATCGTTTGAGCCCAGGAGTTCAAGACAGCCTGCGCAGTATGGCGAGACCCCATGTCTACAAATAATTTTTTTTTTTAAATTAGCTGGGCATGGTGGCGCATGCCTGTGGTCCCAGCTACTTAGGAGGCTGAGGCAGGAGGATCACCTTAGCCCAGGAAGTCGAAGCCGCAGTGAGCCATGATTATGCCACTGCACTCCAGCCTGGATGACAGAGGGTGATCCTGTCTCAAAAAAGTTAATTAGTAATGATAAAATAGAGCAGAAATTATATATATATTTTTGAGTAGTATTTCTTTTCCTACCTGTCCCTTGATCTGGAAAGTACTTTGAAAAGATTTATATTTAGTGATTGAGATAATTGTGACAGTTAAAGAGTTCTCAACTGGGGTCAGTATTGCCTCTTGGATGCCAGATGGCTATTACAGCTGGGGAAAGGAGCACTGCTGGCATGCTGCCAAATATCCTACGGGGACACACACCCCTACCTAAAATGTTCGTTGTGCTGAGGTTGAGACCCATGCTTTGAAACTTGATTTGATGGCACCTTTCAGGTGTGCTTATGGGACCTTGCCCTGGAGCGAGGCTTTGCTTCATGGGGTATGTTTGCATCATTCATTATTTACCTGTGTGCCCCAGCTTTCACACCCAACTTTTTTTTCTGAGGTAGAATTCACATAACATAAAATTAAACCATTTTAAAGTGAATGATTCGGTGCCATTTAGTACGTTTACAATGTATTGCAACCACCGTCTCTACCTAATTCCACGACATTTTCATCACCCCAAAAGGAAACCCTGCAGTTGTCTACTGCACACACATGTGCACGCACACACACACACATGCAGCCCCTGGCAACCACTGCATTCTGTCTCTTTGGATTTGTGTGTTCTGGATATTTCACATAAATGGGGTCGTATATGTGGCCTTTTGTATATGGCACCTGTCACTTAGCGTATTCCTGAGGTTTGTCCGTGTTCTAACAGAGACAGGACCAGGACTCTTTTTTTTTTTTTTTTTAGAACGGAGGCTTGCTCTGTCGCCCATCCTAGAGTGCAGTGGCACGACCTTGGCTTACTGCAAGCTCCGCCTCCCGGGTTCACGCCATGCCATTCTCCTGCCTCAGCCTCCCGGGTAGCTGGGACTACAGGCGCCCGCCACCATGCCTGGCTAATTTTTTGTATATTTAGTAGAGATGGGTTTCACCGTGTTAGCCAGGATGTTTTCAATCTGCTGACCTCGTAAGCCACCACGCCTGGCAATTTTTGTATTTTTAATAGAGACGGGGTGGCCAGATTGGTCTTGAACTCCTGACCTCAGGTGATCCACCCGCCTCACCTTCCCAAAGTGCTGGGATTACAGGCGTGAGCCACCACGCCTGGCCTGTTCTATCTTTATAGCTGAATAATATTCCATTGTTTGGATAGACCACATTTTATTTATCCATTCATGCTCAGTGGGTATTTGGCCTGCTGCTAAGAACATAATGTATACATGCATTGAGTCCCTGCTTTCAGTTCTTTTGGGAATATACCTAGAAGTAGAATTCCTGGGTTATGGGGTAATTCTGTGTTTAATTTTTTGAGGAACTGCCAAACTGTTTTCCTTCCACACTCACTTTTACTGCCAGAAAAGTATCTGCTTGCTTGTACATAAGCAGCATAATTGCAAAACGAAACTACTTTAAGCACATGAATTAGAATTCACAGTTCAACTGGGAGACATTTCAGTTTGTTGATTCATCTCCTGACTCCAGACTAGATGTGTGCATGTTAGTTTGCAGCCTCACAAGACACTGAATTAATAGGCAGGTGGTGACCTGTGAAGCCTCCACAAGTGGTCTTTTCACATAGTTTAATTTGAGGGAGCGATTACAAAAGCATCTTTAAATGTTCTGAAATCAGGCGAGGCGCAGTGGCTTAGGCCTGTAATCCCAGCACTTTGGGAGGCCGAGGCGGGCGGATCACAAGGTCAGGAGATCGAGACCATACTGACCAACGTGGTGAAGCCCCGTCTCTACTAAAAATACAAAAATTGGCTGGGTGTGGTGGCGTGTGCCTATAATCGCAGCTACTCAGGAGGCTGAGGCAGGAGAATCGCTTGAACCAGTGAGTCGGAGGTTGCATGAACTGAAACCATGCCATTGCACTTTAGCCTGGTGACAGAGCGAGACTGCTGTCTCAAAAATAATAAAATAAATGTTTTTAAATCAGAAGAAATCTAGAATTGGACATATTTTCATTCCACCAGAAGTGTGTCAAGAGGAGTCAGAAACCTCTCTTGTGATCTCTGTCACCATTCAAGCTACCTTTCTGGGCACCAGGGCCAGGCACTGGATGGGACCATGTCAGCAGGAGAGGGACAGAGAGAGGGATTGGAAGTGTCCCAACATAGACTTGCCAGGACTCAGGAAGTAGTTATTTAGTGGCTTCCTTGAGATTCAGATGAAATGCTTTCCACTGTCATGCCCAACAGGCGAAGTCTGGATTAAATTAATATTCAGAATTTGTTGAATTGTATTAGTGTTTTCTCTGTGTGTGTGTGTGTGTGGTGGTTGTTTTAAGATGGAATCTCGCTCTGTCGCCCAGGCTGTAGTGCAGTAGCACAATCTTGACTCACTGCAATCTCCGCCTCCCAAGTTCAAGCAATTCTCCTGCCTCAGCTTCCTGAGTAGCTGGGACTACAGGCGCCGCCACCACGCTCAGCAAATTTTTTTGTATTTTTAGTAGAGACGGGGTTTCACCATATTGGCCAGGCTGGTCTCGAACTCTTGACCTTGTGATCCACCCACCTCGGCCTCCCAAAGTGCTGGGATTACACAGTCGGGAGCCACCATAGCTTTTTTTTTTTTTTTTTTTGAGACATGGTCTTGCTCTATCACCCAGGCTGGAGTATAATGACGTGGTCTCTGCTCACTACCCCCTCTGCCTCCCAAGTAGCTGGGATTACAGGCGCCTGCCATCATGCCTAGCTTTTTTTGAATTTTTAGTAGAAATGGGTTTCGCCATGTTGGCCAGACTGGTCTCGAACTCTTGGCCTCAGGTGATGCACCCGCCTCAGCCTCCCAAAGTGCTGGGATTACAAGTGTGAGCCCCCATGCCCAGCCTGTTTTGTGTTGTTTTTTTTTTTTTTTTGAGACGGAGTCTTGCTCTGTCAGCCAGGCTGGAGTGCAGTGGTGTGATCTCAGCTCACTGCAACCTCCGCTTCCCAAGTTCAAGCGATTCTCCTGTCTAAGCCTCCTGAGGAACTGGCATTACAGGCTTGTGACACCACGTCTGGCTAATTTTTTTTTTTTTTTTGATATTTTTAGTGGAGGTAGGATTTCACCATGTTGGCCATGCTGGTCTCCAATTCCTGACCTCAGGTGATTTGCCTGCCTCAGCTTCCCAGAGTGCTGGGATTACAGGGGTTAGCCACTGGGCCTGGCCTGCATTAGTTTTTAAATTGTTACTGTAATTTTTCTAGTGATAGGATTCTAACCTCTATTACCATACTTTTTAGTTTAATTCAAGGTATTTTCTCTGGAGCATTTCTAAGGATTCTTTTTTTTTTTTTGAGACGGAGTCTCGCTCTGTCACCCAGGCTGGAGTGCAGTGGCCGGATCTCAGCTCACTGCAAGCTCCGCCTCCCAGGTTTACGCCATTCTCCTGCCTCAGCCTCCCGGGTAGCTGGGACTACAGGCGCCCGCCATGTTGCCCGGCTAGTTTTTTGTATTTTTTAGTAGAGACGGGGTTTCACCGTGTTAGCCAGGATGGTCTCGATCTCCTGACCTTGTGATCCGCCCGTCTCGGCCTCCCAAAGTGCTGGGATTACAGGCTTGAGCCACCGTGCCCGGCCCTAAGGATTCTTAAAGAAACTGAGATCTGATTTTTTATTTTGTTTCCACACTGAAAAACAAAATATGACAGTAGTGCTAAATAAAACAATTTTGGGGGAGAAATAGTAATAGGGAAGGGTCAAAATTATGTGCTGTTGTACAAAATGTAACTACTAGTAAAATAGAATATTTTATTCACAACCTGAATGCAATACAAATACAACCTTTTCTGTTTGTTTCAGACAAGTTTACATGTATTGGAGACCAGACCAGAAGCCCTTCTGAATTAAGGTAATTTTGATATATTTGATCCTTTTCAGTTTTAGAAAGACAATATATAAATTTCTTCAGAGTTTTTTTTTTTTTAAATAGCTGGTGGTTTTGTTTGTTTGTTTTTAAAGAGACAGGGTTTTGCCATGTTGCTCAGACTGGATTCTAACTCTAGGGGTCAAGGGGTTCTCTTAACCTCAGCCTCCTGAGTAGCTGAGGCAATAGACATATGCCAGCATGCCTGGCCAATACCCTGGTTTTTGTTACAGTTTTTTTCTATCTCTTTAAGCCAAAGTTGGTTTTCAAAACAATTTGATCCTCAAAAAAACCTTCCATTTAGTGTTGAGCAAGAAAGTTTAGGGTCCCAGTGATGAGGATTTATATTCTGAATGAGAGCAGTACTTCTCTAGCTTTTTTCATTAGAAAGCAGGAGAGCCCTTTTTTCTTTCTTTTTTTTTTTTTTTTTGAGGCGGAGTCTCGCTCTGTCCCCCAGGCTGGAGTGCAGTGGCCCGATCTCGGCTCACTGCAAGCTCCGCCTCCCAGGTTTACGCCATTCTTCTGCCTCAGCCTCCCGAGTAGCTGGGACTACAGGCGCCGCCACCACGCCCGGCTAATTTTTTGTATTTTTAGTAGAGACGGGGTTTCACTGTGTTAGCCAGGATGGTCTCGATCTCCTGACCTCGTGATCCGCCCGTCTCGGCCTCCCAAAGTGCTGGGATTACAGGCTTGAGCCACCGCGCCCGGCCGAGCCCTTTTTTCAAATCAAATCTTAGTTGAAATACCAATATATGGCCGGGTGTGGTGGCTCACACTTATAATCCTAGCACTTTGGGAGGCCAAGTCAGGTGGATCACGAGGTCAGGAGATCGAGACCGTCCTGGCTAACACGGTGAAACCCTATCTCTACTAAAAATATGAAAAATTAGCTGGGTGTGGTGGCAGGCTCCTGTAGTCCCAGCTTTTCAGGAGGCTGAGGCAGGAGAATGACGTGAACCTGGGAGGCGGAGCTTGCAGTGAGCCGAGATCGCGCCACTGCACTGTAGCCTGGGGGGGTCAGAGCAAGACTCTGTCTCCAAAAAAAAAAAAAGATTCGTGCCCCATGTTGGGCGCGGCTTCAAATTTGGCCGGGCGCGGTGGGTCAAGCCTGTAATCCCAGCACTTTGGGAGGCCGAGACGGGCGGATCACAAGGTCAGGAGATCGAGACCATCCTGGCTAACCTGGTGAAACCCCGTCTCTACTAAAAAAATACAAAAACTAGCCGGGCGAGGTGGCGGACGCCTGTAGTCCCAGCTACTCCGGAGGCTGAGGCAGGAGAATGGTGTAAACCCAGGAGGCGGAGCTTGCAGTGAGCTGAGATCTGGCCACTGCACTCCAGCCTGGGCGACAGAGCGAGACTCCGTCTCAAAAAAAAAAAAAAAAAAAAGAAAGAAAGAAAGAAATACCAGTATACATTATAGAAAAAAGTAAGGGGGGCCAGGCACGGTGGCTCACGCCTGTAATCCTAGCACTTAGGGAGGCGGAAGCAGGCGGATCACGAAGTCAAGAGATTGAGACCATCCTGGCCAACATGGGAAAACCCCTGTCACTACTAAAAATACAAAAACTAGCCAGGCGTGGTGGCATGCACCTGTAGTCCCAGTTACTTGGTAGGCTGAGGCAGGAGAATCACTGGAACCCAGGAGGTGGAGGTTGCAGTTAGCCAAGATTGCGCCACTACACTCCAGCCTGGCGACGGGGGAAGACTCCATCTCAAAAAAGAAAAAAGAAAAGAGAAAAAAGTAAGGCAAACATGATTCAGGAAAAAAAAACAAAAAAAACTTTTTTGTTTGTATAAAGTGGGAATAATGAAGCCATGTTTGTAGTTAGTGAGTCTGGGTGAGGGTACACGGTTTCTTTGTATTCTTGTGACTTTGAAGTTTGAAATAATTTTAAATTAAAAAGCAATATTGAAAAACAATTAGGGGCTGGAACAATTGGATATTCTTTTTTTTCTTTTGAAACGGACTCTTGCTCTGTTGCCCAGGCTGGAGTGCAGTGCTGCAGTCTTGGCTGTCTGCAGCCTCCTTCTCCCAGGTTCAAGCGATTCTCCTATCTCAGCCTCCCAAGTAGCTGGGATTACAGGCACTCACCACCACGCCCGGCTGATTTTTGTGTTTTGTTTTGTTTTTGTTTTTGTTTTTTTGAGACGGAGTCTCGCTCTGTCGCCTAGGCTGGAGTGCAGTGGCCGGATCTCAGCTCACTGCAAACTCCGCCTCCCGGGTTTATGCCATTCTCCTGCCTCAGCCTCCCGAGTAGCTGGGACTACAGGTGCCTGCCACCTCGCCCGACTAGTTTTTTTGTATTTTTTAGTAGAGACGGGGTTTCACTAGGTTAGCCAGGATGGTCTCGATCTCCTGACCTCGTGATCCGCCCGTCTCAGCCTCACAAAGTGCTGGGATTACAGGCTTGAGCCACTGCGCCTGGCCCTAATTTTTGTATTTTTAATAGAGACGGGGTTTCACCATGTTGGTCAGGCTGATCTCGAACTCCTGACCTCAGGTGATCCACTCGCCTTGACCTCCCAAAATTGTGGGATTACAGGTGTGAGCCACTGCGCCTGGCTAGTCAATCGGATATTCTTATGCAAAAGGAGAACTTGATGTCATGTACAGAAATTAACTCAGGCCAGGCGAGGTGGCTTACTCCTGTAATCCCAGGATTTTGGGAGGCCAAGGTGGGCAGATCACCAGGTCTGGAGATCCAGACCATCCTGGGCAACATGGTGAAACCCATCGCTACTAAAATGCCAAAAAAAAAAAATTTTAGCCAGGTGTGATGGCATGCCCCTGTAGCCCAGCTACTCAGCAGGCTGAGGCAGGGGAATTAGGGGAATTGCTTGAACCCAGGAGATGGAGGTTGCAGTGAGCTGAGATTGCGCCATTGCACTTGAGCAAGGCGACAAGAGCGAGACTCCGTCTCAAAAAAAAAAAAAAAACTCATTGGATCATATACCTAAACATAAAACCAAAAATTAGAAAAATTGTTGAGATTTTGAATTAAGCAAACAGCTTTTAGATATGAGATCAAAGATAAAATGCATAAAAGAAAACATTTATAAATTAGATTTGATCAAAATTTAAAACTTCTGCTCCTTAGAAAACACAGAGAATGAAAGACAAACCAGTCCGGCAGAAAATATTAGCAAATGTCTTTTAGGTGACATGTATCCAGAATAGGTAAAGAACTCTCAAAACTCAATTTGGCTGGGTATTGTGACTCACACCTGTAATCCCAGCACTTTGGGAGGAGGATTGCTTGAAGCCAGTCGTTCAGTAATCCTGGGCAATAAAGTGAGACCCCTGTCTCTTAAAAAAAAAAATAACAAAAATAAAAAAAAAAAACTTAGGCCGGGCGCGGTGGCTCAAGCCTGTAATCCCAGCACTTTGGGAGGCCGAGACGGGCGGATCACGAGGTCAGGAGATCGAGACCATCCTGGCTAACACGGTGAAACCCCGTCTCTACTAAAAATACAAAAAACTAGCCGGGCGAGGTGGCGGGCGCTTGTAGTCCCAGCTACTCGGGAGGCTGAGGCGGGAGAATGGCACAAACCCGGGAGGCGGAGCTTGCAGTGAGCTGAGATCCGGCCACTGCACTCCAGCCCGGGCTACAGAGCAAAGACTCCGTCTCAAAAAAAAAAAAAAAAAAAAAAAAAAACTTAGTGTCCAGGCACAGTGGCCCACATCTGTAATCCCAGCACTTTGGGAGGCCCAGGCAGGCGGATCACCTGAGGTCAGGAGTTCGAGACCAACCTGGCCAACATGGCGAAACCTCATCTCTACTAAAAATACAAAAATTAGCCAACTGTAGTGGCTTATGCCTGTAATCCTGGCCACTTGGGAGACTGAGGCATGAGAATCTCTTGAACCCGGGAGGTGGAGGTTGCAGTAAGCCCAAATTGCACCACTGCACTCCAGCCTGGGCGGCTGAGTGAGATTGTCTCCAAAAAAAAAAATTTAGCCAGGTATGGTGTTGTGTGTCTGTAGTACCAGCTACTTGGGAGGCTGAGGTGGGAGGATCACTTGAGCCCGGGATGTTGAGGCTATAGTGAGTCACGATCACACCACTGTACTCCAGCCTGGACAACGAAGTGAGACCCTGTGTCAGGAAAAAAAAAAAAAAAAAAAACCAAGAACCAAAAAAAAAAAAAAAAAAAAAGAAAACAGGTAACCCAATCAAAAAGAGGCAAGTGACTTGAACAGACACTTTACCAGAAAAATGTATAGACAGCAATTAAGTACCTGAAAAGTTTAGCCATCAGCGAGATGCAGATTAAAACCACAGCCAAAGCCCCCATTCGAATGGCTGTGATACCTAACGTTGTGGGGGTTTGAGGAGCTGCGACTCTCCACATTGCTGACAGGATGTTGGGAATGTGACCCAGCATAACCATTTTTAAAAGAGTTGTTTTTTTTTGTTTGTTTGTTTTTGAGTTTGTTTTTAGTTTTTTCGAAATAGGATCTCACTCTGTCTCTTAGGCTGGAGTACAGTGGTGTGATCATAGCTCACTGCATCCATGACCTCCTGGGCTCAAGTGATCCTCTGGCCTCAGCTTCCTAAGTAGTTGGGACTATAGGCATGCACTACCACGCCTGGCTAATTTTTTTTTTTTTTTATTGTTGTAGAGACAGGGTCTCACTATGTTGCCCAGGCTGGTCTTCAATTCCTGGGCTCAGGTGATTGTCCTGCCTTGCCCCTGAAAGTGCTCAGATTATAGTCATGAGCCACTGCAGTGGCATTTTCTTGAAATGTTCAGCACACACCTGTAGTACGATCCAGCCATTCCACTCCTAGGAGTCTGCCCAAGAGAAATGAAAGCAGATGTTCTCATAAAGACTTGTACATGCAGCAACACGCACAGATTTCAAAGCATCACATCTATCTGATTAGCTCCTCTGGTACACTGGTTGCCACTGCTACCCGTATTTTTGATTTCTGCAAAGGGCCTACTTCACTGACTGAATAGAAAATGGGCAGGTGAGGCAGGAGGTAGTCTTCTGGCCATTACATTTTTTCAGGACAACACTTTTATACCTGCTTTCATAGCAAGTCATATTTAGTAAGTATTTACTGTGTCAGTCATGGTTCTAAGGGCCTTGCATGGATTCTAATGGAATTGTCATAGCATGAGCTGTGGGGACTGTCCCCACTTTCATACCAAAAAATGTAGGCAGAGAGAAGTTAGGAAACCTACTGGAGGCCACCTGGTGAGAAGAGATAGAGTCTGGGTTAGAACCTGGGGCTTCCAACTTTCCCGCCGTGAAGCATCACTCTGCTTCCAGCCAGCAGGGCTGTCAGACATTATTGGTCCTGCTTAAGTGGGTTGGACATGCAAATGCCAATAAAAACATGGAGGTTTTTCTAGGAACAGAATTCTAACCCCCACCCCCCATTTGCTGTTGGAATAGCAAATAGAATTCATTGTAGTTTGCAATAGTAAATGTAAAAACAAATATTATTTTTATATACTGGAGTGCAAATGACATGGCACACAGCAGTCTTTCCCCAAACCTGAGGATTTCCAGGCCCCTTATGAAAGGTGCTTGGAGGCCAGGTGTGGTGGCTCACGCCTGTAATCCCAGCACTTTGGGAGGCTGAGGTGGGCCAATCATGAGGTCAGGAGGTTGAGACCATCCTGGCTAACACGGTGAAACCCTATTTCTTTTTTTTTTTTTTTTTTTTTTGAGGAGGGAGTCACCGGCTGTAAAAGCCCAGGCTGGAGTGCAGTGGGGCAGCGATCTCGGCTCACTGCAACTCCGCCTCCGGGTTAGCAGGGCTATGCCTCAGCCTCCTGAGTAGCTGGGACTACAGAAGCCCACAGCCTTGACACAATTTTTTGTATTTTTAAGTAGAGGCGGGGTTTCACTGTGAGTCACCGATCTCTCCTGACCTTGTGATCCATACCTCGGCCTCCCAAAGTGCTGGGATTACGAGAGTGAGCCGCAGCCCGGCGGTGAAACCCTATTTCTAATAAAATGCAAAATTAGCAGGGGCGTGGTATACAACAGTCCAACTTCTCGGAAACTGAAGAATGGCGATGAACCAGAAGCGAGAGGTTGAGCGAATACGCCTTCAAGCGAACTCTAAGGTATGAGTTTAGCGCCTCTATTTGTGTGGCTCGCGTGATTGTCAGTTTCCCATCACCTTTCCCTGTTAAGATCTGCATGGTGGATGGATGCCATTCATTTCATGAGACTCCATCCGTTACATATAAAGTTTGGCTTTGAAACAATCACAGTGGTACTTCCTGTTTGGCCTCAACATGTTTGAAGATGTGTATCTATTGAATGATTTCCAATTGTCCTTGTATGTGCTAGATTTTGTGCTCTACCCTAAAAGCAAAAAGAGGCCATAGGCTAACAGGGTTAGAAAAGGGAGAGCAAAATGGGAGACCAAATGTTTTTTGTGATGCATGAGAAATAATAAGTCTTCGGGAGTGTCAGTAACCACCTCCTGGGATTTCAGAGTTCCAGGGGTCGGAGGTAAGCTCTTAGCAGCTGTGCCTTACTGGCTCACCCCTGGCTATTAGATCCCCTCCCCGAAGAATCGCCTTCTGAGGACTTTGTGACCGCACACCGTAGTTCCTGCTCTTCCCCCGGTTGCCAGTGTCTGGTGGGTGAGTGAGCTCACTTGTGACTGGGGCATGAAGGAGATGATCCTAGGGAGTCTCTTAACTTAGTCCAGAAATCCTCCTTCCATTGCTTGCTTTGTCTCCTTTTTCCCTTGAAGTTTATTTGTTAAAGACAGACTAACCAACCTGCCTGGTTGTCTGTGCTGGAGTGTTTCGCAGGCCGTTGTGTAGCACCATTGCCTCCGTGCGGGGTCATTGAACATGCTCTCCTGTCTTCAGGTTCCGTTGCCTCCGTGTGGGGTCATTGAACACGCTCCTCTGTCTGCAGGTTCCGTTGCCTCCATGTGGGGTCATTGAACACGCTCCCCTGTCTTCAGGTTCTGTTGCCTCCGTGTGGGGTCATTGAACACGCTCCCCTGTCTGCAGGTTCTGGAGCTTTGGTCACATTCACTTTTTTGGTAAGATTACTTTATAGGCACAGGCAAAATCCTGAAGGTATGATTTTAAAAATTGTTACCATTGCAAAAAATAGCACCTCAAACAAGAACAGTTGTGTTATTTTTACCCATCTGCCTTCCGCTCAATTCTTGGCCCTTATTAGCAAGGTCATGTCTAACAACCATGCAAAGCAGCATCCTCCCTGCCCTCCCTGGCACACTTCACCTGTTTGGTGCCTGTGTATGCTCCACGTGGTTACCTGTTAGTCATCTGTCTCCCTCAGACTAGCAGCCAGCCTGGTTCATGCTGCTCAGCACTGTGCCGAGGCGCCACGGTGCCTGTCGTGTTGAAGGGAGGGTCTGCACATGTGCTACTCTGCAGCTGTGTTAGTGGTCGTGTCCTTTTATCAGTTGCGGTGGTGCCCTGCTCCCCTTATTCTTCACAGTATTGTTCGGAGCAGTGCATAAAGGGAGCAGGGCCTGAGGACTTTCCGTTGCCCTTTGAATTGCCACAGTCTTAATTTTGGAGATTGACCTGGACTTGGGAATGAAAGAAAAATGGAAAAGTGAGTGAAATTGGTTTAAATTCCTCATGCAGACTCCTCTCTCTCAAAATACTGCTTCATCTTGGAGGTGAGCTGTGATCCTTGTGTGGCTGGTCAAATTAGCAAATTTCCTGCCCCTGTGTAAGACACTGGGGCCTCACTGGGGCCAGTTTGGACTTCGGAAGTTTAATCACTGTAAGGCTGACAGAGCACTTTCAGATTGGTTGTCTGATTTAATCTTCATTTTAGCCCTGTCATGTAGATAACACCATTCCTATTTTGAATTAAGCAGATCAGAGTAAAAAACAATTTAAAGCATTATTCTTTGTATGTCGCAGAACCAGAAATTGAAATTATTTTTCAATATCCGTACCCTATTTTGTCATTGGCAAACTTGCAGCCTGAATGTCGTTATTGCTGACTGTGTAATTTGGGGTCCTGCGGGCACCGCTGAAGTGCCGATCCTAGACTCTCAGGGGCCTGGGTGAGAGGCCTGGGCTGCTGCATTGCCATGAAAGTAGAGGCATTACACGGAGCACATTACAATGCAAATGTGAAATATTCTGACTTTAAAAATCATGCTAACTAACACTTGACTCACAAAGATGTTGTTCTAAAGTAGGGGCAGATCCCTTCACCTACTTGCTTTTAAGTTATTTAAATCTCTCTGAAAAGGATTTCCAAAACTGAAATTCTAAATAAAAGCCAATGGCAGATATGGGTCATCGGGAAGGATAGACATGAGACCTCAGCAGACCCTGTCTTAGTGGATTAGACGGGCAAGTTCTTGGAGTCAGCACAGCCAGAGCTTAGCCGTGACATTGGCACTGGAGGAGAGGAGCCCAAGCCTGGTAAACCTGATGGTGGGTGTTCTAGGAGGTTTGGGGGGACTAAGGATAGTGAAGAGAAAAGCAAAAGCAATAAAATGTAAGTACGACTTTTAAAATTTACATTTATTTTTTTAATTTTCAAAGGAAGCTGCGTCAACATTAGGAAGTTTAGTAGAAAAACGTGACTAATAATTATAATAAAAATGCTGTTAGTCTTTTTAACTGTCTTTCTTTAAAGTAAGTATATTTTTCTTTTCTTGTTTTTTTTTTTTTTTTTAGGCAAGGTCTCACTCCATTTGCCCAGACTGGAGCATAGTGGCGCAGTCACGGCTTGCTTGTAGCCTCAGTTTCCCGGACTTAAGTGGGTTCTCCCACTTTAGCCTCCCAAGTAGCTGGGACTATAGGCGTGTGCCACTACGCCAGCTAATTTTTTGCATTTTTAGTAGAGGCCAGGTTTTCGCCATGTTGCCTACCCTGGTCTTGAACTCCTGGGCTCAAGCTATCTGCCAGCCTCAGCCTCCCAAAGTGCTGGGACTATAGGCATGAGCCACCGCGCCCAGACCTATTTTAATTCTAATAAAGCAGCTAAAATTATTACCTGCGACTGGGTGCGGGTAATAATTGAGGTCAGGAGTTCAAGACCAGCCTGGCCAACATGGCGAAACCCTGTCTCTACTAAAAATACAAAAATTAGGCAGGTGTGGTGGTGCACGCCTGTAATCCCAGCTACTTGGGAAGCTGAGGTAGGAGAATCGCTTGAACCCAGGAGGCAGAGGTTGCAGTGAGCTGAGATCGTGCCATTTCACTCCAGCCTGGGCCACAGAGCTAGACTCAGTCTCAAATAAAATAACTATATGCAAATTTATATTGTTTTTCACTTAGTATATAGTAAGCGTTTTCCCAAATTATTACTCTCTCCATTATTCTTAGCGATATGTTACAGTTCTTCCAGTAACTATTTAGAGACAAGATCTTGCTATGTTGCCCAGATTGGAGTACAGTGGTGCTATCATAGCTCACTGCAGCCTTGAACTCCTGGGCTCAAGCGATCTTCCCACCTCAGCCTCCCAACTAGGTAGGACTACAGGCACGTTCCACCATACCCAGCTAATTGCATCAAGTAACTTTTTGTTTGAGATGAAGTCTCATTCTGTCACCCAGGCTGGAGTGCAGTAGCATGATCTTCACTCACTGCAGCCTCCGCCTCCCGGGTTCAAGTCATTCTCCCACCTCAGCCTCCCGAGTAGCTGGGATTACAGGCACACGTCACCACACCTGGCTAATTTTTGTATTTTTTAGTAGAAATGGGGTTTTGCCACGTTGGCCAGGCTGGTCTCAAACTCCTAACCTCAGGTGATCCACCTGCCTGAGCCTCTCAAAGTGCTGGGATTACAGGTATGAGCCATTGCACCTGGCTGCGTCAAGTAACTTTAAAAAGTTAACTTTAGGCTGGGTGTGGTAGCTCAAGCATTAGATTAGAGTCTAGCACTTTGGGTGGCCTAGGCAGGAGGATGCCTTGAAGCCAAGAGTTTGAGACCAGCCCAGGCAACATAGCAAGGCCTTGTCTCTACCAAAAATTTCAAAAATAGCTGGGTGTAATGGGTGGTGTCTGCTTCTAGTCCTGGCTACTCTGGAGGCTAAGGTAGAAGGATGGCTTGAACTTCAGTGAGCTATGATTGTGCCACTCACTCCAGCCTGGGCAACAGTGTGAGACCCTCACAGGCATTTTTTTTTTTTTTTTTTTTTTTTGAGACTGAGTCTGGCTCTGTCCCCCAGGCTGGAGTGCGGTGGCCGGATCTCAGCTCACTGCAAGCTCCGCCTCCCGGGTTCACGCCATTCTCCTGCCTCAGCCTCCCGAGTAGCTGGGACCACAGGCGCCCGCCACTTCGCCCGGCTAGTTTTTTGTATTTTTTAGTAGAGACGGGGTTTCACCTTGTTAGCCAGGATGGTCTCGATCTCCTGACCTCGTGATCCGCCCGTCTCGGCCTCCCAAAGTGCTGGGATTACAGGCTTGAGCCACCGCGCCCGGCCCAGGCATTTTTTTAAAGATGTAACTTTAACTTATTTTATTTAAACTGAAGAGTATAAAAAAAATTTTTTTTAATCTTTCTTGATTCTAAGACCCCAGATTAGTCTCTGTTAACTTTGTGTGTTGGTGTGTAGGGGGGTTAGTAAGCAAACTGTATTTGAAGAATAATGAGAAGAATAAAAGCTGCTCACCTGTTTCTCTGTCTCCAAAAACACCACCATTAACATCTGATGTGTCTAGAAAAAAGATAGCGGGCCGGGTGTGGTAGCTCACGCCTGTAATCCCAGCACTTTGGGAGGCCAAGGCGGGTGTATCACCTGAGGTCAGGAGTTCGAGACCAGCCTGGCCAACATGATGAAACCCTGTCTCTACTAAAAATACAAAAAATTAGCCAGGCGTGGTGGTGCATGCCTGTAATCCCAGCTACTCGGGAGGCTGAGGCAGGAGATGAATCGCTTGAACTCAGGAGGCGGAGGTTACAGTGAGCCAGCACTGCGCCACCGCACTGTAGCCTGAGCAACAAGAATGAAATTCCATCTCAGAAAAAAAAAAAAAAAAGGTTGGCTTGCTCTGGCATTGGTGTTTGTCCTTTTTGTTCACACAAAAGCATCATGCTTTGTATTCTTGTTCCATTTTTGTTTCGTTCACTGTCTTCATGGTAAAGATGAACTAAGAGCCACTGGGAAGGCTGTTAGTTTATGTGAATCAGAAGGTTGTTTGCTTCCCTTAAGTTCTCTCTTCCTGGCACCTGGTGCTCTTGCAGCCCATGGGGAATGTGGTGGCCACGCTTTCTCATCTCTCCTGCCTCATCCCATCAGCCATTCACTGTGCGTGAACTGCTGCACAGGGTGTCCGTGGGGCGTGTCCACATTATAAAAAGATGGTACTGATCATTGAGTTTATCTCCAAAAATTTTTTTTTTAATTTGATTTTAGAAAATACATTTTTAGGCTGGGCATGGTGACTCATACCTATAACCCCAGCATTTGGGAGGCCGAGGTGGGCAGATCGCCTGAGGTCAGGAGTTCCTTACCAGCCTGGCCAACGTGGTGAAACCCCGGCTCTACTAAAAATACAAAAATTAGGCGAGCGTGGTAGCATGCACCCGTAATTCCAGCTACTAGGGAGGCTGAGGCAAAATAATCACTTGAACCTGGGAGGCAGAGGTTGCAGTGGGCCGAGATTGCGTCACTGCTGCACTCCAGCCTGGGTGATAAGAGCGAAACTCCGTCTCAAAAAAGAAAAGAAAATATATATCTTTATCCTGGAGACTAGAGAATGTAATTTAAAAGAAAAATTGAAATGCCTGACAATAGATTTCTCTTATCACTTCTGTATGTGGATTGAAGAGGATCTTACCAGGAAATTTATTTTTATTTCTAACAAAAATAGGAGAGAGTGTGTGTGTGTGCGCGCGTGCGTGTGTGCGTGTGTGTGTACAGCGTTTTGCCATATTGCCCAAGCTGGTCGCAAACTGCTGGGTTCAAGCAGTCCTCCCGACTTGACCCGCTAAAGTCTTGGGATTACAGGTCACCATGCCCAGCCAGGAATACACTTTTTTTAAAAAATTGACAAACATAGGTTTTGAGTCTCTTAATTGAAACTCAAATGTCGGCACAGGAGAGAGTATAATAATTTCTGCTATTAACTGTGAAAAAGAAGTCCATCTGGTTGTGTTCTCTTTTCATGGGACTAAAGATTAAAGTTAGCAGGTTTTGGTGTTACTACTGAAATTTTGTGAGGTCACAAAGTTATATTGAGTTCATTTTAAAGATACTTAGATTTTTGGTAAATTTGTTTCTCTAGTCTCAAGACATATAGCTGGGTGATGGTTGTGTACATATTCTTGTATAATACGTGAAAAGAACATCTAATTAAAAGCAGTATATAAGATTTCAGGAGTTATCCCACCTAATGATGGAATTTGGGCCTTTAAACCCCCACCCACCACCCTCCAGCCACAAGGAACATCTCTTTTTTTTTTTGCGACAGAGTTTCGTTGTTGTTGCCCAGGCTGGAGTGCAATGGCGAGATCTCGGCTCACTGCAACCTCCACCTCCCAGGTTCAAGCGATTCTCCTGCCTCAGCATCTCGAGTAGCTGGGATTACAGGAATGCACCACCACACCCGGCTAATTTTTGTATTTTTAGTAGAGATGGGGTTTCGCCACGTTAACCATGCTGGTCTCAAACTCCTGACCTCAGATGATCCACCCTCCGCAGCCTCCCAAAGTGCTGGGATTACAGGCGTGAGCTACCGCCCCCAGCCGGAACATCATTTTTGAGGCATCTCAGAACATGCTTTTCTGTTTCCCCAGATCCCAGGAGTTTGTTGTTTTTAGTCCCATATATAAAAATTAGCTTTACTTTTTAGTGTTTAAATTAGGATCAGAAACTATGTGTTAACTAAAGCAGTTTAATTCAGGGTACTTCATAACATTAACTTGTTTTCTTCATGTTGATTTTGGAAGGAATTCTGTAAAATTGTGTACATAATATAACATGATCATGTGTGAAATACAAGTGAGTAGTGTCAGGGCATGCAGAAAGAATGCAAGGCAGAAGGCATCCAAACAGAATCCATTTGAGACGCTACTCATATTGTCCTGGCACTCTTACTGTTCCGCACATTAACATTCATAAGTTGTAGTCCTTAGAATTTATATGTGAAAACCAGGGAGAGAATTAACCAGTCTTATCCCTTAAGAATAAACTGCCCTTGAGGTGTGACCTTGTCCATACCTAATTCCAGTGATGCTCCATGTGTGCAGGGAAGACTAAGGTATTTTCCCTTAGTGAAGTTTTCCTCGTGATTAAAACATCAGTTTAAAATAATGCCTTTAGAAACACCTGTTTGGTCAGAAATCTTTCTGACGCTGTGTTGCTGTGCACCCTGCCTCCCCAGAGAGCGGTGGCAGCAGGACGCCTGGTCTGCATGCTCATGTCATGGCGCTTGCCTTGCAGGGCTTTCTTGTTCGTGGATTGTAGACATCAAGTATCTATACTGTAGGTCATTCGAATTCCTTTACGCACACTAGGAAAGTTTAAACTGGAGACTGTGACGGCTGAACTTCTTAGGTTATCGGATAATTTCCCACAGGTGGGTTTTAATCTCAAGAAAATAACTGCTGTCAATTAAATTTTGATGTATATTAACCTTTTGACTTTTACACAAAAGTTATAATGGTAAAATTGATCCTCTGTGTAATTTATGTAGGAAATTGAAGTGCTTGCATAAGCAGTACTTGCATATGAGAGCTAATTGTAAGGGATTAAAGACATTAGCAACTGTATCCTCAGCTTTGTTATACTTCAGTCATACTTAATGATTAACAGCCAAGATCTTGGTCAGAAACACAGCCTCCATTTATGACATTCTCTTGGGAAAATAAGTCTGTTGTTTAACAAGGTGAGTTAGTTTTTACTCTGATTTCAGGAATATTGTCTAACATGACTAGGGCAAACAGGCAGGGTGGCTTGCACTGAGCCTGATTTAGCCTGTACCTGTAAGGATTAAGGTGTTGTTTCTGAGCCTCCTGGGACCCCACGGCTCACCTGGGTGGGAGAGTGGGTTGTCCCTGAGCCAAAAAGCTGCTGGACGCCACCCTGTGTGCTCTTAGGTTTACCATGCGAGCATCCTGACAGCTTTTGACCAGTAGCGGTTCATGATTACTGAGATGAGGTGGCTTTGCGATTCTTGGTTGCCAGGTTGCCACTGACCCCCATTCCATGAAGTAACTTCCTCTAGGTCTTCATGTGATAGCTATCCTAAATGTCAGGTTTTATTTTTTTTATTTTGAGATGGAGTCTCGCTCTGTCACCCAGACTGGAATGCAGTGGTGTGATCTTGGCTCACTGCAACCTCTGCCTCCCATGTTCAAACGATTCTTCTACCTCTGCCTCCGAAGTGCACCACCATGCCCAGCTAATTTTCGTATTTTTAGTGGAGACGGGGTTTCACCGTGCTAGCCAGGATGGTCTCGAACTCCTGACCTCATGAACTGCCTGCCTCGGCCTCAAAGTGCTGGGATTATAGGCTTGAGCCACCGTGCCCACCTTAAACTTTCAATTTACTTTTCTAACCTGCTTCCTTAAATTATTCAACAGTTGTTTATTGTTTGTGCTTGTCTTTCTGTTTCAGATCTCACATTCTTGGAGGTGGCATCGAAGAGCACTAAGATCAGAAGATGAGTGAGCTTGACCAGTTACGGCAGGAGGCCGAGCAACTTAAGAACCAGATTCGAGTATGTAGTTGTGTGTGCTTGGTTTTATTAATCGTTTGAGTTTTAGGTTAGCTGTTACTTGTTTTAGGAAAAATGATTTACAGGATGACTTGTTCTGTGTTTTATACTGAAATTGAATCTTAGTTGGCCCGGGATGTACTAATTATAGATCTAGATACTTGGCCTAGTACATTGTTTTCGGGATTTTGCTTTCTGTATACAATTTGTTGTTTGAATATACACCAGATGTCTCTATAGAATTTATAAGTGTCTTTTGCATTTTTTATCATAACCTTGAAAATTTGTTTGTTATACTCTGGGCAACTGATCAGACTGTGGTATCTGCCTCCCTCTCCTGAATATTGGGACTATTGACAGCAGAAATCTTGCTTAAAAATAAGAGTATTAACAACAATAAAAAAAAAGTAATTGCCGGGTGCGGTGGCTCAAGCCTGTAATCCCAGCACTTTGGGAGGCCGAGACGGGCGGATCACGAGGTCGGGAGATCGAGACCATCCTGGCTAACACGGTGAAACCCCGTCTCTACTAAAAAAATACAAAAAACTAGCCGGGCGACGTGGCGGGCGCCTGTAGTCCCAGCTACTCGGGAGGCTGAGGCAGGAGAATGGCGTAAACCCAGGAGGCGGAGCTTGCAGTGAGCTGAGATCCGGCCACTGCACTCCAGCCTGGGCAGCAGAGCGAGACTCCGTCTCAAAAAAAAAAAAAAAAAAGTATTTCAGGTATATCTGATGTATTTTTTTCCTAATTTTGAAAGCAGATCTTCCCTAGCGGTGATGATTGGAATCTACAGCTTCTGATAGACTACTAGATAGAGCAGATATATCTAAATCCAAGATAGCGGCTGGGTACAGGGGCTCACGCCTGGAATCCCAGTGGTTTGGGAGCCTTAGGCGGGCAGATCACTTGAGGTCGGGAGTTTGAGACCAGCCAGGGCAACATAGTGAAACCCCATCTCTACAAGAAATATAAACATTAGCTGGGTGTGGCGGTGTGGCCTGTGGTCCCAGCTCCTCGGGAGGACATTAGCTGGGCGTGGCGGTGTGGCCTGTGGTCCCAGCTACTCGGGAGGCCGAGGTCAGAGAACCACTTGAACCCGGGAGGCGGAGGTGCCAGTGAGTCGATGGCGCCACTGCACTCCAGCCTGGGCGACAGAGCAAGACCCTGAAAAATAACAAAAATTGAAGATAAAAACAACCGTGTGTAAATAAACTGCACTGTGAAAAGAATACCTTTCACAGAATTCTGAAACATTAAATTTCAGTCTGTGATTGATACAGGATGTTAAGTTGCAGAGTTCATAAACTGTTTTTTGAGAGAGTTTTGCTCTGTTGTGCCCAGGCTGGAGTGCAGTGGCGCTATCTCTTCTCACTGCAACCTCTGCTTCCTGGGTTCAAACAATTCTCTTGCCTCATAACTTTCTGAAAAGTGAGGAACAGTAGGTCTAAATGGAATTCCTTCTGCTCCTACTTTTGTGAAGCAGTACTTCTAGTAAATATTTTATAGAGAAACAATTAATGCAAGTATATATTTCCTTTCTGAAACCGCTGATGTGAAGAGTAAGAGAAAAAGAGGCAGACTTCTCAGGAAAAACCAGGTCTTCAGTATGTTTTTAGGTTTTGTCCATTTGATGTAAGAGCTTTCTCTTATTCTTTTTATTTATTTATTTATTTATTTTTTGAGACGGAGTTTTGCTCTGTCGCCCAGGCTGGAGTGCAGTGGCACGATCTCAGCTCACTGCAAGCTCCGCCTCCCGGGTTCATGCCATTTTCCTGCCTCAGCCTCCCAAGTAGCTGGGACTACAGGCGCCCGCCACGACGCCTAGCTAATTTTTTGTATTTTTAGTAGAGACAGGGTTTCACCATGTTAGCCAGGATGGTCTTGATCTCCTGACCTCGTGATCCGCTCGTCTCGGCCTCCCAAAGTGCTGGGATTACAGACGTGAGCCACCGCGCTCGGCCGAGCTTTCTCTTATTCTTGTTTGCCCTGTCAAGCTTTAGCTGTTCTTCAGAGTGTCACTGTACGGGAAGCTGACGACATTCAGTACATATCTAAATAATAGTTTATAAGCTGGGCATGGTGGTGCACACCTGCAGTCCGAGCTACTTGGGAGGATCACTTGAGCCCAGGAGGTCCAGGCTGTATAGTGAGCTATGATCGCTCCACTGCACTGCAGCCTGGGTGACAAAGTGAGACGCCTTCTCAAAATACAGTAAAATAAAATAAAATAAAATAAAATAAAATAGAATTTTATTTTTCTGACTCCAGTGCAAGGATGAAGCCTAATATTTCCTTTTAAACGGCCAATTACATGTGTAGAAAGCCCACCAGGATTTGGAGAAAGAAACACCAATATCATTTTAGGCAACTTTGTTCCTGAACTTGAGAAAAAATAATGGAATTCTCTGAGATTTACAGCCAAAGAGAAAACAAAATATCCTCTATTTTAAGAATTTCAAATCTTAACATTTAAAAGATCTTATATAAGGAAAAGATCTTAATAGGGAAGACTTAGGTTTTTTTAATAGTTTGCTCCGATCAGACTTTTTTTAACATGTCCCCTCCCCCAGAATTAATCAAATGTGTTCTGAAATATTTAGTTTGATATAAAATTATTCTCTGAAATACCTATTTAAATAAAATCAAAAGGTGTTCAATTTTTTTTTTTTTTTCTTTTTTTTTTTTTTTTTTTGAGACGGAGTCTCGCTCTGTCGCCCAGGCTGGAGTGCAGTGGCCGGATCTCAGCTCACTGCAAGCTCCGCCTCCCGGGTTTACGCCATTCTCCTGCCTCAGCCTCCCGAGTAGCTGGGACTACAGGCGCCCGCCACCTCGCCCGGCTAGTTTTTTGTATTTTTAGTAGAGACGGGGTTTCACCATGTTAGCCAGGATGGTCTCGATCTCCTGACCTCGTGATCCGCCCGTCTCGGCCTCCCAAAGTGCTGGGATTACAGGCTTGAGCCACCGCGCCCGGCCCAGGTGTTCAAATTTTACCTGACTTACTGAAGCTTCTAAGCTTCTGCAGTTCGTTTTAAGTCAGCATGGTTTTTGGCATGTAAAAAAGAAAAGCAAACTGTTATGTTGTTATTTAATAATAATCTAATTGGGTTTTTTTTTTGAGGGCTTCAGAACACACTTAGCTGTTTACCACCTGCTTTTGAGACTGTATTTCTTCTTATGGAAATCAGATTTTTTTTTTTTTTTTTTTTTTGAGAGTCTCGCTCTCTTGCCGAGGCTGGAGTGCAGTGGCGTGATCTCAACTCACTGCAAGCTCCTTCTGGGTTCACACCATTCTCCTGCCTTGGCCTCCTGAGGAGCTGGGACTATAGGCGCCCGCCACCACACCCGGCTAATTTTTTGTACTTTTAGTAGAGATGTGGTTTCACCACATTAGCCAGGATGGGCTCGATCTCCTGACCTTGCGATCCGCCCGCCTCAGCCTCCCAAAGTGCTGGGATTACAGGCGTGAGCCACCGTGCATGGCCTGGAAATCAGAATTTTAAAGTTTATCCTGAAAATGTCTTAAATAGTAGTGTGATTTGGCCTATTTGAAGATACTTCATTTTTCTGACAGCAGTAAGTTGTTCACAAATAGTGGACTTGGATCTATTCATAGCAGATGGAAAGAGCTTGTATGGCACAGGTGCAAGACACCCAAATTTTAACAATTAAGGCCAAAAGGAGCTGTTGCACCTCCTCCCGAGGTTTGGGCCCTGTCACATTGTGAATTCCCCAAGGCCTTCTTGCACAGGGGGCTCCCTCTTGGGCTGGCACGAATGTCACGTGACATTCCCCACATGCTCTTGTTGCCACATAAAAAATGTAAAAAGAGGCCGGGCGCGGTGGCTCACGCCTGTAATCCCAGCACTTTGGGAGGTTGAGGCAGGTAGATCACGAGGTCAGGAGATCAAGACCATCCTGGCTAACACAGTGAAACCCCGTCTCTACTAAAAGAAAAATTAGCCAGGCGTGGTGGTGGTGGGCGCCTGTAGTCCCAGCTACTTGGGAGGAGGCTGAGGCAGGGAATGGCGTGAACCCGGGAAGCAGAGCTTGCAGTGAGCCAAGATTGCACCACTGCACACTGCAGTCTGGGAGACAGAGCAAGACTCCGTCTCAAAAAAAAAAAAGAAAAGTAAAAGGAGATATGGCCGTGCACCGTGGCTCATGCCTTTAATTCCAGTACTTTGGGAGGCCAAGACAAGAGGATTGCATGAGCCCAAAAGTTTGAGACGATCCTGTGTAAGGTAGGAAGACCCTGTCTCTTTAAAAAGAATAAAAAGAAAGGAAACAGAAACAGGTGGAATTAACCCTAACAAGGTTTTTTTGGTTTTTTGTTTGTGTGTTTTGAGACAGGGTCTCTGTCAGTCATCCAAGCTGGAGAGCAGTGGTGCGATTACAGCTCACTGCAGTCTCCCGAGTAGCTGGGACTACAGGAGCATGCTGCCACACCTGGCTGATTTTTTTTATTTTTGTAGAGACAGAGTCCACCATGTTGCCCAGGCTGGTCTTGAACTCCTGGGCTCAAGGGATCTTCCTGCCTCGGCGTCCCAAAGTGCTGGCAGGTGTGAACCACCACGCCTGACCCAACAAATTTTATCTAAGGCAATATATCTAAAATATTATTATTCAATATGTAATTAATACATTTTAATTGAAATATTTGACAGAGTTTTTCTCCCAATTTTTCTGGTTCCATTTCCTGTACTCAGCAGCCACATGCAGCTCATGGCCCCCGTAGCGGGACATTCACTAGAAGAGGCGCCTAGCTGCTTTGTCTCTGAAGTGCCAGGAACCAGGAACCACGCTGTGTTAGTTCCTTTGCACAAGACAGGGACAGCAACAGCTGGTGAAGTCGTTTTACCCCAAATGGTAAAGGAAGACTTATTTTTAAAATGTAGAACATTTTTTCCTGATTGCCCAAAGAATACACGCTTGTTGAAGAATGCAGAGCATAGTGAATCAAACAAGAAATTGTAGATGATTCTAAAAGGGGTTGTTTTCTTTATTAGATTCGTTTTTCAGCCAAGAGACCCTTAAAGGATCTTGCATGCTCCTTTTGATTATTATTGAGGAATCACAGGCTCTCAAAGGGATGCTGACTAAAACATGATGTGCCTTAAAATACACAGAGTAGCTGATGGAGTAAGAAAAGCTCCGCAGGATGCACAGGTGTAGATGTGTTCTGGAGTGGCATGCCAGCCAGTGCAAGGGAGCAGGGTCCATTCATGTGAGACGCAGCTGCACTGGATGCCTGGTCCAAAACATTCAGCGACTCCAGGCTGAGCAGGGCCCCAGGCTTTAATTTAGGATGAAACCCCAAAGTAAGTGTGTTACTGTGTCATTTGACATAAATCCAAAAAGGATGAGAAATCAACTGATAAATGGCTTGGATATGTTCATCTCTGGTTTAAGTGGACATCATAATATGTATCTGCAGGAGTCCATTAAACTGGAAATTAATCTGAAAGAACTTGAAGATTTTATTCTTTGTTAAGCAGTTACAGAGCTTGTTTCCATTGAAAGACTTCTTCCTACAGTTTTTTTTTTTTTTTTGAGACGGAGTCTCGCACTGTGTCACCCAGGCTGGAGTGCAGTGGCGCGATCTCGGCTCACTGCAAGCTCCGCCTCCCAGGTTCACGCCATTCTCCTGCCTCAGCCTCCGAGTAGCTGGGACTACAGGCACCCGCCACCACGCCCGGCTAGTTTTTTGTATTTTTAGTAGAGACGGAGTTTCACCATGTTAGCCAGGATGGTCTCGATCTCCTGACCTCGTGATCCACCCGCCTCGGCCTCCCAAAGTGCTGGGATTACAGGCTTGAGCCACCGTGCCCGGCCTTCTTCCTACAGTTTTAAAAGTTGAAGGTGTCTGTTCTCCAGAGTGCTGCACTCAGTTACATAAGCTGGTTATTGGCTAAAATAAAGACTGAATTGAAGTTATCTGTATTTTGTTTTTACAGTAGTTTTTCCTTCTGTTTAACAGTAGCATCACCACAGTCTGTTACACTGTACCTTAAGAAACTCATTTTAGTCTTTGAACACTAACCAGGGGGAGGTTGCTTAAATCTCATGTTTTATTTTCTCCGTTTTAAATTTTCTTATGATGTTTTAAAATCAAAGGCTATAACATCAACAAGAATGGTATTCAAAAACAAATATTAAACTCGGTACTTGCCAGGTAACATTCATTGACAAAAAGGCTTTTGCTGCTCTAAGTATTTTTTATCCCCCTTACTCCAAATGTTACTGCTTGCATAGAAATACTCGATTTTTTGCGTGTCTTAATTATAAGCAGAATAACCAATAAGAGCTTAACTAAAGATGAATTTGGAATGTATAAATTTGTATATTTATAATAATCTCAATGTATTTCCTTTTTTTTTTGAAACAGAGTCTGGCTCTGTCACCCGGGCTGGAGTACAATGGTGTGATCTCAGCTCACTGCAACCTCCGCCTCCCGGGTTCAAGTGATTCTCCTGCCTCAGCCTCCCCGAATAGCTACGATTACAGGTGCCAGCCACCATGCCTGGTTAATTTTTGTATTTTTAGTAGGGATGGGGTTTCACCATGTTGGCCAGGCTTGAACTCCTGACCTCAGGTGATCCATCCACCTTGGCCCCCTAAAGTGTTGGGAATACAGGCATAAGCCACTGCGCCTGACCAATATATTTCCATATTATCAGTTTATAAATATTCCCACAAGCTTCCTAAAGTAGAAATCATTTGCAGTGAGCAGTTTGCCCCAAAAACCTGAACCACTGGGAACTCGTCCTCCACCTCCCCCGTGTGGGGCACTTGGATGCACGCCTGTAAGGGCTGCACATGCCATTTGCCATTTTGAAAGTAGGTGGTCAGATGACAGCATATAAACACATTTTTCTTACTAAAAAGTGTCAGCTGGGCGTGGTAGCACTTTGGGAGGCCAAGGGGGAAGGATCGTTTGAGCCCAGGAGTTCAAGACCAGCCACAGGCAACATGGCAAGATCCCCATCTCTACAAAAATAAGGCCGGGCGCGGTGGCTCAAGCCTGTAATCCCAGCACTTTGGGAGGCCGAGACGGGTGGATCACGGTCAGGAGATCGAGACCATCCTTGCTAACACGGTGAAACCCCGTCTCTACTAAAAAATACAAAAAACTAGCCGGGCGAGGTAGTGGGTGCCTGTAGTCCCAGCTACTTGGGAGGCTGAGGCAGGAGAATGACGTAAACTTGGGAGGCAGAGCTTGCAGTGAGCTGAGATCCGGCCACTGCACTCCAGCCTGGGCGACAGAGCGAGACTCCGTCTCAAAAAAAAAAAAACAAAAAAACTAAATAAATAAATAAAAATTAGCCGGCCATAGTGATGCATGCTTGTAGTCCCAGCTATTCAGGAGGCTGAGGTGGGAGGGTCACCTGAGCCCAGGAGGTCGAGGCTGCAGTGAGCTGTGATGGCATTACTGCACTCCAGGCTGGGCAACAAAGCCAGATCCTGTCATAAAAATAAATAAATACATAGTTTAAAAAAAAAAAAAAAAAGCCGGGCGGGGTGGCTCACGCCTGTAATGCCAGCACTTTGGGAGGCCAAGGTGAGCAGATCACCTGAGGTCAGGAGTTCTAGACCAGCCTGGCCAACATGGTGAAACCTCATCTCTACTAAAAATACAAAATTAGATGGGTGTGGTGGCACATGCCTGTGGTCCCAGCTACTCAAGAGGCTGAGACAGGAGAATCACTTGAACCTGGGAGGTGGAGGCTGCGGTAAGCTGAGATCGCAACACTACACTCCAGCCTGGGCAAAACAGAGCAAGACTCTGTCTCAAAAAAAAAAAAAAGAAATTATTGTGATTTTTAAAAAAAGTATACCCACACTCAAATTTTAAACCTTTTCTAGTTAAAGCCATTGTCGTGTTTTCCTTTATGATATCTTCCTGTTATAAACATACGTTCTCTTTTGAGATTTCCAGGTCTGTTTTCTAGTAACGTTGATCCCTTAGTAATGAAGACATTTGAGTGAGCATTGGTGGGTCCCTTCACAGTGCTTACTGCTTCCACAGGCCATGGATAGAGGAGAAACGAGAGCAGCCAGAAAGGCTCATGTACATCTGGTTGTCTGGCTTCAGGTCCCTTGCTCTTTTTCCATAGAATTTATTTATTTTTCTTCGTTTTCCTTTATTTATTTATTTATTTATTATTATTATTATTTTTTTTGAGATGGAGTCTTGCTCTATTGCCCAGACTGGAGTGCTGTGGTGGGGTCTCCGCTCCCTGCAACCTCCGCCTCCCGGGTTCAAGCGATTCTTCTGCCTCAGCCTCTTGAGTAGCTGGGATTACAGGCATGCGCCACCACACCCGGCTAATTTTTGTATTTTTAGAAGAGACGGGGTTTCACCATGTTGGCCAGGCTGGTCTCGGACTCCTGACCTCAGGTGATCCACCCACCTCGGCCTTCCAAAGTGCTGGGATTATAAGTGTGAGTCATCGCGTCCAGCCTGTTTTCCTTAAATGTTTAAATGTTATTTTTAGTAGAGACAAGGTCTCACTTTGTTGCCCAGGCTAGTCTTGAACTCCTGGGCTCAAGCCATCCTCCTGCCTCAGCTTCCTAAAGTGCTGGGATTACGGACGTGAGACCGCGCCCTCCATAGAATTTAGAATTAATGATTGTTTCTCTTGAAAACAAAGTACTTAGTTAATGCGATCTGAAGAAAAGGTTTTTGGGCTGGATATCTGGTCCTTTTTATACTTTTTCTTTGGGCCACAACCTTCCTGACCCTGGATGGGCTTTGTAAAAAGAGCAAGACGTGTGTGCCAACCTGTGCAGCACTGAGGGCACAGGCAGCACCAGGTCCTAGGGTGTTCGGGTGCTGCCCCAGCTTGCAGTTTGGTTTCCTTGGTGCTGACCGCCGCTGTGGGGCCCCAGGAATATTGTGCTGCAGGCCTTAGACAGATTTGGGTGGTACTGATTCTCTGTTCAGCGTAGCCTGAACAGTCCACAGATGGCAGTAGACCATGGGGTGTTGAGATGCGAGGAGACGCCGGCATTCTTTCACATTCTGCTTTCGCTCCTGACAGCTTAGGAAAGCTCTCTTTGAAACTTTGGTATGTGTGGACCTAAGATTGAATGTATCTGAAACGTTGCTAATTTCTCACTGTCCTTGCTTCCCAGGACGCCAGGAAAGCATGTGCAGATGCAACTCTCTCTCAGGTAAGAGCCCACTGAGTCACGCAGAGCCATCTGCCTGTGAGGAGGCTGGCACAGCACCCACACCTGGAGCCTCGGGAGGGCTCTGCTCGGATTATCTCCTGCGCAGTGAGGATGCCAAGCCTCTGTGTGGAGTGCTTTTGTTAAGAAGTCGTTCTGATGGTAGGCATAGGAAATGGAGGGGCTTTTTGAGATAAAAAGGAGATATCTCAACCCTTAAATAATTATTTACCTGTTACAGAGGGTAATAGTTGTAAAATATTGTTATTGTCTTAAAATAAGGTATTTTGAAGCTCCTCTCCTTAACAGAATCTGCCTCAGAACTTTGATTTCTAATATCCAATTTGGTAATACTTCAAAAAGTTAAACATAGAATTATTGTATAACTAAGCAGTTCTACCTGTAAATATATGCCCAACAGAATTGAACACTGGTTTTCAAACAAACACATGTGCGTAGATGTTTGTAGCAGCACCATTCACAATAGCCAAAATGTAGAAACCACCAAAATGTGCGTAAATGAATGAGTGGAGAAACAAATTGTGGTGTGTCTGTTCCTTGGAGTATTATGAGCCATTAAATGGACCTCAGTACAGTCAAAGGCTACAACATGGATAAACCCCTAAATACTATGATATGTGAAAGAAGCCAAATAGAAATGACTGTGTATTGTGTGGTTCTATTTATATGAAATATCTAGAATAGTAAAATTCATTGAATCAGAGTGGACTAGTGGCCAGCAGGGGTGCTAGGGAAGAGAGGGAGAGGAAGTGAAGAACAGGGAGTGACTGCTAAATCAATGTCGGGTCTCCTTTTGGGATGATGAAGATGTTTTGGAACCAGGTGGTGGCAGTGGTTGCACAACACTGTGAGTGTACTAAATGCCACTGGACTGTATACTTAAAAATGGTTAATTTGATGTTATGTGAACTTTACCTTATTAAAAGAATGAAGTCCATCCCAGCACTTTGGGAGGCTGAGGCAGGTGGATCACTTGAGGTCAGGAGTTCAAGACTAGCCTGACCAACATGGTGAAATCCCATCTCTACTAAAATACAAAAATTAGCCAGGCGTGGTGGCACACACCTGTAATCCCAGCTACTCAGGAGGCTGAGGCAGGAGAATTGCTTGGACCTGGGAGGCAGAGGTTGCAGTGAGCGAAGATTGCACCACTGCACTCCAGCCTGGGAGACAGAGCTAAACTCCATCTCAAAAATGAAAAAAAGGCTGGGCGCAGTGGCTCACGCCTGTAATCCTAGCACTTTGGGAGGCCGAGACGGGCGGATCACGAGGTCAGGAGATCAAGACCATCCTGGCTAACATGGTGAAACTACTGAAAAAAATACAAAAAATTAGCCAGGCATGGTGGTGGGCGCCTGTAGTCCCAGCTACTCGAGAGGCTGAGGCAGGAGAATGGCGAAGCCATTCCATCTGGGAGGCGGAGCTTGCAGTGAGCCGAGATCGCGCCACCGCACTCCAACCTGGGCGACAGAGCGAGAGACTGTCTCAAAAAAAAAAAAAAAAAAAAAAGATAATAAAAATAAAGTCCAAAGAATTGGACAGAAATGTGAAAGAAAAACCATATTCATACTTCTGAAGATGATTAAGTTTTTTACATTGTCCAGATGTTTTAGGGGATGCACTTTATTGAGGTTAAATTGCAAGTTAAAGAAAAAAAAATTAGGCTACATAGAATTACCTGAATTTCAATTCTGAGAAGCACGTTGGACTGTCCATTTTTTAAAACCCGCTGTTGTGATCCACTTACTCCATTTGCCAGCCTGAACTCATTAACATCAGTGTCTGTATGTAGGATGGGCTCAGCTGGTGTGTGTACAGCTAGTGCTACAGGTGATGGTCGTGCAGAAGCAGGTGTCATCCTGGCCCACACATAGCCTGACATAGGAACCAGCTATTAAATTGCAGTGTCAGGAAGAAGAGTTGTGAGTTCTCAGATAATTCAGAGACCTAGGAGGAGCTGGTCCTGGACGGACAGGGAGAGGAGGAAGGAGGCAGGAAGAGCACAGCAAGTACTTCAAGGCTGGCCGTGTTCGTGTGCATGCATTGGAAGGCAGGGCACACAGGTTCCTGATGACCAGCCAGACTAAGACTCGGTAAGAGGTGCAGAAGGGGTTCAGTGCAGAATGCCACAGTGGAAGCCACTGGAGAACTCTGGGAAGGCTGGCAAGAGGTAGGCACAGTGGGTGAGCCAACAGCCTTGACAGGGATGGGAGGTAAGGAGAGTCATTTAATCACAGATGTTAAAGTTACAGAAATGTTTTTATTTTCAAGATCACAAACAACATCGACCCAGTGGGAAGAATCCAAATGCGCACGAGGAGGACACTGCGAGGGCACCTGGCCAAGATCTACGCCATGCACTGGGGCACAGACTCCAGGTAGGCGTGGGCATGAGCAGGATGCTGCTTGATACGTTCAGGGGCTGCTCTGTTTTCCTAGGGGAAGATAACCTAAACCCATTTGCTGTGTTGCACAGTGAAAATATTAGGAAGTTGGATCAGCACTCTGGGTGTGCCACATGCAGCATTCACAGATGCATATTCCCTGTCCAGTTTCCACTTACTTGGGCTGAAAGGACACTGCCATTCCTTCACTGTCTGAGTCACATTAATAGAAGTTCTGATTTTTCTTTCTCCCTTCTCACATCTCTTTCAGTTTCTAGACCTCTGTCCTCCCAGTTCTACTGTATCCTACTTATGGGAACTTGGGGAAGTTACCTCTCTGTGCCTGTTTCTCAGGGCTGGTTGGCCCTCACCCTCTTGTGATTTCAGTGCCCTGGCTCAGGAAATCACCGAACCTGCCCCGAGGATCCTGAGAGATTAAGTGTATTGAGCCTTAGAACAGCATCGTGCTGTGTATGCTTTACTGTAGCAGACACACGGGAACGCGCTATGAGCTGTTTTCACCGTTCTCTCACCTGGCCTGTCTGCCCTGCGTTCCTTTGGTTTACCATCCCCAGAGATAATTCCCTTCATGGGCTCCTATTTTTTCTTTTCTTTTCTTTTTTTTTTATTTTTTTTTATTTTTTAAGACGGAGTCTCGCTCTATCGCCCAGGCTGGAGTGCCGTGGCGCGATCTCGGCTCACTGCAAGCTCTGCCTCCCGGTGCACGCCATTCTCCTGCCTCAGCCTCCCGAGTGGCTGGGACTACAGGTGCCTGCCACCACGCCTGGCTAATTTTTTTGTATTTTTAGTAGAGACGGGGTTTCACTGTGTTGGCCAGGATGGTCTTGATCTCCTGACCTTGTGATCCACCCCCCCGGCTTCCCAAAGTGCTGGGATTACAGGCGTGAGCCACCGCACCAGCCTCTTTTTTTTGTTGTTGGAGACAGGGTCTCACTCTGTCAGTCATACTGGAGTGCAGTGGTGTGATCATATCTCACTGCAGCCTCGACCTCCTAGGCTCCAGCAACCCTTCATACTCAGCCTCCCAAGTGGCTGAGACCATAGGCATGTGCCACCACGCCTGGCTAATATTTTTGGTTTTTTTTATAGAGACAGGGTCTCCCTTTGTTGCTGACACTGGTTTCAAACTCCTGGCCCCTAAGTGATCCTTCCACTTCGGCCTCCCAGAGTGCTGAGATTATAGGTGTGAGCCACCACCACTTCCAGCCTATTTTTTGTACTTTATATGCCTTGCTTCTCCACCAGGCATCTCACTTCTGTGACCCCGCACTCTGATTTAGAGGCTATTACAAAGTCTTACTTGCTGCCTGTTCTATCCAAATAATTTAATAAAATACTATTTGATTTGTGTAACTATGACATGCTCGTTCAAGCACCTGACATAACAATTTTTAACACACCCTTCTTTGAGTAGTATTTCTTTGTATTCCGTTGTTAGTGTGGAATTTTCTGCTTGGCTTTTTCTTTGTTGGTGAAATTGTCCGCTTTAGAGCACAAACAGCTAGAGAACAAAAGATTCTATCTTTAGTTTGTTCTATATAGTATCCCATACAATTCCATATGCAAATGAGAGCTCACATGATGGTTCCAATGATGGCAGGAGTCAGAAAGAATAAAAATGGGAAGGGGGAGGGTGGGGAAGTGGGGAAATGATGTTCGGAGGGTACAGAGTTTTAGTTAGGAATAAATTTTAGAAATCTGCTGCACAGCACGGAGACTGTAGTTCATAATAACGTGTGTTTCAAAATTGTTAGTAAAGTAGACTTGAAGTGTTCCCACCACAGAGAAAATGGGAAGTGATGGGTATGTTTATTAGCTTGATTTATTTATTTCGCAAGGTGGATCTATATGAAAATACCACATTGTACTTCATAAATGTATATCTAATTATTTGTCAAAAATTGTTTTAAATATTCAAAGTAAATAAGTAACCAGGCACATTGGCTCATGCCTCTCATCCCAGCACTTTGGGAGGCCAAGGCAGGTGATGGCTTGAGCCCAGGACTTCAAGACCAGCCTAGGCCACATGGCGAGACCCCTTCTCTACAAAAAGTACAAAAATGAGTTAGCTGTTGTTGTGTGCACTTGGAGTCCCAGCTACTCAGGAGGCTGAGGTGGGAGGATCACTTGAACCCAGGAGGCAGGGAAGCAGAGCTTGCAGTGAGCCGAGATCACCCCACTGTGTTTCAGCCTGCACGACAGAGTGAGACCCTGTCTCTAAATAAATAAGTATATACTTTGTGAATTCAAAGTTATTCCTTTAAAAAAATTAAAAAGAATTAAAAAAATATGTTCTGGCCGAGTGCAGTGGCTCACCCTTGTAATCCCAGCACTTTGGGAGGCCGAGGTGGGCGGATCACTTGAGGTCAAGAGTTCGAGACCAGCCTCCTGGCCAACATGGCACAACCCTGTCTCTACTAAAAATTTAAAAATTAGCTGGGCATGCTTGCTGTAGTCCCAGCTACTTGGAAGGCTGAGATACACAGAAGTTACGGTGAGCCGAAATTGCGCCACTGGGTGACAGAGTGACATCTGACTCAAAAAAAAAAAAAAAGAAAGAAAGAAAGAAAAATGTTGTTACTAGTCTATCTATGTTAGAACTTGTTGTCAAAAGTAGTTGCGAAACAAAACAATATGCTACCTCTGGGGCCTTTCCTCCATGTGTGGGAACACTGGTGTCCAGATCAGGCAGGTTAGTGGAGTGGACAGTGCTGTTGCTGGGCAGTGTTCGGGTACTCAGAGCACTGCACCACCAGGTAATGTGTCTCCTTCACCAGCCGGGCTCTGGACTGGGTAGTCTGGAAAGGATGAGAGTGACCTGCAGGCAGGTTGTTCAGGAACCTAAGAGATGGGTGTGTGACCTGAGCAGTGGAGGTGGGGCTCGGGCTCAGGGTGGGTGGGGTGGGCACCAGATCACTGGATGGGAGACTTTATGATCCGTCTGTCTCAAACACACTTTGTGTCTTGAAAGCCCCAGGATTAGAAGGAAGAAAAGCAAGGACTGACAAAGCAGGACCAAGTTCAGAGTCATGGCCACCCTGTGAGCAAGGTGGTGTTCAGTGAGGCCTGTGGGAGGCTGGGGTGCCACATTGGTCCTTGTTCTTGGACAGGGTGCTAGGTGCATGGCATTTGTTGTATAATTGCACAGTCATGAGAAAACCAAAATAATATTATGGAGAACCTCTGCTTTCCAGAGCCTTCTAGAGAGTGCTTGTTCTAAATAGTCATTTGTTTCTGGATAGGCTAGTGTTTGCCTCTTTAAGGTCCAAAAGAGTTTTTTTGGGGGGAGGGTGTGTGTGTGTGTGTGTGTGTGTGTGGTGTGTCTCTATCGGGGGGAGGGTGTGTGTGTGTGTGTGTCTCTATCCTTGTTCCATAAGCTCTCTTTTTTTTTGTGCACAACGTGCAGGTTTATTACGTAGGTATACCTGTGCCATGTTGGTTTGCTGCACCCATTAACTCGTCATTTACATTAGATATTTCTCCTAATGCTATCCCTCCCCCTGCCGCCCACCCCATGACAGAGGGTGGAGGGTATATATTTTCTTTAATCTTCGTATTTCCTGCCTTCATAAACAAATGTTACTGTTTAAGACTTTTTTCATGACTTAAAGCTGTAATTTATGAATACCAGTTCTTTTTTGTTGTTGTTGAGACAGAGTCTCACTTTGTCACCCAGGCTGGAGTGCAGTGGTGCGATCTTGGCTCACTGCAAGCTCAGCCTCCTGAATAGCTGGAACTACAGGTGCCTGCTGCCACGCCCGGCTAATTTTTTTGTATTTTTAGTAGAGACGGGGTTTCACCATGTTAGCCAGGATGGTCTCAATTTCCTGACCTCGTGATTTGCCTGCCTCGGCCTCCCAAAGTGCTGGGATTACAGGCGTGAGCTACCGTGTCCAGCCTATGAATACCAGTTCTTTCACTGTGTTTGTTTGATTTATGGACACTATGAAACAGTAGAAATGACTACTAATTTGTCTTTCTTTCTTTCTTTTTTTTTTGAGATGAAGTCTTGTTGCCCAGACTGGAGTGCAGTGGCAGCTCACTGCAAGCTGGACTTAACTGCAAGCTCTGCCTCCTGGGTTCATGCCATTCTCCTGCCTCAGCCTCCTGAGTAGCTGGGACTACAGGCTCCCCCCACCATGCCCAGCTAATTTTTTTTGTTGTATTTTTAGTAGAGACAGGGTTTCATTGTTAGCCAGGATGGTCTCGATCTCCTGACTTCGTGATCTGCCTGCCTCGGCCTCCCAAAGTGCTGGGATTACAGGTGTGAGCCACCGTGCCCGGCCTAGTTTGTCTTTCAAAACTACGTGAGGCTAGACGCGGTGGCTCACACCTGTAATCCCAGCACTTTGGGAGGCCAACTCAGGTGGATCCCTTGAGTTCAGAAGTTTGAGACCAGCCTGGCCAACATGGTATAACCCCATCTCTTCTGAAAATACAAAAATTAGCCAGGTGTGGTGGCGAACGCCTGTAGTTTCAGCTACTCAAGAGGCTGAGGTGGGAGAATCGCTTGAACTCAGGAGGTGGAGGTTGCAGTGAACCAAGATTGCACCATTGCACTCCAGCCTGGGCAACAGAGTGAGACTCTGTCTCAAAATATATAGATATAGATATAGATATATATACACACACACGCGCGCGTGCGTGCACACATTGCACTCCCGCCTGGGTGACGGATCGAGACTCTGTCTCAAAAAGCAAAACAGAACACAAAGCTACATGAAAGGCCAGGCACCGTGGTTCACGCTTGTAATCCCAGCACTTTGGGAGACTGAGGCGAGTGGATCACCTGAGGTCAGGAGTTTGAGACCAGCCTGGCCAACGTGGTAAAACCCCGTCTCTACCAAAAGTACAAAAGTTAACCGGGTTGGTGGTGGGCACCTGTAATCCCAACTACTCAGGAGACTGAGGCAGGAGAATCGCTTGAATCCAGGAGGCAGAGGTTGCAGTGAGCCAAGATTGCACCACTGCACTCCAGCCTGGGTGACAGAGTGAGGCTCTGTCTCAAAAAAAAAAAAACATACAAAAAAAACTACATGCGAGGTGAGGCCCACAATGACTACTTGTTATGTATGTATGTATTAACGTATCAGATGTACATTTGTAATATGTTTATCAATATATTTATTTGTACTAAAAGGTGACTTTTTTTTTTTTTTTTTTTTGAGACTGGGTCTCACTCTGTTGTCCATGCTAGAATGCAGTGGTGCGATCCTAGCTCACTGCAGTCTTGAACTGTGGTGCTCAAGCAATCCTGCCTCAGCCTCCTGAGTAGCTGGTACCACAGGTGCACATTACCGTGCCCAGCTGATTTTTTAAAAATATTTTTTGTAGAGACCGGGTCTCCCTATGTTGCCCGTGTTGGTCTCAAACTCCTAGACTTTACCGATCTCTTATCTCAGCTTCCCAAAGTGCTGGGGTTACAGACATGAGCCACCACCCTCCCTCCTTTGAGTAAAATGAAGGACGTTAGGTGTTTTGATTTTTGACAGCTACTTTCAGGGTCCTGGAGCCATTTAGCTTGCTTCCTGGCTCTCGCCTCTATGTTCTAGGTGAGTGGCACCTCAGATAATTGATTGTTGAGTAGGTAAAGGCACTGGCAGGCAACGTGAACCCAGCTCTCCAACAGCTCTCTAATCCGGGACTAGGAGGCATGTCTTCTCTCACCTTCTGGAGGATCAGTCGACAGCTTACATGTCCCTAATCCCTCTGGAAGTCAGCAGTTATTAAGCTCTCTGACCGGGAGACCTCTGTAAAGGTGATCCTCCTAATCTAGGAGGATGAGCTGCTTTAGATCAGCTCTGATACTCAACAGAAAGTCTCAGAAGGGCTGGGCAGAAATAGAGCTAGAGAGGGAACCTTATACCATTACATAGAAATAATTTTCAGTGTTTAATATGTTGATGACAACCTGGATTGAGAAGTTTGCTTTAAGAATTGCATCTGGCCGGGCGCGGTGGCTCAAGCCTGTAATCCCAGCACTTTGGGAGGCCGAGATGGGCGGATCACGAGGTCAGGAGATCGAGACCATCCTGGCTAACACGGTGAAACCCCGTCTCTACTAAAAAATACAAAAAAAAACTAGCCGGGCGAGGTGGCGGGCGCCTGTAGTCCCGGCTACTCGGAAGGCTGAGGCAGGAGAATGGCGGGAACCCGGGAGGTGGAGCTTGCAGTGAGCTGAGATCCGGCCACAGCACTCCAGCCTGGGTGACAGAGCGAGACTCCGTCTCAAAAAAAAAAAAGAATTGCATCTGAAGGCTGGGTGCAGTGGCTCACGCCTGTAATCCTGGCTGAGGTGGGCAGATTGCCTGAGCTCAGGAGTTCGAGACTAGCATGGCAAAACCCTGTCTCTACTAAAAATACAAAAAGTTAGCCAGGCATGGTGGTGCACATCTGTAATTCCAGCTACTGGGAAGGCTGACGCACGAGAATTGCTTCAACCTGGGAGGCAGAGGTTGAAGTGAGCTGAGATTGTGCCATGTTGCTCCAGCCTGAGTGACAGAGTGAGACTCTGTCTCAAAATAATAATAATAATAATAATAATAATAATTGCATCTGAAAAATAATAGGATGGGAGCCTACACTTAGTTTTTAGTTCTGTGATAAATTTTGTAATAAACTGCAGGTGAAAAGGCTTTCATTTGTTAAACTCATTGACACCTTTGTAAAGTTAGTACTTAGTGTATCAAAACATCTAGTTTGATATTAAAAGTCTCAGTTATCAACAAAACTTGAGAGAGCGTTACTCCAGCTTTGGGTCAGCTTTAAGAAGTCACATATGTTCACAGCTGAAATAGTTAAAACCTGCGTTTTGAGGCACCGTGGCTTACGCCTGTAATCCCAACATTTTGGGAGGCCAAGGCAGGCGGATCACTTGAGGCCAGGAGTTGGAGACCAGCCTGGCTAACATGGGGAAAGCCCATCTCTACTGAAAATACAAAAATTGGCCAGGCGTGGTGGCACGTGCCTGTAATCCCAGCTACTTGGGAGACTGAGGCATGAGAATCACTTGAACCCAGGAGATAGAGTTTGCAGTGAGCCGAGATCACGCCAGTGCACTCCAGCCTGAGTGACAGAGGGAGACCCTGTCTCAAAAAAACAAAAACAAAAACAAAACCCTCATTTGATAAAATCCTTAAGCCGGGCACGGTGGCTCACGCCTGTAATCCCAGCACTTTGGGAGGCCGAGACGGGCGGATCACGAGGTCAGGAGATCGAGACCATCCTGGCTAACACGGTGAAACCCCGTCTCTACTAAAAAATACAAAAAACTAGCCGGGCGAGGTGGCAGGCACCTGTAGTCCCAGCTACTCCGGAGGCTGAGGCCGGAGAATGGCGTGAACCCGGGAGGCGGAGCTTGCAGTGAGCTGAGATCTGGCCACTGCACTCCAGCCTGGGCGACAGAGCCAGACTCAGTCTCAAAAAAAAAAAAAAAAAAAATCCTTAAAAGTAAAAATCCTTATACCGTCATTTACCGCACTGACAGATATCTCTGCGTCAAACAGTAGAACCCTCTTGCTCTTCATTGAAAACAGCATTCTATGCTACAGAGTTCCTTAGGACCTCTCATGAGCAGCTTTGGTTCCCAGGAGTTACTTTCATCCACCTTACTCGCCTGCTAAGGTGAAATTCTTTTGCTCGTTATTCGTATTTTCCTTTGTAGTATGGAGCTCCTTTTCAACACGTGGATTCCAAACTGAGCACAGTTGCCAGAACAAGGAAATAATTATGAAAAAATACATGGTTGGGCGCAGTGGCTCAACACTTGTAATACCAGCACTTTGGAGGCTGAGGTGGGCGGGTCACCTGAGGTCAGGAGTTAGAGACCAGCCTGACCAACATGGAGAATCCCTGTCTCTACTAAAAATACAAAATTAGCTGGCCGTGGTGGCACATGCCTGTAATCCCAGCTACTTTGGAGACTGAGGCAGGAGAATTGCTTGAACCCAGGAAGTGGAGGTTGTGGTTAGCCGACGCGCCATTGCACTCCAGCCTGGGCAACAAGAGCAAAACTCCGTCTCAAAAACAAAAACACGCCGGGCGCGGTGGCTCAAGCCTGTAATCCCAGCACTTTGGGAGGCCGAGACGGGCGGATCACGAGGTCAGGAGATCGAGACCATCCTGGCTAACACGGTGAAACCCAGTCTCTACTAAAAAAAATACAAAAAACTAGCCGGGCGAGGTGGCGGCGCCTGTAGTCCCAGCTACTCCGGAGGCTGAGGCAGGAGAATGGCGTGAACCCGGGAGGCGGAGCTTGTAGTGAGCCCAGATCACGCTACTGCACTCCAGTCCGGGCGACAGAGCGAGAAGCCGTCTCAAAAAAAAAACAAAAACAAAAAAGGCCAGGCGTGGTGGCTCATGCCTATAATCCCAGCACTTTGGGAAGCTGAGGTGAGCAGATCATGAGGTCAGGAGATCAATACCATCCTGGCTAACATGGTGAGACCCCGTCTCTACTAAAAATACAAAAAAATTTAGCTGTGCAAGGTGGTGGGCACCTGTAGTCCCAGCTACTCGGAAGGCTGAGGCAGGAGAATGGTGGGAACCCGTGAGGCAGAGCTTGCAGTGAGCTGAGATGGTGCCACTGCACTCCAGCCTGGGCAACAGAGCAAGACTCCATCTCAAAAAAAAAAAAGAAAAAATTTGTGATAGTTACTGGTCTCTGCTGCCGGACCAGGCGCAGTGGTGCTGTTGTTTACCAAGCAGGTGAGGAGGGAGTGCCTCCTTTGGTTTCTAGGAGACCTTGATTCCAATTTTAGCTCAGTCTGGGAAATTTCATGAGGTATTTTGGTGAGAAATGTTTCATGAATTTGGAATGTCTTAAACGTGGTTTGTTTTTTCGTTTATTTGTTTTGTTTTTGTTTTTGTTTTTTCCAGTCAGGGTCTCGCTCTGTTGCCCAAGCTAGTGTGCAGTGGTGCAATCTTGGCTTACTGCAACCTCCGCCTCCTGGGTTCAAGCAGTTCTGCCACCTCACCCTCCTGAGTAGCTGGGATTACAGGCATGCACTACCATACCAAGCTATGTTTTTGTATTTTTGTAGTGGAGATGGGATTTTACCATGCTAGCCATGCTGGTCTCAAACTCCTGTGATCTGCCTACCTTGGCCTCCCAGTGTTGGGATTAAAGACATGAGCCTCTAATTTGATTTGTAATGAAACCAAACAGAAGCACTTATGAAATGATGTCAGCCTGTCTCAGCTGACAAAGGGAATGGGTGCCAGGGGTGATGTGGCCTGCATTCAATTGGGGGCCGCGCACTCTCCACTCTCAACTGTGGTCTGTAACAGTGTTTTTGTTCATGCTTTTAAAGTTGGTCTGACATTTAGAGCCTTCCTTTCCTTCCTCCTCTCCTCTCCTCTTCCTCTTCATCCCTTCCTCCCATCTTTCTTTCTGTCTTGTCTTTCTGTCTGTCTGTCTGTCTTTTTTGAAACAGAGCCTTGCTCTGTTGCCCAGGCTGGAGTCCAGTGGCATGATTTTGTCTCATTGTAACCTCTGCCTCCTAGGTTCCAGCAATTCTTCTGCCTCAGCTTCCTGAGTAGCTGGGATTACAGGCGCGCACTACCATACCCAGCTAATTTTTGTATTTTTAGTAGAGACAGGGTTTTGCCATGTTGGCGAGGCTGGTCTTGAACTCCTGACTTCACGTGATCTGCCTGCCTCGGCCTTCCAAAGTGTTGGGATTACAGGCGTGAGCCACTGTGCCCGACCAGAGATTTTTTTTCTTATAAATAAGTGGCTTTGTCTGAAGCACATGTAACATAGAAGCACTTAAGTCACGAGAGTCTGGGTTTTAGTCTGTTGCCCTTGTACACTTTCTGTGTTATGTGGTACTGATAGGTTTGCTTTTGTCTGTCCCTCCAGGCTTCTCGTCAGTGCCTCGCAGGATGGTAAACTTATCATCTGGGACAGCTACACCACCAACAAGGTAGGGACTGGAAAATTCCCTTCCTTGGAAAACCCACCTAGGAAACAGTATTTTAAGCTCTGGAGTCTTTTTTGTTAAATCACATAATACAAGATAGGGAAGGCAGTAACGGCAAGCTCTGTTTGTTAGTAGTGAGGTTGTGCAGGTGAGACACAAGCTGAGTCACATGCCAGCACCTGTGACAGTCTCTTCCTCTGAACCAGGTGCTGTTGTGCTATTTTCCGTTATCTCCTTACCGAGCCGATGGGAGCTAAGGACCTTCTGTGTTTCCAGGAGACCTCAATTCCAGTTTTAGCGGAGTCTGGGAAGTTTCATGTTTTATTTATAGAGTGCAGAAGTATCACTTTTCATTTAATTATTAGTTTTTTAGGAGAGATCATCATACTTTAAAGTGTAATGTATGTTATTTTCAAGACTTAATCCAAATTGTACTGTTTTGAATAAAAAGTATTGTTGGCTGGGCATGGTGGCTTATGCCTGTAATCCCAGCACTTTGGGAGGCTGAGGCAGGCAGATCACAAGGTCAGTAGATTGAGACCATCCTGGCTAACAAAGTGAAACCCTGTCTTTACCAAAAGTACAACAAATTAGCCGGGCGCGGTGGCGGGTGCCTGTAGTCCCAGCTACTTGGGAGGCTGAGGCAGGAGAACGGCGTGAACCTGGGAGGCGGAGCTTGCAGTGAGCTGAGATGGTGCCATTGCACTCCTCCAGCCTGGGCGACAGAGTGAGACTCCGTCTCAAAAAAAAAAAAAAGTATTGTCATTGGTCCAAACATATACGTAAAAGATGTTATTCAGTTTACTAAAGAATACTAAATGTGTATAAATGGTTACATTCATTACCGCAGATCTAACACACTGGGAGAGATGTGGCAGGATAGATTATAGGAATGTCCATTTTGGTTATTCCGTAAAAATATTTTGTTTTCGGCTGGGTGCGGTGGCTCACACCTGTAATTCCAGCACTTGGGAGGCTGAAGCAGGTGGATCACCTGAGGTCAGTAGTTTGAGACCAGCCTAGCCAACATGGTGAAACCTCATTCTCTACTAAAAATACAAAAAATTAGCCAGGTGTGGTGGCAGGCGCCTGTGTAATCCCAGCTACTCAGGGGGCTGAAGCAGGAGAATCACTTGAACCCGGGAGGCAGAAGTTGCAAGTGAGCCTAGATTGCGCCACTGCACTCAAACCTGGGCAACAAGAGCGAAACTCCATCTCAAAAGAAAAAAAAAAGTTTTGTTTTCAAATAAGTTCATAGCCATTTGACAGGGTAATGCAGTGTTTTCCTTCTAATATGTATGGGTTTTTTTGGGGTTTTTTTGTTTGTTTGTTTTTTTGAGACAGAGTGTTGCTCTTATCACCCTGGCTGGAGTGCAATGGCGTGATCTCTGCTCACTGCAGCCTCCACCTCCCTGGTTCAAGCAACTCTCCTGCTTCAGCCTCCTTGAGTAGCTGGGATTACAAGCGCCCACCACCATACCCAGCTAATTTTTGTATTTTAGCACAGATGGGGTTTCACCAATTTGAGGCCAGGCTGGTCTCAAATTCCTGACCTCAGGTGATCCACCCGCCTCAGCCTCCCAAAGTGCTAGGATTACAGGTGTGAGTCACCGCGCCCGGCCTGTTTGTTTTCTTGTGAGACGGAGTCTCACTCTGTTGCCCAGGCTGGAGTGCAGTGACATGATCTCAGCTCACTGCAACCTCTGCCTCCCAGGTTCAATTGATTCTCCTGCCTCAGCCACCCGAATAGCTGGGACTACAGGCATGCGCCATCATGCCCGGCTAATTTTGGTATATTTAGTAGAGACGGGGTTTCATCATGTTGGCTAGGCTGGTTTTGAACTCCTGACTTCAGGTGATCTGCCCAATTTAGCCTCCCAAAGTGCTGGGATTACTGGTATGAATGACCACACCCCGCCTAATAAAGTAGTTTTGATGAGTAGGCAGCACTACTGTTAAGTCCCCACCTAATCATAAGTCGTGACTTTAGTAAAACTGGATTGTGTGGATTGAATTTGAATCCCATGTGCAGCACTGGACTTCTCATTAATAGGCTTCACCTGAGTGGCCACTCATGGGAATTACTCTCTAGATAATTTTGGCTCTTATTTTGTTCTGTTACCTCCTATGCAATGAAAGTTGGAGATGAGATAATCCTAGCGTCAGTGTTGTTTTTGAACATAAAGGTGTTTGCATCATCTGTGTTTCTGTCATTAGGTCCACGCCATCCCTCTGCGCTCCTCCTGGGTCATGACCTGTGCATACGCCCCTTCTGGGAACTATGTGGCCTGCGGTGGCCTGGATAACATTTGCTCCATTTACAATCTGAAAACTCGTGAGGGGAACGTGCGCGTGAGTCGTGAGCTGGCAGGACACACAGGTACCCATCCTTGTTCATAACCTTCAAGTGACACAAGCTGTTTAGCTGGAGTACATTATATGCTTTGGATATTCACCTTTTATCAGTCATTTATTAATTAATTATTATTACTATTTTTTTTGTCTTTGAGGTGGAGTCTTGCTCTTTCGCCCAGGCTAGAGTGTATTGGCATGATCTTGGCTCAGTGCAAGCTCTGCCTCCCGGGTTAACGCCATTCTCCTGCCTCAGCCTCCTGAGTAGCTGGGACTACAGGCACCTGCCACCACGCCCGTCTAATTTCTTTTTGCATTTTTAGTAGAGATGGGGTTTCACCGTGTTAGCCAGGCTGGTTTTGAACTCCTGACCTCATGATCCGCCTGCCTTAGCCTTCCAAAGTGCTGGGATTATAGGCGTCAGCCACTGCACCCGGCGTTATCAATCATTATTAATGAGACTGGTTCAAATAAAAGTCACAGTAATGGCCAGAAGTCTTCTGAAAATGAAACTAAAAACAGGCCTGATGTGCCTTTACCAGTACGAAACCTGTGGATTTGCGCTGGACATGGTGGCTCATGCCTGTAATTACAACATTCTGGGAATCCAAGGTAGGAGAATAGCTTGGAGCCAGGAGTTCGAGACCAGCTGGGACAACAAAACTTAGACCCCTTCTCTACAAAAAAGGAAAAACTTAGCCACACACAGTGGCGCACACCTGTGGTCCCAGCTCCTCGGGAGGATGGCTCAAGCCTGGGTGGTTGAGGCTGCAGGGAGCTATGATTGCACTACTGCACTCCAGGCTGGGTGAAAGTGAGACCCTGTCTCTGCAAATGAGGCAGAATAGAGCCCTGTGGCTGTAAGTGCTAGGTAGTCTATTATCTCACCAAGATTTTGTTTACTTGTGACACTAATTCATCATGAAAGGCATACATTTGCTGAAAAAGGATGTCCTATTCTAATATATTTTACCTCTCTGGCTGTATTATCTGTTCTCAGAAATGTTATGGCCCCAGTACTTTTTGGTAACACTCCGCCCACTTCACATGCAGCCAAAGAAATCAGTTCATGGAGTCACTAGTACTGCTTTTGACACCTATTAAGCAGTCTGATAAATAAGTTAATTTTGGCCAGATTACAAGTATAACCTTGTCCTTTGAAAGATATGCTGCTATTGTTGATTTCTGTTCTTGGTTCTTTCCTGCCTTCTGCTTACTTTGGAGTTGCCTTCTTCTTAATTTTCCAGCTGCCTAAAGTAGATTTGTAGGCCACTGGTTTGCTTCCTTTTCAGATACAATCACTTAAATTTTTTAATTTCCCTCTAAGCATGGCTTTAGCTGCATCACACACATATTTTTAATATTGTCTTTTTTTTTTTTTTAAGATGGAGTCCTCCTCTGTCACCCAGGCTGGAGTGCAGTGGTGTGATCTCAGCTCACTGAAACCTCCACCCCCTGGGTTCAAGCGATTCTCCTGCCTCAGCCTCCCGAGTAGATTACAGATGTGCACCACAACGCCTGGCCAATTTTTGTATTTTTTAGTAGAGACAGGATTTTGCCATGTTGGTCAGGCTAGTCTCGAACTCCTGACCTCAAGTGATCTGCCCGCCTTGGCCTCCCAAAGTGCTGAGATTGCAGGCTTGAGCCACCACTGCCAGCCTATATTGTCTTTTAATTATCATTCGATGTGAAATTTTTTAATATCCTTGTGAGTGCTTATTTGACTTATGGGTTATTTAGATGTATAATTTTTATATATCTGAAGTTTTCTTAGTTATCATTGATTTCTAATTAGATGCCATTGTGCTTTAAGACACACTTTGTATCATTTCAGTCCTTTGACATTTGAGGCTTATTTTTAATGGAGCTGATGGTCTTGTCATGGTGTCTGCGCTGTGTGCACATGGGAATGATGTGTGTGTTTGTTGTATCTGGGCCTGATTTTCTTTTTTTTTCTTTTTTTTTTTTTGAGACAGAGTCTCGCTCTGTCGCCCAGGCTGGAGTGCAGTGGCGCGATCTCAGCTCACTGCAAGCTCCACCTCCCGGGTTTACGCCATTCTCCTGCCTCAGCCTCCCGAGTAGCTGGGACTACAGGCGCCCACCACCGCATCCGGCTAATTTTTTGTATTTTTAGTAGAGACAGGGTTTCACCGTGTTAGCCAGGATGGTCTCAATCTCCTGACCTCGTGATCCGCCCGCCTCGGTCTCCCAAAGTGCTGGGATTACAGGCGTGAGCCACCGCGCCCGGCCCTGGGCCTGATTTTCTACATACATGTTAATTAGAGCAAGATTTTTGGCATGTTCAAATCTTCTGTATCTTTCTATGAAATGTTCATGCAGGGCTGTTAAAATGATTATGGATTTTCTAATTCTCCTGTTAATTCTGTCAATATATGCTTCAGATACCTTGAACTCTTTTAGTAGATGCCTTTACGTTTGTCGTCTCTTTGTGACTAATTGACCCTGTGACCCTGCTATCATGATGAACTGTTCTTTCTTGCTCATAATGCTCTTTGTTGGGAACCGCTACTTTTTCTGATACTCATGTAGCCAGCCCTGCCTTCGTGAGGGTCCTTTCAGCTTAACTGTGTCTTTGAAAATAGTCGGTTATAGACTTCACATAATTGTTGGGTCTTGGTTTTTTCTGCCTGCCTTTGGAATATGCTTTTGCACATTTGTATTTCCTATTGTAGCTCTGCTACTTTGTCACCTTTTTGTCCCTTCATTTTTGTATTTTGGTTGTTCCTTTCCTACCTTCCTTTGAGTTATTTGATTACAGGTGTGAGCCACCACGCCTGGCCTGGGTTACTTGATTTTTTAAAAAAATCTGTTTTACTTTGTGGGCTTTGTAGGTAAACCATTTTGCCTGATGTCTTAGTGGTGTCTTTAGGGATTATAGTGTACATTCGCAGTGTCTCGCGGTCCTCTAGTTACCGTGGTACTAGTTGATAGGAAATGTAAGGAGCTCGCAGCCACATACGGGCCTCCTGTCTGCCCTTCCTCACTCTTGGTGTGGTTTTCATATGCATCACACCTGTGTGTGTTACTAGCCCCTTGATGCATTGTTGTATTCTTTACTTGAAACATTCTTAAGAAATTAGGGGTCTTATAATGTGAATAAATATGAAAAGTAGGCCGAGCACAGTGGCTCAAGCCTGTAATCCCAGCACTTTGGGAGGCCGAGGAGATGGGCAGATCACGAGGTCAGGAGATCGAGACCATCCTGGCTAACACGGTGAAACCCCGTCTCTACTAAAAAATACAAAAAACTAGTCGGGCGAGGTGGCGGGCGCCTGTAGTCCCAGCTACTCAGGAGGCTGAGGCAGGAGAATGATGTGAGGCGGAGCTTGCAGTGAGCTGAGATCCGGCCACTGCACTGCAGCCTGGGCGACAGAGCGAGACTCCGTCTCAAAAAAAAAAAAAAAATATGAAAAGCATGAAGTAGGCCGGGCACGGTGGCTCACGCCTGTAATCCCAACAGTTTGCGAGGCCGAGGCAGGCAGATCACCTGAGGCCAGGAGTTTGAGATCAGCCTGGCCAACATGGCAAAACCCTGTGTCTACTAAAAATACAAAAAGTAGCCGAGCATGGTGGCACGCACTTGTAGTCCCAGCTGCTCTGTAGGCTGAAGCAGGAGAATCGCTTGAACCTGGGAGGCGGAGGTTGCAGTGAGCTGAGATCACGCCACTGTACTCCAGCCTGGGTGACAGAGTGAGACTCCGGCTCAGAGAGAAAAGAATGAAATAAATCTACTCTGCCCTCCGGAGAGAGCTTCTGTGTCCAGTGCCCTTCCCGCTCTCCTGCAGAGGCGCCTTCTGCGGGCATCCTGTCGGCCGAAAGCCCTACCCAGAACAAGTCATGGTTAGTGCAGGTCTCAGGTCTGCTGCTGGCAAAAGCACTTAGTGTTCATTTCCCTAAGATTTCTATTTTGCCTTTATTCTTGAAGGGTATTTTTGCTAGATATCTAGAATTATGGGTTAACTCTTTTTTTCATTTATTTTTCTTTTTTTAGCAATCTAAAGATTTGTTTTGGGTTTTAGCAGTTTGCATGTAGGTGCCTCGATGTGATTTTCTTTGCATTTATTGTGCTTTGGCATCTTGAATCTATAAGTTTGTCTTTCACCAAATTTGGGAAGTTTTAGACCATGTCTTCAAAGCATCCTGTGTCCTTAGTCCCTGCCCCTCTGTGCTGCAGTAACACATGCGTCTGTGCTGTCCCCGAGGCTCTGGGGGCTGCGGCTTGTTCTCACTTTCCCACTTCAGATGTGCTCCTTTTTGTTGTTAGCGCCACTCACTTGCTTAAACCTTTTTATTTCCATTCAAGTTCATGTCCTTGTTACCTCTGATAAACTAAGGCTCTCCAGCAGATTCTTTATGTCAGATATTTCTTCTGCAGTTCTGGAATTTCTGTTGCTTTTATTTAGAAATGTTTCCTTTTCTTGCTGAGATTCCCTGTTCTTGTATAATAGCATGTTTTATTTTGCATCCACAAGGAGAGTTTAAGAGCTGCCTTTGGAGTTCTTGTTTGCTGATCTCAGCATCTCGTTTTCCTGACGTTGGTCCTTGTGGATCTCTCCTCTGGAGTCTGAGTGACATGTTGCTATTTTTTAGTACATGTAGTAATTTCAAATTGTATTCTAGACATTGTAAATATTGTGTCATAGAGACTTTGTGTCCGGTTACGTTCCCCAGAATTAACTGATGTTTAGGTTCGTTTTATCAGGCAGTCTGTCTCTGTCTGTCTTGTGTGGCTGCAGCAGAAACCTCTGTTCAGCTTTTCTGCGCTGGCTGGGCTGCATGCCTGTGCACCTCAGGGGTCGGATATCTGGTCAGCTGTGTGTGTAGTCTGGGACTCCCTTTCTGTGGCTTTCTTCTTTGTATTGTTATCCTTTCGCCTTCTGGCTGTGATTGTCCAGTAATTTGTCTACTGGCTCTTGAAGACCTTGGCCACAGGTCTTGTGTGTGAGGCTGTAGCCCTGGGGTTATCACAGACAGTCCCCTCCTCAGGGAAAAGTCCTTAAGAACAAACCATGCCCAGCCTTTCTTTTCTCCCAGGGGAGACTCCTCCAGTTTCTGCCTGCTCTTGTTTGCCTGCTTTCAGGTGTTTGGTTTTTGTATTTCATGCAGTGCTTATAGTTGTTTCTGTGAGAAGGTAATACCTACGGATGGGAGCCACTGGCCGTCACTGGCAGTCCAGCCAGGCAGCTCATACCGACCCTGTAAACCACACAACTCTTTCTGATGCAGCACCCTTTTTGGAAAGCTGTTCTCTGTGTTGAGCAGCCCCTTCCCATGACGGTCAGAGTCAGTGCCTCTGTTTACATTGGTAGTCAAAGGTTGCTGGATTTAACACTGACTGTATTTGTCTGTTGAAACCAAAGAAAGAAAAGCCAAAAATACCCAAGAAAATAAAAAAACTGGTATTAGTAGGAATATTTTGGAGATTTTATTTCCTTCATAGTTCATGAAATTTTACTTCTGAGGAGTTGTGTTATTTAAAAACACACATACACACAATTTGGCCTCTTAAGAGTGTTTGTGAGCCTGGGTGACATAGGGTGACCCCGTCTCTACAAAAAAATACAAAAATTAGCCAGGTGTGACTGAAGCCTGTGGTCCCAGCTACTCAAGAGGCTGAGGCGGGAGGTTCCTTTGTGCTTGGGAGGTCAAGACTGCAGTGAGCCGTGATCAGGCCACTGCATTCCAGCCTGGGAGACAGAGTGAGAGCCTGTCTCCAAAAAAAAAAAAAGGTATTTGTAACTTTCTTCAGTCATGATTCATATTTTACAGCTTCAAATCAGTGAAAGTTGAAGTTTGAGGCTGGGCATCGTGACTCACACCTATAATCCCAGCACTTTGGGAGGCCAAGGTGGGTGGATCACCTGAGGTCAGGTGTTTGAGACCAACCTGGCCAACAAGGTGAAACCCTGTCTCTACTAAAAATACAAAAATTAGCTGGGTGTGGTGGCATGCACTTGCAGTCCCAGCTACTTGGGAGCCTGAGGCAGGAGAATCACTTGAACCAAGGAGGTGAGGTTGCAGTGAGCTGAGATCGCACCACTGCACTCCAGCCTGGGCAACAAGAGTAAAACTTCGTCTCAAAAAAAAAAAAAAAAAAAAAAAAAGTTTATTTCCAGCCCTCTGACCTAGTCTCAGATTTTTATAAAAGCAGATCCCTAAGGGCCAATGCAGGGAGACTCAACGCTTGCTCTTAGAACTTTGTTCTTGGCAAACCTCTCGGCCAGTGGAGACACGGCTGCCCTTGCCTGGATCATTCTGATCAAGATGGCTACAGATACATGAGCCTTGATCAGAAGTCCAGCCCAAGGCCTTCGTGGTAACAGCGTGCACAAGGCCTTCGTGGTAACAGCGTGCACAGGTGTCAGTGATAGAGCCCACTGTGGTAGCCAAAACTTGGGATTTTTAGACACAGTATCTTCATATAGTGAGAAGCAGAACATTTTCTATATTCATGAAAATAGTGGATTTTTTTCTGACAGGCCTCACAAGCTTGGACACAGAAGGGGATATATGTTGTCTCCCTGTAAACTCTGCTTCAGGAGCCACAACAGGGCAGCTGGTGACTAGGGTGCCTCACTGTCATCAGCCCCGGCATCTCGGCTACACTGGTTGGCCTCATAGCCTGACACCATCATGGAGGCACTCGTGGTGCCTGGACACTCCTCTCTGCACCCCTCTGAGCCTCACTTTCACATCTTCAAGTTACTTCCTCATCTCTTTCATTTTCCTTCTTACTGAACTCCTTGAAGAAAAGACCTCTGCTCTCCATCTCCTGTGCACGCCTCGGCGCAGGGCTGGGCACCTGTCTCTTCAGGTCTAGACTGAGCCTGTCCCTCACCAACACGGTCTTGTTTTTGCTCCTTGGAGCCGATCCTGGGGCGGCACAGGTGCTCCTGAAACCACCTGTCTGAGGAGGACTAGTGAGGGACTGGGTGTGGTCATGGCTGACTTCTTGGCATTTGCCCGCCTGCCTTTCAGTGTGTCCTGTGCTCCTCCCCTAGGTGGAGTCTCCTCCTTGCCCCTGCTCCCAACAGGGGATGTTCTCCAGGGTGCAGGCAGGAGAACTAAACCTTTCAAAGTGTGTTCATTGTAGAAATTTTGGAAAGGGGGCCGGGCGCAGTGGCTCATGCCTATAATCCCAGCACTTTGGGAGGCTGAGGCAGGTGGATCACCTGAGGTTAGGAGTGCAACACCAGCCTGCCACCATGGCAAAACCCCATCTCTACTAAAAATACAAAAATTAGCCGGATGTGGTGGCAGGTGCCTGTAATCCCAGCTACTTGGGAGGCTGAGGCAGCAGAAGTGCTGAACCGGGGAGGTGGAGGTTGCAGTGAGCAGAGATCGCACCACCACTGCACTCCAGCCTGGGCGACAGAGCGAGACTCCGTCTCAAAAAAAAAAAAGGAATTTTGGAAAGGAACTTTGAATCATCTTCTTTTATGTCGGGGGACCTATAATTCCATCCAGAATTAGAGTATTATGCAGTAGTTATACAGTAGTTATGCAGTAGTGTTACACAGTATTATACAACTGTAGTATTACACTGTCATTCTGTGACTCAGTAGCTGTAGAGAGTTTCATGGTGTGGTGCACTAATTTGTTCCTATTGTCGGACATTTAGGCAGTTCCCAGTTTCCCACAATTTATTATAAACATTGCTGCAGTAAACACCATCCTTGTAGATGGATGGTTTCTCAAGCCCATCGTCCTGTTCTTGGGTAAGTTTCCTCACAGGGCTGCGTCTGGCCACGCTTGTGTGTCCTTCTTGGCTTTGCTGTCTTTGGGTCGGCAGCCATGCTGGGTAGAGCAGTGTGTGCACCCATGCTGTGCTCTTCCCGGAGCCTGGTGATGTGCTCCTTTCTAGACTCTAGACTCACTCTATCCTTGAGGCACCTCTGCTGACACCACACGCCCAGGAGCCCGTCTTTCTCCTACGCTTCCACCGTCTGCCCTGCCTGTCTTCAAGCTACCCCCTCTCTCCTGGACTTTCGCGGCCTTGTCTCTACAGCCAGTGGTCCCTATGAGACACAGGACAGCCCTTCACACCCACTTGCCTATATGACCAGACCACTGTGAGGTCCCCCGGCCGCATTTCGGCCTCTCCTTGAGGCACCTGGTGCCACCTTTGTGCCCTTGCACCTCCGCACTGGGTGCACACTTTTGTTCAGGGTCTGTTTTCTCTGCCTCTCTGCAGGCTTCCAGAGGGTGGCAGCACAGGCCCCCGCACCAGGGGAGGAGGGGCGTGTTTTCACCTGAAGTGTCCCCCCACACATACCTAGGGAATTTGTTCAAATTCAGTAATAACAGAAATAGTAACTGCCTCCATTTACTGAGAACTTCTTATGTGCGCAGACAGCTCTGCTCCTCCCATCAGCTCCCCAGTTACATGGGGAGGCTGGGACTCTGAAAGAACTTACAGAAACTTTCACTGCTACTCAGCTGCCATGCTGACAGTGGAGCCCAGGTATTTCTGATTTCAGAGCCTGCAGTCTTCACCACTCATGGCCTCTTGGCCAGAAAGCCCTGCGAGACTTTCCGGGAAGAAGGGGTTAGGCCTGGTCTGTGCACAGACTGGGCCTCATGGAGTGTGCTTGGCACCCTGGGCACTGCACACCAGTCCTGCTCTCCAGGCCACATTGGACACACCCCCCAAGCATCATGTCTTGCTTAGCCCCTCAACCTGAACATGCACAGACACTAAGAGTGGCCACTGGTTGGGCAGAACCATCTAACATAATGCGTATCTTATAATAAAAAGTTGAACATCTCATGTAAATCATTGGACACCCCTGAAAATGGAAACATAGTTGTATGGGTATGTGGAGCATGGTTTTCCTACTAAATGCGTGTGTCTTTCAAACCATCATAAAGTCACAAAATTGTAAGTCGGGGCCACGTGTGGCTTATACATTTGGTCATTTCCCTTGTCCTTCATAGTTCCTGTCAGCTGATGCTTGTCCATATCATTTTATCAGCGCATGAGAGCTGTGACTTTAGGGTTCAGTCTCTGGTTCTTGGAGTAAGAAGCTGATGTCTTCTGTGTAGCTTCACTACAGCACAGGGTGGGACCGAGAGGTCATCTTTGAGACCTATGAGGTCATGATTTTATTTATTTTATTTTATTTGTTTGTTTTCTTTGAGGCAGAGTCTTGCTCTGTTGCCCAGGCTGGAGTGCACTGGCGTGAACTCTGCTCACTGCAACCTCTGCCGCCTGGGTTCAAGTGATTCTCCTGCCTCAGTCTCTCAAGTAGCTGGGATTACACATCCAGCGCCCACCACCACACCTGGCTAATTTTTATGTTTTTAGTACAGATGTGGTTTCACCGTGTTGGCCAGGCTGGTCTCAAACTCCTGACCTCAGGTGATCTGCCCGCCTCAGCCTCCCAGAGTGCTGGGATTGCAGTCATGAGCCACCGCGCCCGGCCAAGGTCATGATTCTTTCATGCAGTAAATTTGGGAGGGCCTCCGCCTAGGCCCCTGTGTGAGATGCAGGCTGTGCTGAGGCCTCCATGACTCTTCTTTCCTGCCCGTCTGTGCTCACATTCAAACAGAGTAAGTGCTGCCAGGCTCAGTGGCATGGTCTGGATGGGCACCTGATGGGGTAGGGGTGCTTCCCTGAAGCAAGGGTGAGCATGAACCAGGAAGCCAGTGGAGGGGGTTCGGGTGGAGACCCGGGAGCACGACGGCGAGCTGCAGGGCACTACAGGGGGCACCAGGTATGCAGGGCTGTCCTCCTCTGAGCTGGGTTCACCTTTATGGCCCCTAGTGTCCCTGTGGTGTGGCCTCCAGGAAGTATTTGACCACACGTGCTTTTGTAGGCATGTAGTTGGTATTTTGAGCTCTGTCATCTATGCATATTTTTTTTTCTGTCAGAGCCAGTTTAATAATGTTTGTTGGCCAGGCGTGGTGGCTCACGCCTGTAATCCCAGCACTTTGGGAGGCTGAGGCAGGTTGGTCACGAGGTCAAGAGATCAAGACCATCGTAGCCAACATGGTGAAACCCCGTCTCTACTAAAAATACAAAAATTAGCTATGTGTGGTGGCATGCGCCTGTAGTCCCAGCTACTCGGGAGGCTGAGGTAGGAGAATCGCTTGACCTGGGAGGCGGAGGTTGCGGTGAGCCGAGATCACGCCACTGCACTCCAGCCTGGCAACGGCACGAGACTCCGTCTCAAAAAAATAGTGACAATAATGTTTGTTAAATAAATGCTTTGTTTTCTCTGTAATCTTACACTTTCTACATTAAAACCCTCAGTGGGTTTATTCTTTTTTTTTTTTTTTTTGGTTTATTCTTTTTGTGCATTTTATTTTTGTTGTTTGCTGATTCATGCAGTGTCATATGACTCCCTGGGGTGTAGTTGGGGGCAAAGCATTTCAGTAAACACCCAGATCTAAACAGGTCTCTTGAAAATCACCAGTGCCACTGGAACCCCTGAATCTTCAGATTAGGGCCAGACCGTCAGCAACCCTGGGCACACACTAACTGGTTTGTTGACCCTATGCTTTTAGTTCCACAGTAAATACCAGAACTATGATCAATGTACAAAAGAAATAATGGTCAACAGAAGTCATTAACAATTTGAACTACGGGGTTCAAATGATTCTCCTGCCTCATCCTCGCAAGTAGCTGGGATTACAGGTGCCCACCATCATGCCTGATTAATTTTTGTATTTTTAGTAGAGACCAGTCATCATGTGTGGATACTGCAGACTGATTTTTTGTTGTTGCCTTTCCTTATTTTGAAAGTTGTTTAGGACGGGGCATCTTGATGTGTCCCCACCATGTCCGCTGTGTCTGGCCTCTGACGCTTCCTTCCCAGTGGGAGTGGGTAGGAATACTCAGAGACACAGAATTGTGCCCACGCTGATGTGGGTGTCACAGCCACTGTCCACAAGAAAACAAACCCACCCACACATATTCACGAGTACCCCCGTGTCTGCAGTGTTGCTGCCATGCCGCTTTCCTGTTGCCCTCGTTATCCCTTCCATGACCCACTTACCCTTGCCACCCTGACCCTGTGGCCTCACCGCCTCCTGCCCTGTCTGGGCCCCTCTGTTTGGATCCTTCTTCCCTGAGTCTACTTTCAGGACGTCCTCCCTTCTCTCCTGGCTCCCATCTTGTGAGGCCCCTACCTTGCCCTCTCCTTCCCTTAGCACTCCCTTTCCGATGTGCTATTTCAGTGATTCTCATTCTCTGTCCCCGCTGCAGTGTGGGCTGTAGGAGAGCAGGAGGTGTCTGTTTTGTTAAGGCTGTGTTCCAGGTGTCTGGATGGTTGCCCTCCTGGGCACTGGAGTCAGCTTCCCCTGAATGAGTAAATAGACAAGGGATCCCCAGCCTTTGATGTGTCAAACAGTAAAGCAGATGAAACGTGTGTGTTTCATGGGTGTGGTTTCTGCTCCTGCCCCCGTCACGGAGCTGTGGGTCTCTGTGGGACATGCTGTCCTGCCCGGCTAGGCTCTCGCCCCCACTGGCTGTGCGTGTGGACCTGCTGTGTGCACAGATGGGAACAAAAGACCAGCACAGTGCTGGTCTTACCTTAGACATAGAGCTTCTACCCAGCCAGTGTGTTTCTCTATGTATGAGACTGGATGCAAGGCCTGCTGGATTCAGCTCATCACTTAGGCCTGTTCTTTGCCAGGTTACCTGTCCTGCTGCCGATTCCTGGATGACAATCAGATCGTCACCAGCTCTGGAGACACCACATGGTAAGTACCTGACCCGGGGCAGGCAGTGCGTTGAGAACCCCACACCCCTGGCACATTCCTCTGTGAACATGGAGGAAATAAGGTTCTTGACATAATATCAGGCCATCTTTAATTTAAGTGGCCTTAAGATTTTAAACACGGCCGGGCGCGGTGGCTCAAGCCTGTAATCCTAGCACGTTGGGAGGCCGAGACGGGCGGATCATGAGGTCAGGAGATCGAGACCATCCTGGCTAACCCGGTGAAACCCCGTCTCTACCTAAAAATACAAAAAACTAGCCGGGCGTGGTGGCGGGCGCCTGTAGTCCCAGCTACTCGGGAGGCTGAGGCAGGAGAATGGCGTGAACCCGGGAGGCGGAGCTTGCAGTGAGCTGAGATCCGGCCACTGCACTCCAGCCTGTGTGACAGAGCAAGACTCCGTCTCAAAAAAAAAAAAAAAAGATTTTAAACACATAGTAGCAATGTGTGAATTCATTATACTTTTTTTTTTTTGAGACGGAGTTTTGCTCTTGTCACCCAGGCTGGAGTACAATGGTGCAATCTTGGCTCTGTGACCTCCACCTGCCAGGTTCAAATGATTCTCCTGCCTCATCCTCCCAAGTAGCTGGGATTACAGGTGCCTGCCACCATGCCTGACTAATTTTTGTATTTTTAGTAGAGACCAGGTTTTACCACGTTGGCCAGGCTGGTCCCGAACTCCTGACCTCAGGTGACCTGCCCACCTCGGCCTCCCATTACAGGCGTGAGCCACCATGCCCAGCCTCATTATACTCTCATTATACTTTTAATAAATTTACAAAGTTTAATTTTCAGCAGCTAAGAACTAAAATACAAACTTTTTTTTTTTTTTTTTTTTTTTTTTTTGAGACAGACTCTTGCTCTGTCTCCAGGCTGGAGTGCAGTGGCGTGATCTCGGCTCATTGCAACCTCTGCCTCCCGGGTTCACGCTATTCTCCTGCCTCAGCCTTCCGAGTAGCTGGGACTATAGGCGCCCGCCACCACGTCCGGTTAATTTTTGTATTTTCAGTAGAGACAGGATTTCACCATGTTGGCCAGGATGGTCTTGATCTCTTGACCTCGTGATCTGCCCACCTCAGCCTCCCAAAGTGCTGGGATTACAGGAGTGAGCCACCACACCTGGCCAATAAAGATATTTTAACTACAATCAGGCTGAAAGCACCGCTCTTCTGTTTTTTTTCCCATCTGTATGTCTGTACCTCCTTAGGTGATGTTAGGTGGGAGCAGGATGGGTTTTGATTGTCCCTTTCTGATAGCACCGTGTCACTGTGAACAGTGAGCACATACTAAAACTAACAGACGTCATAATTCAAGCGATTCCATCAGACTTCATTTTTAGCGTTTTCACCTTACAGGTGAACGGAAACCCACTTAAAACACTAGAAGTTTTTCATTTGTGGCATCAAAGTACTAAATTAAATGTCCAGATAGTTATTTTATGAGTCATTTTAGACTTCAGCTGGCCATGTGGGTTTTTCTGGTCTTCTGAGGCATGATTTGATGGCAGGAGCTGTGTCCAGGCCAGGGCACAGACCTCTAGTCACGCAGTTGGTAGGGTTCACCGAGACATGGGCCCTTAACCAACTTATCAGCAAAGCATCTGTGGTATTATAAGGTGTCTCGTTGTATAAATTTCATAGATTTACAAAAGATTTGTCACCTAGATTGTCAATCTTGAGAAGACTTTATTTATTAGAAGATATTTTTAAAGCGCTTCTGTTCATTAATCATTTTTTTCAGACTCTTTTATGTATCTTGCTTCCCTTCTGCAGTCAGTCCCTCAGGCCCTAGAGAGGAGACTCCTGTGCGGTGTCTGTTGAGATCGGCTGGTTGGATTTGCATTGCCAGGCCCAGCCAGGCTTTCCTCTGAGGCTGACAGGAACGGACAGTGCTCTCTGGTGTTGCCTTCCGTGCGTCAAGGCACAGGAGAATAGCACATTTTTAGGCGTGTGGCCTTCAGAGCTGTCCTTACACCTAAGCCAGGCTTCTGCTCTGTGCAGGGCTCTGTCAGCGTCTCACCTTTTGACAGTTCGTTAAGCAGAAACACAATAGAATACCAGGTATGGCCGGGCGCGGTGGCTCACCTCTGTAATCCCAGCACTTTGGGAGGCTGAGGTGGGTGGATCACCTGAGGTCGGGAATTCGAGACCAACCTGACCAACATGGAGAAACCCCGTCTCTACTAAAAATATTTTTAAAAAATTAGCCAGGCATGGGTGGCGCATGCCTGTAATCCCAGCTACTTGGGAGGCTGAGGCAGGAGAATCGCTTGAACCCGGGAAGCGGAGGTTGCAGTGAGCCAAGATCGCGCCATTGCACTCCAGCCTGGGCAACAAGAGTGAAACTCAGTGTCAAAAAAAAAAAAAATACCAGGTGTGATCACTGAGAACTCAGCTGCTCTCCTGTTTGTGATTCCAGGAAAGGGCAGGGGGACCTCAGAATTGCTGCGAGCCATCTGTTTACCTGGCATTGGCCTTCTCCTCCCTGCCTTTTCTAAGATCCTGTGGAGGGGAGGCCAGGGGAGGGCACAGAGGGAGCAGCCACAGGTAGAGTCGCATCCCCCTCCGCTATCCAGGGCCTCCCCATGGCTTCCTGCCACCCCCTCCATGCCCATACATGACTAAAGAGTGGGACACAGCCTCAGTGTTGCTGCTTGAAAAGTGCCCCTAGCTCCCTCTTTGCTGGCGTTTGAGTTGAGGTAGTGATCCCATCATTCTGAAACCCAGGCCGTGTGCTCATCTCTGTATAATTTTGCTTACTTTGCTTTGTTTCGCTTCCAAAGTTGTATTACATTTAAATTTGTCTTTAAACAATTTACGTTTTTAAAGTAACAGTGCAGAGGCTCACTGTGGCCCTGGGTGGTTTGAAGGACAGACTGTCATATGACTAGCCACCCGAGAAGTTGAGGCTGATGTCCCCTTGTCATTCGCTCCTGCTCCAGTGCCCTGTGGGACATCGAGACCGGCCAGCAGACGACCACGTTTACCGGACACACTGGAGATGTCATGAGCCTTTCTCTTGCTCCTGATACCAGACTGTTTGTCTCTGGTGCTTGTGATGCTTCAGCCAAACTCTGGGATGTGCGAGAAGGCATGTGCCGGCAGACCTTCACTGGCCACGAGTCTGACATCAATGCCATTTGCGTGAGTCTGGGTGAAGGTGTGGGGTCGAGGCCTCTGCTGTCTCTGCTAGCCGTTCAGATTGCTAAATTTTAAACTTTTCTGGATTAGATGTTCTCCTTTCTGATCCTTATACCACCTCATCTGCAGATGGGGATACAGAAAACTCCCTGTGGGAAACGTCTCTATGTTGACCACTTGTCTTATAGATATTCACAGGGTGTCTGTTACGTGCCAGTCCCCGTTCCCACCTGTACAGCTGAGCAGCGGTTGGGATCCTGGAGGGGAGAGACAGTGAGGTAACTCAGGCCACCAGTTACTGGTTACAGAGCCTTACTGGTCAGGGGCACAGCTAACCAGGAAACCTGCTCTCCTCTTTAGCACGCAGATGGCTAGGCAGTGTTTCCAGCCCCTGGCCTTGTGAGGAGACGTGGAAGGATGTATCTGTTGGTTGGATAGAGCTCTGCTGCAGTCCTGACCACTGCCCTGCTCAGCCCACTTCGCTCCTTCCTCCACGAGATTAGCCCTGATATCTGGCAGCTACAGCAGCATGCACACCTGTCAGTGATGACTCCTTTCTCACTATTCCTTTGAAATAAATTCTACTCTTTGGGGACAGTAATCACAGTGTCCAAGATCACAGTGTTTATGTGCTTCCCCAGTGCAAATCCCCTTCCATCCCATTCCCCTGTAGTTCCTGGGAAACCTCCCCTGCCTTTTTTTTTTTTTTTTTTTTTTTTGAGACAGAGTTTTGCTGTTGTTGCCCAGGCTGGAGTGCGATGGCACAGTCTCGGCTCACTGCAACCTCTACCACCTCCCGGTTTCAAGCTATTCTCCTGCCTCAGCCTCTCGAGTAGCTGGGATTACAGGTGCACGCCACCAGTCCTAGCCAATTTTATATTTTTAGTAGAGCGGGGTTTCTCCATGTTGGTCAGGCTGCTCTCAAACTCCCAACCTCAGGTGATCCACCCGCCTCAGCCTCCCAAAGTGCTGGGATTACAGGCGTGAGCCACCGTGCCCGGCCCATCCCTCTGTTCTTACCAGAGCACAGTCTTGCTGGTCTTTGCTGTGTTCTCTGCAGCCCTACCATTGAGTAGTCCATATGCCCAATATTTCTTTCTGAGTGGTTACATGATGTCTTGATTTGCTTTCTCTTTCCAGTTCTTTCCAAATGGCAATGCATTTGCCACTGGCTCAGACGATGCCACCTGCAGGCTGTTTGACCTTCGTGCCGACCAGGAGCTCATGACTTACTCCCACGACAACATCATCTGTGGGATCACCTCTGTCTCCTTCTCCAAGAGTGGGCGCCTCCTCCTCGCTGGGTACGACGACTTTAACTGCAACGTCTGGGACGCGCTCAAAGCCGACCGGGCAGGTACGTGACCGGGGGGGCTTTTCTGTGTCTCCTGGACATTTATGTGGCATCTTTAGGGCAAACACAGAGTTGTTGATAAGCTGCAGTATTTAGTATCAGTGGGACTGTGGCATGGTATAGCAGGAGTGATAGTCGCAAACTGATGGCCCAGCTCTGGCCCTCCAGGCAAGTGGACTCTGAGGAGCACCAGCAGATCTTCCCACATGTGCGGGGGAGGGCTCTGGGGAGGGTCAGTGGGCAGGAGAGGGTCAGCTGTGCAGGCTCCAGGGCGCAGTCCCATGTTTTCCCCTCTGAACTCTGCATCAGGGGAGCGGAGTGCCATACAGGGACACCTCTGGGTGCTGTTACAGTTAACATATCAAAGGCAAGCATGTTATTGCCAGGTGTATTAAAACACTAGATGTACAAAAGATGAGGCTTCCTTACTAAAAGTGGACATTTGGGCATTTCAATTTGAGAACTGTTGACACTTACAGACTCTTAGATTCATTCGTCTCAGTACCTGGGAGGACAGAAGAAGGGAGCATGGCTCCAGGTCTTGGCCCTTACCGGGGCTTCCTGCTTCCGGATGGGTGCCATTCTCATGTCCTGGTTAAACACCCTTGTTTTTCTCCCCAGCCTGGGGGGACCAAAGTGGAGCCATTTCCGGCCAAGTCCCACAGTCATAGTGCTGTTGAAAGGCGGTGGAAGCCAGCCCAGGCCTTGGCAGAGCACACACTGGCCCCTATGCTCAGCTGTGTGGTGTCTGCAGGAGGTGGAGGAGGGTGGCTGAAATGGGCCTTCAGATCCCCCTGGGAGGAAGTGGAGCTTCTGGCTGGTGATGATCCAAGCGAAGGTTATTGAGTGTTGACAGAAGGCCCCCCTCACCATGTGACAGTGACAGTGCCAGTGGTCTCAGCCACCATCACTCCTCCTGTGTTCTGTGCCTTGTGCTGGGCTCTAGGGATCACAGACGAAGGAAAAACAGCTCATGCCTCTAAGCTTCTGTGTTACAGATTGCTTTGAGATTGGGGTGGTTTTGATTTTTCTTTCTTTTTTTTTTTTTGAGATGGAGTCTCGCTCTGTCGCCCAGGCTGGAGAGCACTGGCACGATCTCAACTCACTGCAACCTCTGTCTCCCGGGTTCAAATGATTCTCCTACCCCAGCCTCCCGAGTAGCTGGGACTATAGGCCCGCACCACCACGTCCTACTAATTTTTGTATTTTTAGTACAAACGGGGTTTCACCATATTGGCCAGGCTGGTCTCAAACTCCTTACCTCGTGATCTGCCCGCCTTGGCCTTCCAAGGTGCTGGGATTGCAGGCCTGAGCCACCGAACGTGATGATGGTTTTGATTTTTTTGATTGTGGCCTTTGCTTATTTTTTGAGTTTTGTGAGTGCTGAGAAGTCAGTGCCGGGGGTTCTGGATTTATTGATTGTGTGTGTGTGCGTGCCTTTGAATTTTAATAAGGCTGGCCATATGCTGCAGTTTAATTCCCACGTGGACACAACTTTCCCTCCCTTCCTGGCCGTGGGAGACTCTGGGTCTTGTCCCACGAGGGGCTCACCATCCGCCCTCGTCACAACATGGCACACAGGTCACAGGTGAGATCGATACCTCTGTGATTCTGCTGTTGTTTGCTTCCAGGTGTCTTGGCTGGGCATGACAACCGCGTCAGCTGCCTGGGCGTGACTGATGATGGCATGGCTGTGGCGACAGGGTCCTGGGATAGCTTCCTCAAGATCTGGAACTAACGCCAGTAGGTAATACAGCAGCCCAAATGTCCTTCTCTGAGGAGAACTGTGCGTGTTTCTCATAGAACGTGTGAAGTTGTCATTAACGGTTTCTAGATAAATGTTGATGTAGCACTGATTTGGAATTGTGTTGTGGGAAACGTTTACAGAAATCTGAAGTCACGTGCCCTCAGCCGCAGACACTCATGCAGTGGTGGGAAGAGCAGTGACCTGACTATGCATCTGCACTTAGATTCTCTGCCTCTTTTCACATTTCTTTAAACTCTGTTTAAAACAGCATGTGGATGCCATGGAGACTGGAAGACCATTCCAACTTGGACGCGTTACCATGAGAGCATATCCTATCCAACCGTACTAACGTGGACACCCTACACCTCCCCTCAGAACTTCAAAAGGGCAAGATCTTTTTTCCTTCACTTATTGCTGAAACCAAGAGCACAATTCCCAGTAAGAGAAGGATCTCTGTGCTGTAAAACTAAAACAAATTGTGCATTCCTTCCGGGGCCATCGTCTTTGTTTTCTTTTTTGTCTTGAATGAATTTTAAAAGGAAATATATAATAAAAATGTTAACCAGAAGGTAAACTTGAGTGTAATTGTGAGACAGACACACCTTTCCACTAGTTTATTTGAATTTTAGACCAGTGACCCTGTTTTGTGGCATTCACGCAAAACACGCTGAGGGCTTTGTTCATCTGGTCATCGTGTCCAAATTTCAGTCATGTTTGTAGCAAGATTTTGGAAGCATTCATATTTCCTTTTTAAAATATATTCCTTTGTGTTCAACAGTTAATCAAAACCAGAGAGTCTAGGGCAGCCTCTCTGGCGTTGTCAGTGATGTAAATTCAGTCCCTGGTTTTTAATTTTCTGTCTAGTGTCACAGATCATTGTTGCACACAAACATGGCATAGAAAAGAACATGTTCAGAAGCCATGGGGCCAAGCACATGTGGGGACGGTCTCGAATGCGTGATCAGAGAATCCTTCACCTTTGCTGAAAAGTGAGCTCAGATCCAGCACCATGTTCCTCCTGACCCATCCTGTCTATCTTCTCAGTTGAGTTTTTAATCTCACTTTGGGTTTCCTTGTGAAGTTGGAGGGAAGTTTATAATAGCCTAACACTACCCCACCCCCAACTAGGAGGAACCTCTGTTTTCAAGAGAGATGCCTGTCCTGTGCTTGGATAGTCAGTCAATTATTTGTGTATGAAACAATGTACAAATCAATGTTTTGAAAATAATGATCTCAGACTTTCTAAGTTAAATTTTAAAAATTTTGATTGTTTGCCATATTGGGTGGGTTTACTCTTAGAATCGCATGCTGTAGAAATGCTCAAAAGTGCATATAGGACTCAGTCCTTAGGTGTTCTTTTTCTTTAAGAAATAACCTCTTACAGTTGTAACCATTGCGGCTCTGTCCACTTCTCGTTGCTGCTCTGTGGCACATATCGGAAGCAGTACAGCGCGCGGCTCTACACGCTTGGGTAGCGGGATAAGTCACTGTTTTCTTTATTTCTTTGAAAAAAAAAGTTCTGTTGCAAACGACTGCTGTTGGATTCTGAGGGTGGGGGGGGGGGGAGGGAGGGAGGGAGGGAGGGGGAGGGAAGAGCCTGCCCTCCCTTATGGATTCTTCAGGGCCTCCGCCTCTGAGGCGGCTCATTCCCATCACACAGATTGTCCTGGTGTTCATTTCAAGGCCAGTGTTCAGCAGCAGCGTTTGGAAAGCAGGTTCTGTGGGACCGCCCCCCCCCCCCCCCCGCCCCCCGCACTCCTTCATAGCAGCAGTAGTGGCTTCTCCATCCTGTTTTCTGCAACATTCTATACAAAACTGTGCTGTGACCTTGCGGTAGGCCTGGATCTGGCAAAGAGAATACAAATGAAACCCCTTCTTTCTCTTTCCGTCCAACAACTCTGTAGAGCTCTCTGCACCCTTACCCCTTTCCACCTTTTGTATTTAATTTTAAAGTCAGTGTACTGCAAGGAAGCTGGATGCAAGATAGATACTATATTAAACTGTACTGTTATTTAAGATGTAATAAAGCAGTTTGACATGAGGGACTTTGCTGTGGTGATTATTTACGGGTCCATTTTCAGTTTACGACACGCCCACCTCCCTAGGCTTACCCTGCTGCTGTGAGGTCTGACAGGTGTGGTCATGCCAGGCAGTGCCTTGGCCACCAGCATGTCACAGTATCCATGAGTGGCGCATTGGCTCCTCGGAGGGGTTCCTGGGAAGCTCCACCTCACAGGCCAGCAGAGCAGGGAGGTCCACCTGCCATCCCCCAGACCCCTCCCCATGCATAGGCCTTGCCCACAGCACCGTGGGAGTCTTCACAGGCGGCTGCCTTGCCTTTCTCCTCTGCCGTTTCTCTCCCTTAGAATGTCTGAGGATGTTACTCCAGAGACTAGCTTTCCTTGGGACTGAACCGAATGTTCCTCTTGGTCTGAATAAAAACTGCATCTCGTAAGAAAAAATATGAGCACTGACCACGGTAGAGTGAAAAACCATGGCTGCACATGTCCCAAATAGCTGCTCCTAGGTTCTGGAACCATCCACTTCCCTGCTTTCCAAACTGGTGATTTTTTAAAATCTTTTTTTTTTTTTTTGAGACGGAGTCTCGCTCTGTCGCCCAGGCTGGAGTGCAGTGGCCGGATCTCAGCTCACTGCAAGCTCCGCCTCCCGAGTTTACGCCATTCTCCTGCCTCAGCCTCCCGAGTAGCTGGGACTACAGGCGCCCGCCACCTCGCCCGGCTAGTTTTTTGTATTTTTAGGTAGAGACGGGGTTTCACCGTGTTAGCCAGGATGGTCTCGATCTGACCTCGTGATCCGCCCGTCTCGGCCTCCCAAAGTGCTGGGATTACAGGCTTGAGCCACCGCGCCTGGCCAGATTTTTTAAAATCTTAAATAGGCAATACAAAATTAGCTGGGCTTGGTGGCACATGCCTATAATCCCAGCTCTTTGGGAGGCTGAGGCAGGAGAATCACTTGAACCCAGGAGGCAGAGGTTGCGGTGAGCCGAGATCACACCATTGCACGCCAGCCTGGGCAACAAAAGCAAAGTTACGTCTGGAAAAAAAAAAATCTTAAATAGGCGTATGTGGTGGCTCTCGCCTGTAATCACAGCACTTTGGGAGGCTGAGGCAGGCAGATCGCTTGAGCTCAGCAGTTCAGGACCAGCCTGGGCAATGTGGCAAAACCTCATCACTATTTTATTTAAAAAAAAAAAAAAAAAAAAAAAAAGCTGGACGTGGTTGCTCATGCCTGTAATCCCAGCACTTTGGGAGATTGAGGTGGGCAGATCACGAGGTCGGGAGTTTGAGACCAGCCTGACCAAACAGTGAAACCCCCATCTACTGAAAATACAAAAAATTAGCCGGGCGTAGTGGCGTGCACCTGTAGTCCCAGCTACCTCTGGGGGCTGACGCAGGAAAATCGCTTGAACTTGGGAGGTGGAGGTTGCAGTGAGCCGAGATCACACCACTGTGCTCCAGCCTGGGTGACAGAGGGAGAATGCGTCTCAAAGGAAAAAAAAAAAAAGAAGATAAAATCTTAAATAATTGGTAAGGTTATAAAAAGGTAACTTTGGGCCGGGCGCGGTGGTTCACTCCTGTAATCCCAGCACTTTGGGAGGCAGAGGCGGCAGGATCATGAGGTCAGGAGATGGAGACCATCCTGGCTAACACGGTGAAACCCCGTCTCTACTAAAAATACAAAAATTTAGCCAAGCGTGGTGGCGGGGTACCTGTAGTCCCAGTTACTCCAGAGGCTGAGGCAGGAGAATGGCGTGAACCCGGGAAGGTGGAGTTGGCAGAGAGCCGAGATCACGCCACTGCACTCCAGCCTGGGCGGGTAACAGAGCAAGACTCCATGTCAAAAAAAAAAAAAAATGGTAACTTGGTAATTCCCGTGGCTCCAGCAACTGGAACTTTTTTCTTTTTTTTTTTTTTGAGGTGGAGTCTCACTGTGTGGTCCAGGCTGGAGTGCAGTGGCGCAATCTCAGCTCATTGCAAGCTCCGCCTCCAGGGTTCACATCATTCTCCTGCCTCAGCCTCCCAAGTAGCTGGGACTACCGGCTGAGCCATCGCACCCAGCCGAACTCTTTCCTAGTAAGTGAAGAAGGCTCTCAACGGAAAGTACCTGCAGGCCCCCTCCTCTGCTGGGCACCAGAGAGCCCAGCAGCCCGTCCTCTAGGCTGGCAGTCCCTGGGTGGAGAGGCTCCCAGAGGGCACTTGGGATTCACGGAGCAGGGCCCAGCCGCCTTTGTTGCTCCAGGCAGGGTGCTGATGTGTTTCTGATGCAACCAAGGGTGCCCATCTGCCACCACTGCAAGTGACAGTATGGCACTGTCTCCCTGGTGGGGTGACCTGGTGCTGTTTTAGGCTGCTGAAGTGGGTGTGATTGGCAGGCTGAACGGGGGGGGGGGGGGGGTTTGCCTGGCTTCATCCTCATCCCCCACTTCTCCCTGAAATACATGAGTTCTTCATAGACATGCAAGTTCTTCACAAGCCCTAAACCTGCCAGCTGTCTTACAGAAGCCCCATTTAAAATGCTAGAGAGTTGAACTTGTCTTGGAGGCGTGAAAAGAAAAAAAGAATTAAAAATTAAATGCCAGAGAGTACCTGAGGCTCTTCCCCAGCGGGCAATTCCTGGCAGGAAGGGGCTCCAGCAGCTGGGAGGCAGGGCGCCGGCCTGCAGTGGCCTATCTTGGTCCCTGCACAGAATAAATAAAGGCCGAGCATCTCAGCAGGGCTGCCACACCCCCGACTGCACTGCTTCCCTTTGGGAATTCCTGTTGGCTTCTGTGTCCCAGCCTGGCGTCCAGCTGACTGACAGAGCTGGCATGTGGGACCTGGGACCCTCTGGTGCCCCTTCCCCTTGGCTTTGGCCTGGAAGAGCCACAGCTGAGGGGAGACTCCTCCCTGGGGCATCCTGCCTGTCCCTTGGCAGGCATGGAGGCCACTGCCCCACTTTCTTAGCAAAACAGGAAATGAAAACGGGCGCCAACAACGTGCACTTGGACGGTGGCACTGGCTAAGGCACTGTGGAAAGAGGAGGATAATTCCACACTGGCTGAGCGAACTGCATTTTCAAACTTCCCGTGTCCCGGTCACCTGGCTCCGCCCCGCGTGCGCGGGCACACCTGTCGCAGGTGGACACAGGCAGTGGAGTGACTGCAGCTCGCTCTGGTTGTGGACTGTTCCTGCAGGGCCTCGGCCCTCCTTTGACCACACGGCGCGGTGCCGCCCCTGTGCTCCATGTCCCAGGGATGGAGGTCCCCCACCTCAATTTTACTCTAGCACGTGGCATGCACGTCCACACTTGAGCAGGACAAGGTTTCCGTTCTGTCCCCTGCGTGTCAGGCACCTAGCAGAGGCTGGTCCTCCAGCAGGATGCGGGGGAGGCGTGCTCTGCCCACGCAAAACGGAGACACTAAAGCGTCCTGGGGCGCCGCCCGCCCCCAGCCGGTCCTGGGAGCCTGAGTGACTGAGGCCAATAGAAAGGCGGCCCCGGACCGAGGGCACCCGGGAAAGACCGCCCCTGCCCCTCCCATTACTCTCTGGCCTCGCCCTGTCCCCTCCCCCACCTTTCCTCGCTGGGTGACCTTGAGCAAGTTACTTGGCCTCTCTGTGCCTCTGGCTCCCGCATGAAAAATGTGGACAATAAACGTACCAGGCTGTGGCTGGGTGCGGTGGCTCACGCCTGTAATCCCAGCACTTTGGGAGGCCGAGGTGGGCGGATTACCTGAGATCAGGAGTTCAAGAGCAGCCTGGCCAACATGGTGAAACCCTGTCTACTAAAAATACAAAAAATGAGCTGGGTTCAGTGGCGTGCGCCTGTTAACTCCAGCTACTCTGGAGCCTGTGGCAGGAGAATCACTGGAACCCAGGAGGCGGAACTTGCAGTGAGCTGAGATCACACCACTGCACTTCAGCCTGAGCTACAGAGTGAGACTTCGTCTCAAAAAAAAAAAAAAGTACCACACTGCTTGGTAAGGATCTTGTGAGGTCAGAGTCCTAGTCATGCCAGGTGGTTACTGTTGATGATCCCCGCCCACCCTGGGCTCTCACCACCTCAGGGCCCTGGGTCTTGCGGCTGCCTCTGCCTGAGAAACACTTGTCCCTACTGTACCCCAACCCCTGCCTCCCCCCACCAATTCTGCTTCTAGTCCGTCTGCCCCACTAGAAGGTGAACACCTGATGGACTTCTCTTTCCACTGTTGAGTCCTCAGTGTGCCTGGCGTCCTGGGAGAGAGGTCGCCCCTCGCCCCAAACCAGGTCAAACAGGAGACTATCATGTGAGCAGATCCAGACACTGGCCCCTACAGATGCCCCTATCCTGGCTCTCAGCCTGGGCAGGGCCTGTGCCAGGTGCTGGCTGGAGGCTGGATGAGATGACCAGATAGCCTGCCACACTGATGTCCTTCACTGGGAGCCTCAGTCCTTCCCAGCCACCCTTTCCCCAGGCTCCCGGCCACTTCCCCTTGTGGATTCTGGGCAGACTTCGTTCACCCGGTTCGCTGGAGCCAGGCCACCTGAAGTCAACTTCCCTCCCTCCTCAGCCTCCCCAGGAGTGACCTGTACCCCAGTGCACCCCATCCTGCTCCACCCCTCATGGCCTCCATTCCCCCTTCTCCCTCTACCCATTCCATCCCTGCTGGCCCCCCAGAAGAGGATGGGTCCAGGTTTTGGGGGTTCTGAAGTAAACAACATGGGAGCCATCCTTAAAGAATACAAAAAGCAATGCAAAATTATGTGAAGAGTCCACCGCCACCTTGAGCAATGGCAGCTCTGGGGCTGAGGAAGGTCAGGGCAGGGGATGCCACGCACTGCTGCCCCATCCCCGGGGCCTGGTCAGGCAGGAGGGGGCCTTTCCTTACCCTGAATCGCTTGGAGGCAGACCCTCCTCCTGAGCACCATCTGGTAGGGACCCTCTACTCCTGCCCTAGCCCCCATGACAGCCTTGGACCCTTCGGTTCCTGCTGCTGGGATATCCCTTCCCTTTGATCTCAGCCCAAGCAAAACTGCCTCTAGCACCATTCCGGGTGCCCTAAGCAGCCCTTCCCAGCTTTGGCGTTAGTTATTGCCGGTCAGGCCTGGGGTGAGGTGTGGGTGTGAGGTCTTGGCCCCTGAATCTTCAGGGTCATATCTGGGGCCTGCCCTGAGAAATTGCACAACCTGTCAGCTGAAGGAAACCACAGCCCTGGTTTTGTTTTCTCATCTCTGAAATGGGGAAGCTCTCCTGCAGGCAGTGCCCAGGCCCAGGGTAGACAAAGGGTTTCCATGCCACAGACGGGGCAGCTGCTGGAGCTCCTACACAGTGGGACACGCGAAGGACGCCTGCTGTGTGACCTGGGGCCCACGACAGTCACTGGATGCCTCTGCAGAAGCGGGTGACTGCCTCTATTCTAGAAGATTCTACCGAGGTCTGGCTCAGTGCCTGGCTTGTGTGTGTGCCATCTAGATCAAGCATTATTATGCTAATGATCATATCCAAAAACTCAGCTCAAGCATTATTATGTTAATGATCTTATCCGCCCCTCTCTCCCCCCTAAAGAAAAAGAACTGGGCAGCTCAAGGCCGCTTCTGTGGGTGTGGCTGGTGGTCACTTCAAAACAGTTGGGTTTGCAAAATAACCCGGGGAGAAGTTACAGAGCTTAAGAAATCCCCCAAGTTCCCATGATCCTTGCTTCCCTTTCCAGTCGCCCTTGATGCCCTGTACTTCACTGTGGTACTGGACAGAAGAGCTGTGTTTTCCAGGAAGACTCGGCCAGGCCGTGTTTCGGGTCTCTGGATTCAGGTCCCAGGAGTCCTGACCAGAGAGCAGGTATGCGGGTGTGGGGAAGGGCTGCAGGGGACTCAGGTCCACACCGACCCTGGGTCAGGTGATCCACATAGGAATATAAACAGGGACTGAACCTCAGAAAACAATGGCTGGGCCAGGTGCAGTGGCTTACGCCTATAATCCTAGTACTTTGGGAGGCCGTGGCAGGTGAAGTTTGAGACCCAGCCTGGGCAAAATGGCAAAACCTCACATCTCAAAAAAAAAAAAAAAAATGGCCGAGTGTGGCGGGACCTACCTGTAGTCCCAACTACTAGGGAAGCTGAGGTGGGAGGATCGCTTGCACCTGGGAGGTCAAGGCTGCAGTGAGCCGTGGGTCCCACTGGACTCCGGCCTGGGGGACGGAATGAGACCCTATCTCAGAAAAACAAAAGGGGGGCCAGCAGGTTAGAGCAGCTGGTCGTGTATTGCCAGTTTACTGACAGTGACTCCAGAGCTGAGTGAGGACTGGGCGCACGGCACATTGTTGGGATATCCGAGGCCTGAAGGCGCTGATGAGCAGCCACCAGATCAGCAAGTGCGGGCTGGGTGGGGCCAGCGGTTCCAACAAACACTACGAAGTCCGCTCCTGTGGCTTCGGCCATCTCCCCCAACTCCCCGGGTCCTCCAGCCTGTGGGGTGCGAAAAACACCACTTCCCGGACCCCTCGAGGAACCCCGGGCCACCAGGGCCTCCCTCCACTGCCAACCTTGGGATCCCAGGCGCAGACCCGAGGCCGGGGGTGGGCGTGCAAGGCGCACCTGCCCGCTAGAGGTGGGCGTGAGGCCAAGCGCGATTCCCCCAGGCGCAGGGCCGCCCTCCCCGCCTCGACGGACAGCCCCGAGGGAGCGCAGCGCTGCCGCAGCTGCTCCAAGATTCGGTCCCCAAATCCGGCTCGGTCCACACCGTGTCACAGCCCGGTAATTAGGGAATCAGCGGCGGGCGGGGCCGGCTCTCGCGGGGCACCTGCGCTCCCCTGAGCCGGCCCACGTGGTCCGGGAAGTCCCGCCCGCGGTGGCGGTGAGTGGGGGCGGGACGCCGGCCAAGGGCTGGGGTCAGAAGGTCGGGGGAGCCTAGGCGTAGACGTGGCGGGCGAACCGGGAGGCGCCCTCCGGACGCGGCAGGTGAGTGGGGACAGGAGCCGCGGGCCGCCCTCCTCTGGGCGCCGACCCCTTCCTGCCCGAGTCGCGGACGCCCGCCTCGGTCCCCGCTGCCCGTCTCCGCTCCCGGGCCACCGCTCTCCACCACGGTTCGCCCCTCCTCCCCGCCGCCCGCCCCTTCCCCGCCACGTCCGCCGCCTCCCGCCCGCCCGGGGTATCCCGGCGCGAGTGGGACCTGGCGGACCCGCGGGACTGCCCACGTGAGCGGCGGCGCGGCAGGGCGCGTGCGCGGAGGGTGCGCCTGCGCACTGGGCGGGCGCGGCGCGTTGCTGGTCGGCGGCGCCGGCGCCGGGGTCCGGGCGGCCATGGGGCAACGGGCGGCCGGGGCGCCCGGGGCCAGGTAGCGACGGCAGGCGGCGGCGGGGCGGCGGGGCCTGCGGGTTCGGTCCGGCATGTAGACGCCACCGCAGGCGCCCGCGGCGGCGAACGGTGAGTGAGCAGCCCCGGCCCGCCGTCCGCCTGGGGTCGCCCGCCGCCTGGGGTCATCGCTGCCCGGGAGCGCGCGGCCGGGCGGGGAGACACCGGGCCGGCCCTGCCCATCTGGCCTGCGGAGGACGCCGTGGAAGCGCTGCCGGGCCGCCGCGCCGTCCCGAACGGGGCGCCAGCACGGCCCAGGGCGAGGCTCGGCCTTGGGGACGGGTCTGAGGGAGGCCGCTGTCCGGCCTGGCTCTCCCGGGCGGAGAAGGTGGGGCCGTCCAGCCCGGACCGCGCTCGTCGGTCGCCGCTGCGTGGGCGGCCAGGCCCTCGGTGTCCGCCTTCCGTGAGTGGTTTCAGCAAGCAGGAGGGGTCTTTGACTCGTGAAAGCTTAGAGGGGCCCACACCTAGTGGGAAAGTAGGAATAAAGGGTTCTATACAGCAGTATTGGCGTGGGATTCTCTAAATAAACACATCTTTGATTTAGTGCCCAGTACTTGCCAGAAAATTCCAATAGTCTATGGTGATGTTCCTACAGGCGGCTGCCGTCCAGTGGCCCAGATGTCAGCACCGGCCTTGAGCTCTAGGTCATCGTTTTCTTTCTTAATTGTGGGAACAGGGCGTGCCCAGCTCCCAAGGCCTGGTGGAGTTTTCCTTCCCAGGCCAAGGACCACCCCAGCCCTCCCATTCCTCCTCCCGAAGCAATGGAATTCCTTTTGGCTTCAATTCTGAGTAACAAGTTATTTTTCCTTTCTTGTTTGGAACACACTAAGTTTTACATTCAGAAGTTCATTATTCTTGGCTCTTGATGGGAATACATTTCAAAACTCTTCCTGTGTTCCACGTCTCTCTGACCGCCTTAGTTGGCCTGAAACTGACATGTTTGCCTTAATAAGTTTTATTTTTCCCCTTCTTATGTCATCTGGTCTAAGAAGTAAGTTACTTTAACATCTTGTTAGATAATTCCCTTCAAGTACTGAAATTCCCTTGAACATTGTCCTCCCAAGCCTCTGGAAATTTCTTGCCCGCTTGGAACTTCTGTGTATGGCCTGTTTGTTCTCAGCAATGGCTTCACGGGGACTTTTGCAGCCACTTCATGGCGTTAGCACGCTGGTTCGAAGCTACTTGAAGAATCACAGGTGCCACCGCAGTACCCAACAAAATAGCTTCATCATTTGGAGGTGTCCCCTCGAGGTGTTTCTGTGTGTATATGTGTGTGTGTGTTAGAAACAGGGCCTCACTGTGTCCCCCAGGCGTGTTTATAGTGGCATGATTATAGCTCACTGTAACCTCAAATTCCTGGGCTCAATTGATCCTCCCACCTCAGCCTCCTGAGTAGCTGGGATTACAGGCCACCACACCTAGCTGATTTATACAATTTTTGTAGAGATAGAGTCTCACTGTGTTGTCCAGGCTGGTCTCAAACTCCTGGCCTCAAGATATCCTTCTGCCTCCACTTCCCAAAGTGCTGATCTTACAGAGGTGAGCCACTTTGACCAGTAGTTTTGTGTTTTGTTTTTTTTTTCAGACGGAGTCTAGCTCTGTCACCCAGGCTGGAGTGCAGTGGCACAATCTTGGCTCACTGCAGCCTCCACCTCCTGGGTTGAAGCGATTCTGCTGCCTCAGCCTCCCAAGTAGCTGGGATTATAGGCGCCCACCACCATGCCCAGCTGATTTTTATATTTTTAGTAGAGACAGGGTTTCACTGTGTTGGCCAGGCTGGTCTGGAATTCCTGACCTCATGATCGGCCCACCTCGGCCTCCCAAAGTGCCAGGATTACAGGTGCGAGCCACTATGCCCGGCCTCACTTTGACCAGTCTTTTTGTTTGTTTTCTTTGAATTCAGAGATGGGTTTATGTTGCTTGAGTCAGTTGGCAGCCTGCTGTTTGGTTCCAAACCGGCATTTTCTTCCTGAAACAACTGCTGTAAGCCGTTAGATTTCCAGGCTAGCACAAAATCCTGTTTGATTCATAAATGCTTATAGTGAGGGTGTCCCAGAAAGTTGGCCAAGTCAAGAGCAGTTCTTGTGGAGTGGAGGCGGTGAGCAAATAGGGGGAAAGTGGCGCTTGTGATGAAAACAGAAAACAATAGTTCATTGTATTGAGCTTCCCACTTGAGGAAATGTAGGTCTCACTTGGAGAATTAAGAGGCAGGTGGATGTTTGTGGCAGTTGACGGCCCTGCATCTGGATTACCTCCAGTCTGCAGGTGTGTTAGGATAACAGCAAGAGGGATCGTTGAGCACACAAGCCCAGCACCTGCGGGGAGGCCGTGTCCTGGCAGGAAGGTGCAGGGCCTTCTCCAGCAGCTCCACTTTCTAGTCCATATATACCTGTTGACAGTCACCGCCCGGCTTCAACCGTTCTGGAGAAGCGGATGTCAGTAATGCTTTAGCTCGTAACCCCAGGATTTCATTTCTACTCTCTGTGCTGGTGGCTTATCATTTGCAGTCTTTCCTGGCCCACAGTTGGAAAGGTTCAGGCATGGGAATGGGGAAGTGAATAAAATGTGTGTTCTTCAGACAGATGGTGAGAAGTGTTCAGAGAAAAGGCGAAATAGAGCCAGGTGGGATGTGAGGATGCCACGCAAACTTTGTGCAACTGGAGAGGTGGGGTGGTGCCTGGCCTCACCATTCAGAACTGCACAGACCCCTGTTTTCTTCATCTCCTAAGTGGGTGGAGCCACATCTAAAGAAAGCCCCCTTCAGACCTGTAATCTGCTTAGGTTTAATGAGGTCACAGGGTCAAGCCCTGTGGTCACATGGCTGTAGCATTTTCCAGAAAGTCTTTCTCAATTTATATACTGCCAGTGTGCGTGCCAGCACTGGGCATTATTTACTGGGGGGAGATGAGATGGGTAATTTAGTGGGCAGTAAGTTTTTTCCAACTCAGGGTTAACTGAGGTTGAGTGTTTCCGCATTTCTGTTACTAAATAAATTTTCCTTTTTCATTTAGTGTTTCAACAAATATTGATTGAGTTCTTACATGGGAACGAACTCATGCATATTATGTTTGTATTTGTGTGTGTGTGACTTTTGTTCATGTTCTTTGCACATTTATTTGTTGGCATCTTAATGTTTTCCTTGCCGCTTTGTATAAGTTCGTTATGAATATTTTCTTATTGTGCTCTAGTACTGTTTTCTAATAAAACTTCCTAATACAGAGGTTTTTTTTTTTTTTTTTTTTTTTTTTTTTCTGAGGTGGGGTCTCACTCTGTCACCCAGGCTGGAGGGCAGTGGCATGATCTCGGCTCACTGCATCCTCTGCCACCTTAGTTCAAGCGATTCTCCTGACTCAGCCTCCTGAGTAGCTGGGATTATAGGTGCCTGCCACCGCGCCCAGCTAATTTTTTTGTATTTTTAGTAGAGACGGGGTTTCACCATCTTGGCCAGGCTGTTGTTGAACTCCTGACCTCATGATCTGCCCTCCTCGGCCTCCCAAAGTCCTGGGATCACAGTCGTGAGCCACCGTGCCCGCCCTACAAAGGTTTTTTAAAATTAGATTCATGCTATGAGGAATTTGAATGCATTTTGGTGCAGCTAGCATCATGTGTCCTTTTAAAACAATTAACATCTCAAACAAACGAATTAAATGTCAGTCCTGATTCGCTGTTGTCAAAAAATACACTGGTGGTTGGGCCCAGTGGCTCACGCCTATAATCCCAGCACTTTGGGAGGCCAAGGCAGGTGGATCATCTGAGGTCGGGAGTTTGAGACCAGCCTGACCAACATGGAGAAACCCCTCCATGTTGAAGAATTAAGAGGCAGGTCTCCACTAAAAAATACAAAATTAGCTGGGAGTGGTGGCGCGCGCCTGTAGTCCCAGCTACTCGGGAGGCTGAGGCAGGAGAACCTGGGAGGCAGAGTTTGCGGTGAGCCGAGATCACACCACTGCACTCCAGCCTGGACAACATCAGTGAAGCTCCATCTCAAAAAAAAAAAAAACAAAAAAAAAACACTGGTTATGGTATTGGAGATGCCTATTAAATATGTGTGTGTGTGTGTATATATATGTGCGTATTGTTTAAGATAATTGTTTAAAGTTTTAGTATTATTTTATAAATTATCTTACTGCTTAGTCATCAAATTGATCTTCGCGAATAAATATGAACAGAGCTTCTCGGCTGGGTGCAGTGGCTTATGCCTGTAATCCCAATGCTTTGGGAGGTCAGTGCAGCAGGGTCACCAGAGCCCAGGAGTTCAAGATCAGCCCGTTTGATGTAACAAGACCCTGTCTCTACAAAAATTTTAAAAATTAGCCAGACGTAGTGGCACATGCCTGTGGTCTTAGCCACATGGGAGGATCCCTTGAGCCTGGGAGATTGAGGCTGCAGTAAGCTGTAATTGCACCACTACACTCCAAGACCCTGCCTCTCAGTCTCAGTCTCTCTCTCTCTCTCTCTGTCTCTCTCTCACACACACACACACACACACACGCACAAAGTAGAGCTTCTAGGTAATGTAGCAGTAATAAGAATACATGTTTTTTTTTAACATTTTGTAATTTTGAATGGTTTATTTTTTATTAATATTTTTGTATATTAAACAAAACATCTTGCTGTGTTGCCCAGGCTGGTCTCCAACTCCTGACTTCAAGTGATTCCCCTGCTTCGGCCTCTGAAAGTGCTGGGATTACAGATGTGAACCACTGTGCCTGACCTTTATTAACTGTTTATTTTGAAGTAATCTGCTTGGTGCAGTGGCTCACGCCTGTAATCCCAGCACTTTGGGAGGCCGAGGTGGGCGAATCACCTGAGGTCGGGAGTTCGAGACCAGTCCAGCCAATGTGGTGAAACCCCATCTCTACTTAAAATACAAAAATTAGCCAGCTGTGGTGGCAGACGCCTAAAATCCCAGCTACACGGGAGGCTGAGGCATGAGAAGTGCTTGAACCCTGGAGGCGGAGGTTGCCAGTGAGCTGAGATCGCGCCACTGCACTCCAACCTGGGGGACGAGATTTCGTCTGGGGGAAAAAAAGAAAAATAATCATAGACTAGTTCATGGGAAGTTGTAAAAATAGTACAGAGAGACACCTGTGCCCTTCACCAGCTCCCTCTCTGTTAACATCTTTTTTTTTTTTTTGAGACGGAGTTTGGTTCTTGTTGCCCAGGCTGGAGTGCAATGGCATGATCTGATCTCGGCTCGCCGCAACCTCCACCTCCCAAGTTCAAGTGATTCTCCTGCCTCAGCCTCCCAAGTAGCTGGGATTACGGGGGCCCGCCACCAAGCCAGGCTAATTTTTTGTATTTTTAGTAGAGATGGGTTTCTGCATGTTGGTCAGGCTGGTCTCAAACTCACAACCTCAGGTGATCATCCTGCCTCAGCCTCCCAAAGTGCTGGGATTACAGGCCTGAGCCACCATGCTGGCCCTTGTGTTAACATCTTACACCTCCATACACCTCCATAGTACAATATTAAAACCAGGGAATTGAAATACTGCTAACTGAACTGTAGACCTTATTCAGGTTTCCCCAGTTTTACATGTGTGTATATGTGTGTGGCTCTATGCAGTGTTACCTCATAAATTAATTATATAACCACCACCACTAGCAAGACCCAGAACTGGTCTTGAACTCCAGAACTCAAGCGATCCTCCTGCCTTGGCCTCCCAAAGTGCTGGGATTACAGGCATGAGCCACCACACCCAGCTGTATTTTAATTTTCTTAACAGTGTTTTGGCTAGGCACAGTGGCTCACGCCTGTAATCCAAGCTCTCGCCTGTAATCCAAGCACTTTAGGATGCTGAGGCGGAGAGATTGCTTGAACCCAGGAGTTCGAGGTCAGCCTGGGCAGCATGGCAAAACTTCATCTCTACAAAAAAATACAAAAATTAGTCAGGCATGGTGGCACATGCTTGTAGTCCCAGGTAGTCAGGAGGCTGAGGTGGGAGGATTGAGCCCAGTAGGTAGAGGCTCCAGTGAGCCATGATTGCACCCCTGTTCTCCAGCCTGGAGACAGAGTAAGACCCTGCCTAAAACAGAAAAAAAACCAAAGATCAGTGTTCCATTAAGTATAAAAGATTTTAAACACCACTAAGACTTTTTCCAGCTGGGTGCAGTCGCTCACGCCTGTAATCCCAACACTTTGGAAGGCCAAGGTGGGAGGATCACTTGAGCCCAGGAGTTCGAAACCAGCCTGTACAACATAAGGAGACCCCATCTCCACCCCCCCCCCCAAAAAAAAAACCAAAAAAAATAAGCTAGGTGTGGTGGTGCAGGCCTGTAATCCCAGCTACTTGGGAGGCTGAAGTGAGAGGATTGCTTGAGCCTGGGAGGTTGAGGCTGCAGTGAGCTGAGATCACACCACTGTACTCCAGCCTGGGCAACAGTGGGAGATCCTGTCTCACAAAAAAAAAAAAAAGAAAAAAGCCAGGCATGGTGGCGGACGCCTGTAATCCCAGAACTTTGGAAGGCCGAGGTGGGCAGATCACAGGGTCGGGAGTTAACCCCGTCTCTACTGAAAAATACAAAGCATAAGCCAGGCATGGTGGCGGACGCCTGTAATCCCAGCTACTCGGGAGGCTGAGGCTGGAGAATCACCTGAACCCAGGAGGCGGAGGTTGCATTGAGCCGAGATTATGCCTTTGCACTCCAGCCCGGGCAATAGTGTGAGACTCTGTCTCCAAAAAAAAAGAAAAAGAAAAATAATTCCAATGCTTTCTTCTAAAAAGTTTTGTAGTTTTAGTCCTCACATTTAGGTCTATAATCCATTTTGAGTTAATATTTGTATTTAGTATGAGGAAATGGTTGGGCTTCATTCTTTTAGACATGGCTGTCCAGTTGCTGAGAACTATTGGGTGAAAAGATTATCCTCCCCCATGTTGAATCACCTCAGCACCTGTTAAAAATCCATTGACTGCATGTGTGTGGGGGTCTGTGGCGTCTGCCTCTGGGCTGGCTGTCCTGTTTCCTTGATGTGTATGTCCGTTTTGACACTACCACGCTGTCGGGTTCCCATAGTTTTTCAACAAGTCATGAACTTAGCCGTCCATGTTTGTTCTTGTTCAGTTTTTTTAGCTGGTCTAGATACTTTACATTTTTATGTGAATTTGATCAGCTTGTCCTTTCCTTTAGAAATCCTGCTTGGATTTTGATGGTTCTGTTTGGATAACATTTGCAGATCAATTTGATGAGATCTAAGATCTTAATATTGAGTCCTCCAATCCATGAACGTGGTATGTCTCTCCATTTATTTAGATTTCCTTTGATCTCTGTCAGCAGTATATTGTAGTTTTCAGTATGCAGTTCTTACATGTCTTTTGTCAAATATATCCCTACATATTTTATATTTTTAATGATATTATAAATCATTTATTTTTTTAAAGACGAAATTTCACTCTTGTTACCAGGGCTGCAGTGCAATCGCAGCTCACTGCAACCTCCACCTCTCAGGTTCAAGTGATTCTCCTGCCCCAGCCTCCCAGATAGCTGGGATTACAGGTGTGTGCCACCATGCCTACCTAATTTTTTTTTTTTTTTTTGAGACGGAGTCTCGCTGTCACCCAGACTGGAGTGCAGTGGCACGATCTCAGCTCACTGCAAACTCTGCCTCCTGGGTTCACGCCATTCTCCTGCCTCAACCTCCCGAGTAGCTGGGACCACAGGTACCGCCACCATGCCCGGCTAATTTTTTGTGGTTTTGGTAGAGACGGGGTTTCACCATGTTAGCCAGGATGGTCTCGATCTCCTGACCTCGTGATCCGCCTGCCTCGGCCTCCCAAAGTGCTGGGATTACAGGCGTGAGCCACTGCGCCTGGCCTAATTTTTTATATTTAGTAGAGATGAGGTTTCACCATGTTGGTTAGGCTAATGACAAACTCCTGACCTCAGATGATCCACCCACTTCGGCCTCCCAAAGTGTTGGGATTACAGGCGTGAGTCACTGCACCCGGCCATAAATTATAGTGTTATTATTATTTTTTTTTTTGAAAGAGAGTCTTGCTCTGTCATCCAGGCTGAGGTGCAGTTGTGGGTTCTCTGCTCACTGCAACCTCCACCTCCCGGGTTCACGCCATTCTCCTGCCTCAGTCTCCCAAGTAACTGGGACTACAGGCACCCGCCACCAAGCCTGGCTAAATTTTTGTATTTTTAGTAGACACAGAGTTTCACCATGTTAGCCAGGATGGTCTCAATTTCCTGTTGTCTGTTGCTAGTATATAGAAATACAATTGATTTTTGTGTATTGAAATTGCCTCCTGAAACCTTGCTAATAAACTCACTTATTTATGTTTTTCTACATAGAAATGTCATGTCATCTGCAAGTACAACTTCACTTGTTCCTTTTCTTACTTTGTTTAACAGACCTACTTTCTATGCCAAACCTTTTCTGTCACTGTACCTTTTACTTTTTTCTTATGTTATTGCACTGGCTGTGGCCTCTAGTATAGTCCTGAATAGGAGTAGTTATACCAGATGTGTTTTTGTAGGTTCTGGTTTTCATTGAATTTTTCATAGTTTTTTTTTTTTTTTTTAATTGAGGCAGAGTCTCACTCTGTCACCCAGGCTGGAGTGAGTGGTGCAATCTCAGCTCACTGCACCCTCTGCCTCGCGGGTTCAAGCAATTCTCCTGTTCTCTTACCTCAGCCTCCTGCATAGCTGGAATTAAGGTGCCTACCACCACTCCGGGCTAATTTTTTTGTTTCTGTTTTTGTTTTTGTTTTTTTGAGTGCTGGGATTACAGGCAAGAGCCACCGTTCCCGGCCATTTTTTTGTATTTCTGGTCTTAATCTCCTGACCTCAAATGATCCACCCACCTCGGCCTCCCAAAGTGCTGGGATTACAGGTGTGAACCACCATGTCTGGCCGAATTTTTTAAGTATTTGGATGAAACACTGGTATGTCTTTTTTTTTTTTTTAGACAGAGTCTCGTGCTGTCGCCCAGGCTGGAGTGCAGTGGCACAATCTCAGCTAACTGCAAGCTCCACCTCCTGGGTTCACGCCATTCTCCTACCTCAGCCTCCCAAGTAGCTGGGACTACAGGCGCCTGCAACCACTCGTGGCTAATTTTTTGTATTTTTAGTAGAGACGGAGTTTCACCGTGTTAGCTAGGATGGTCTCGATCTCCTGACCTCGTGATCCGCCCGCCTCGGCCTCCCAAAAGTGCTGGGATTACAGGCGTGAGCCACGGCGCCCGACCTAAACACTGGTATGTCTTTTTTTCTTTCTTCTTTTTCTTTTTTATTTTCCCATTTGAGATGGAGTCTTGCTCTGTCGCCCAGGCTAGAGTGCAGTGGCACGATCTCAGCTCACTGCAACCTGCGTCTCCCAACTTCAAGGAATTCTCATGCCTCACCCTCTCCAGCAGCTGGAATTATAGGCACGCGCCGCTACACCCAGCTAATTTTTTTTTTTTTTTTCTTTTTTTGAGACAGAGTCTTGCTCTGTCTCCAGGCTGGTGCAATCATGGCTAACTGCAACTTCTGCCTCCTGGGTTCAAGCAATTCTCCTGCCTTAGCCTCCCGAGTAGCTGGGATTTACAGGCGCCTGCCACTGCGCCCAGCTACCTTTGTATTTTTAGTAGAGACAGGGTTTCGCCTTGTTGGCCAGGCTGATCACAAACACCTGACCTCAGGTGATCCACCCACCTCGGCCTCCCAAAGTGCTGGGATTACCAGCTTGAACCATTGCACCCAGCCTGTATTTTTTTTTTTTTTTTTGAGATGGAGTTTGCTCTGTCACCCAGACTGGAGTGCAGTGGCATGATCTTGGCTCACTGCAAGCTCTGCCTCCCGGGTTCACACCATTCTCCTGCCTCAGCCTCTCTAGTAGCTGGGACTATAGGCACCTGCCACCATGCCCAGGAAATTTTTTTTAGTAGAGACGGGGTTTCACCGTGTAGCCAGGATGGTCTTGATCTCCTGACCTCATGATCTGCCCACCTCGGCCTCCCAAAGTGCTGGGATTACAGGCGTGAGCCACCGTGCCCAGCCCAGCCTGTACTTTTAGTAGAGACAGGGTTTTTCATCATGTTGGCCAGGCTGGTCTTGAACTCCTGGCCTGAAGTTATCCGCCCACCTTGGCCTCCCTAAGTGCTGGGATTACAGGCGTGAGCCACCACACCCAGCCTGGTATGTCTTAAGCTGGGAAGATACTGACCCACTGGAGCAGTGCTGTCAATTCTCGCTAAACATTGGAATCCTCCAGGGAGCTCTTTAAAGTGCCAGTGCCTGGGCTGTGCCTTCAGGTTCTCATCCTTCAGCCTAGAGGGCACGTAGGAATTGGTTTTGTTGGAAACTCTAAGGTGATTGTAAAACGCAGCCAGAGTGATAACCAGCTTTTTGGGTATTCAGAGAACCCCTTGACTTTGACCTTAGCATAGGGCCCACAGTCTTGTCCATCTGAACTTTCCTTCTGCCCACCTTGCCATCATCTCACATATTTTAGTTGTTTTATTTAGGCTACTGTAACAAAGCACCACAGGCATGGGGCAGGGGGCGCAGAAACAACAGAAATGTTTGTTCTCACAGCTTTGGAGGCCGAGTGTCCAAGGTCGGGGTCCCAGATAATTTGGTTCATTGTGAGAACTCTCTTTCTCACTGTAATGGCCATCTTCTCTGGCTTTACTTTTGTGTCCAGTGAGTGTGGGAACAGAGGTGTGGAGAGAACTCTTCCGATGTTTTGTTTTCTTTTTGTTTTGTTTTGTTTTGTATTTGAGACAGGGTCTCTATTGCCTAGGCTGGAGTGCAGCAGCACAATCACAGTTCACTGCAACCTCAAACTCCTGGTCTCAAGTGATCCTCTTGCCTTGGCCTCCAAGTACCTGGGACTACAGGCATGCACCACTCTGTCCAACTCTTTTTGTTGTTGGGTTTTTTTTTTTTTGTAGAAGCAGAATCTTGCTATGTTGCCCAGGCTGTTCCTGAACTCCTGGCCTCAAGTGATCCTCTTACCTCAGCCTCCCAAAGCCCTGGGATTACAGGAGTGAGCCACCATGCCTACCCTGGTGTCTCTTCTTACAATGATGCTGATTCTATCTGATCAGACCCCACACTTATGACCTCATTTTTTCTTTTTTTTTTTTTTGAGATGGAGTTTCGCTCTTGTGGCACAGGTTGGAGTGCAATGGCACAATCTCAGCTCACTGCAAGCTCTGCCTCCTGGGTTCAAGCATTTTTCCTGCCTCAGCCTCCCAAGTAGCTGGGATTACAGCATCTGCTACCACTCCCAGCTAATTTTTGTATTTTTTAGAGACGGAGTTTCACCATGTTGGTCAGGCTGGTCTCGAACTACTGACCTCATATGATCTGCCCGCCTCAGTCTCCCACAGTGTTAGGATTACAGGTGTGAGCCACCGTGCCCAGCTGACCTCATTTAACTCCTTTCTTAGAGGCCCACCTCCATATTCAGCCACACTGGAAGTTAGGGCTTCAATGTAGGAATTTGGGGGATTGCTGGGTGCAGTGGTTCACACCTGTAATCCAAGCACTTTGGGAGGCCAAGGCAGGAGGATCACCTGAGCCCAGGAGTTTGAGACCAGTCTAGGCAACACAGAGAGATCCTGTCTCTACAAAATAAAAATAACAAATAAATTAGGGCAGGATACATTCAGTCCATAATGCCACATTTATCCTTTTTAATGCCAGAATCTACCTTGTCCTGAGTTTATTAAGATTTATCTTCTTTAATGAGAAGGTATATTTGGCTTTATTTTATGTGTTTAGCCTCTATTGAGTGATTTTTTATTGTTTCCATGCATGGCCCCTCTTCTGTTCTTCTGAAGCTTGTTTTATTCTATTTCTAGCTTTATTGAATTGAGTGCTCAGTTCATGACTTCCCAGGGGTTGTGACCTAGCTTTGATGGGATTGAACCGACCCTGGCTGCTGTGTATGTTGCTCTGACCTTCTGGATGTTCCAGGTGTTGGGTCCGATCTTCACTTTGATCCCTGAGTTGCTTAAGACAAAGTTCAGAAACTTCCAAGTGGTTGAGGGCTTTTCTTTGTTTCTACTTTTATCTCTTCCCGGTTTTATTGTATTGTGGTCAGAAGATGAGGTTCCAGGCTAGGCGTGATTGCTTACGCCTGTACGGGAGTCTGAGGCGGACAGAGCATTTGAGGTCGAGAGTTCTAGACCAGCCTGGCCAACATGGTGAAACCCCGTCTCTACTAAAAATAGAAAAAAATTGGCTGGATGTGGTGGCACATGCCTATAGTCCCAGCTGCTAGGGAGGCTGAAATAGGAAAATCACTTGAACCCGGGAAGCAGAGGTTGTAGTGAGCTGCGATCACGCCATTGCACTCCAGTGTGGGTGACAGAGTGAGACTATGTCTCAAAAAAAAAAAAGATGAGGTTCTAGGCCAGGCATGGTGGCTCATGCCTATAACCCTAGCACTGTGTTGGGAGGCTGAGGTGGGAGGATCACTTGAGGCCAGGAGTTGAAGACCAGCCTGGGCAACATTAGCAAGACTCTGTCTCTACCAAAGGAAGAAAAATTAGTGGACGTGGTGCTGTAGTCTTGTAGTCCCAGCTACTTGGGAGGCTGAGGTGGGATCCTGTCTCAAAAAAACAAAGAAAGAAAGAAGGAAAAAGATGAGGTTTTCTGTCCTCACTAGTTTTCTTTGAGGCTTAATATTGGTCAGTTTGGTAAATATTTCATTGGTGCTGAATGTACAATGCAGGGCGTGGAGTTCACAGTATATCTGCTGGTTCCATTTTGTCAGCTTTTCTGGACTAGGGTATTTGAAATTGTACACTTCCTCTCTCTTATTAATGTGCTGTATTGTTTCCAAGAAAGCTTTTTTTTTTTTTTTTTTGAGGCGGAGTTTCTTTCACTCTTGTTGCCCAGGCTGGAGTGTAATGGCACAATCTCAGCTCACCACAACCTCTACCTCCCGGATTCAAGCAATTCTCCTGCCTCAACCTCCCAAGTAGCTGGGATTACAGGCATGTGCAACGACGCCCAGCTAATTTTGTAATTTTAGTAGAGACAGAATTTCTCCATGTTGGTCAGGCTGGTCTCGAACTCCCGACCTCAGGTGATCCGCCCGCCTCAGCCTCCCAAAATGCTGAGATTACAGGCGTGAGCCACCGCACCCGGCCAGCATCTTTCTTTTCTAGAGACAGGGTCTCTCTCATGGGTCACCATGCCTGGCTCATGTTTTTTTGGTAGAGAAGAGTTCTGTGTTGCCCAGAGTGGTCTTCAACCCCTGGCCTCAACTGACCCTCTCTCCCCAGCCTCCCAAAGTGCTGGGCTTACAGGCATGAGCCACCACACCTGGCCACACAGTGTGACTTTCTATTTTGTTCTTTTAAAAAACAATTATTTTTGTTAATGTTATTTTACAAAACAATTTTTGAGACGAAGTTTCGCTGTAGTCACCCAGGCTGGATTGATCTCGGCTCACTGCAGCCGCCACCTCCCGAGTTCAAGCGATTCTCCTGCCTCAGCCTACTGAGTAGCTAGGACTATAGGCGTTCAGCTAATTTTTGTATTTTTAGTGGAGATGGGTTTTCACCATATTGGTCAGGCTATGCTGGTTTCGAACTCATGGTCTCAAGTGATCTGCCTGCCTCCATCTCCCAAAGTGCTGGGATTACAGGCCTGAGCCACGGCGCCCAGCCAAAAACCTGGAGTAGTTCTTAAATATCTTTGGGATAGAAACAGTCTATTTTCAAAGTACTTTGGTAAATTGGACTTCAGCCATTTTTTCCCCTTGATGAAATGGAACATATGTATGTGTAAGTTATTATTGTTTCATACATATTTATTTACTTTATTTACATTATTTATTTTATTAAATTAAGGCATCAGTGTTTTTCTGACCGAAGTTCTCATTTCCTGACGATGGAAATGGAACAAGAAAAAATGACCATGAATAAGGAATTGAGCTCAGACGCGGCTGCGTACTGCTGCTCGGCCTGCCACGGCGACGAGACCTGGAGTTACAACCACCCCATCCGGGGCCGGGCCAAGTCTCGCAGCCTGTCTGCCTCGCCTGCCCTGGGAAGCACCAAGGAGTTCAGGTACAACCAGGGAGGATGGTTCCTCTTGTTTTTCTCGTCTGATTTCATAATATTCTTTCTTAAAACGATTACAAAGAATTCTCCTGAGTAGTCTGTGTCGATGCATCCGGAAGGTGGAGCTGGGTCCTTGCCCAGGTGAAGCTGTGCCCTTGACGGGGGAGCCTGGCCCGTGGACACCTGCCTGGCACACGTTCCCAGATGCCAGCACAGGCACAGGGCGCCACCGTGTTTCTTTGTCTGTCTGTATCAGCACAGAACCATCCAACTGGCACCCATGCTGACCCTTGATGTTAGACTGAAGCGAACTTGGAGGGGAAACTTTTCTTTTTGAGATGGAGTCTCGCTCTGTCCCCCAAGCTGCAGTGCAGTGGTATGATCTTGGCTCACTGCAGCCTCCACCTCCCGGGTTCAAGTGATTCTCCTGCCTCATCCTCCTGGGTAGCTGGGATTACAGGTACCTGCCATCATCCCTGGCTAATTTTTGTATTTTTGTAGAGACAGAGTTTCACCATGTTGGCCGGGCTGGTCTTGAACTCCTGACCTCAGGTGATCTGCCCGCCTCGGCCTCCCAAAGTGTTGGGATTACAGATGTGAGCCACTGCGCCTGGCCTGGAAACATTTGCTCCACATAAGTCACTGGGGTGTGAGGGGACATCCCTCTTGGCTCTGCTCGTTTTGAGAGGCGAAGGCTGGGGGGCTCTGCCTGGTGATGCAGGGCTGGTGGAGGCAGAGTCGTGAGTGTGGCCTTGGGCGGGCCCAGCCCTCTCCCATGTTGGGCAAGTGTCTCCCTCCTGTGCCCAGAGTGCCCACAGTGCTCACCCTTGCACAGTGCTGCTTGAGCAACAGCGCCCCGGGCTTCACATGACGGTGGCCGCACAAGTGCAGCTGCAATGGTGCCTGGGGACGTTGTTCTGGTCTGGTGACAGTAAATGTGGTGAGTTTTAGGTGGAAGCTTGCCAGAGCCACGCTGCCTAACAGAAGGATCACGCCTATCAAATGCGAGGGGGGCTTTTTGGTGAAAGAGAGTCTTAGAAAGCACGTTGTCTCACTCGGTGAGATGGGAGAGCCCGCAGCGTCTCTCACTTGGTGGCAGCAACGGGGAAACAGGCTGCTCCCACGTTTTCTGTCTACAGAGTCACTGCCTGAGCCGGGAGGCTGCGAGGGCTGGTGGCTGCCTTCGCCCCACAGGCACTGCGTCACCAAGATGCCTCTTGTCAGTGGGTCGTTGTCCTGTACCTCCAGGCCACCCAGCGCAGTGACTGCGTGAACAGAATTGCTTTGGTCTTTTTTTTTTTCCCTGTGGGTTCTTTGGCATAACGCACCATTTCTGTTTCATTCTGAACCTGATGACAGCAGCCCTGGGTCAGAGGTCGCCTCCGTAGTGGGTGACAGGCACCTTTAGGGTGAGGTGGGGGAGGAGATGGCGAATACGCCCAAGCACAGCCTGTCTTTGGGAAGCAAACATTAAATCCCAACACCCACTTCGAGAAACATTGTTTTCCACAATAATCTTTTAATTTCCTAAGTAAGTAAAGTTCTTATTTTGTAATGTACTTTTTTTTTTTTTTTTGAGGTGGAGTCTTGCTCTGTCGCCCAGGCTGGAGTGCAGTGGTGTAATCTTGGCTCACTGCAACCTCTGCCTCTTGGGTTCAAGTGATCCTCCTGCCTCAGCCTCCCAAAGTGCTGGGATTACAGGCATGAACCACCACGCCCGGCTAATTTTTTGTATTTTTAGTAGAGACGGGGTTTCACCGTGTTAGCCAGGATGGTCTCGATCTCCTGACCTTGTGATCCACCCGTCTCGGCCTCCCAAAGTGCTGGGATTACAGGCGTGAGCCACCGCGCCCGGCCTGTACTTTACAATTTCTTTTCTTTTCTTTTTTTTTTTTTTGAGATGGAGTCTTGCTTATCGTCCAGGCTGGAGTACAGTGGCGTGATCTCGGCTCACTGCAAGCTCTGCCTCCTGGGTTCACGCCATTCTTCTGTCTCAGCCTCCGAAGTAGCTGGGACTACAGGCACCCGCCACCACACCCGGCTAATTTTTTTTTGTATTTTTAGCAGAGACGGGGTTTCACCGTGTTACCCAGGATGGTCTCGATCTCCTGACCTCGTGATCAGCCCGCCTCAGCCTCCCAAAGTGCTGGGATTACAGGCGTGAGCCACTGCGCCCGGCCTGTACTTTACAATTTTTAAAAGGCCAAGGTAAACAAGTCCATGACCACTGATGGCCACGCCTGTGTCTGCTGTGGAACAGCCCTCGTGGCACAACGGCTCTTCAGGGGTTGTCTGACCCTGTGAGGCAGCGGAAAGCCGTGCTTCTGCGGTGGGACTTGAGGATTTTGTTGGGCCGTTGCTTGGCCGGCTGTGTGCGAGTTTTCTGGGTGTGTGATGGGACTGGGAGGCTCCTGGGCACCCAGGACAAGGGCAGCCTCAGCGCTGGACCCTGATGAGAGCAGGGGTCCTGACAGCATTCTCCCCAGGACATACGCAGCTGCCACAGCCCCTGGCTGGGTGATTTGACTGTGACCTGGTCATGTTTAAATCACTAGAAAAGTTGTTGATCCATTCATCCAGGGTCATTCATTCATTTATGTATTTAGACACAGAGTTTCACTCTTTTCACCCAGGCTGGAGTGCAGTGGCTCGATCTCGGCTCTCTGCAACCACCACCTCCTGGGTTCAAGCAGTTCTCCTGCCTCAGCCTCCTGAGTAGCTCAGACTGCAGGCATGCACCACCACGCCCAGCTAATTTTTCTTTTTTTAGTAGGGATGGGGGTTTCACCATGTTGGCCAGTCTGCTCTCAAACTCCTGACCTCACGTGATCCGCCCGCCTTGGCCTCCCAGAGTGCTAAGATTACAGGTGTGAGCCACCGTGCCCGGCCTCCCAGAGTGCTAAGATTACAGGTGTGAGCCACCGTGCCCGGCCTCCCAGAGTGCTAAGATTACAGGTGTGAGCCACCATGCCTGGCTGTTGACATGAATCCAGAGTGAACATTTTTGCTAGAATTTTAATCTAGACGATTTAGAGATGTTGTCTAAGGTTTTGAGTTCCAAATGCAGATCTAGAGAGGGGTCCTGGGGAGACACTGAGGAATTCTGATCTCAGGCTGGCCCTGGCCCTGGCCCTGTCATTTTCCTTGTTTGGGCTGCAGCTCTCCCCGACTTGGGTCGTGATCTGAGGGGTGCATGGCCATGCGTGCTCCTCACAGGTGCCGCTCCAGTGCAGCCATGGACCTGGGCAGAACCTTCCAAGGGCTGTTGTGTGGCTGCTGGGCAGATGGGGTTGGCATCTTTCAAATTGCATGTATGCCTTAGCGTGTAACTTCCTCTGTATCTGTGTATGTCACTGCATGTCTGGTTTCAGGCTCTGACACTGCCCTCTCCCCACAGGAGGACACGCTCTCTCCATGGGCCATGCCCGGTGACCACTTTTGGACCAAAGGCCTGCGTGCTGCAGAACCCCCAGACCATCATGTGAGTGCTGGGGGCCATAGGTCGGGGGGAGTCCTTGGGATGTGTGTGGAGTTGTGGGATCGCTGTGTGGAGGAAGATTCTAGCACTTCACCTGAGAAGTACATGTTTTAGTTTAGGTCATTTAAACAAAAAGAAAAAAGCGACATGGGCGTCTTCCCTGAACCCCCTGAGTGCAGGCGTCCGAGCGGGGGTTCCCTAGCCGTGGCTTCTCCAGGGGCTTTGAGAAAGGGGATGGCAGGCAAGCCGGGGTCATGGGCGGCAGACACCAGGCAGCCTGGAGACCGGGTCACAGCCCGTGGGCGCAGTGGTGTCCACATGAGATACTCAGGGCAGCCTGGAGACCGGGTCACAGCCCATGGGCGCGGTGGTGTCCACATGGGATACTCAGGGCAGCCTGGAGACCAGGTCACAGCCCGTGGGCGCAGTGGTGTCCACGTGAGATACTCAGGGCAGCCTGGAGACTGGGTCACAGCCCGTGGGCACAGTGGTGTCCACATGAGATACTCAGGGCAGCCTGGAGACTGGGTCACAGCCCATGGGCGCGGCGTCCATATGAGATACTCAGGGCTGCTTTTTTGTTTCTTTTTTTTTTTTTTTTTTTTTTTTGAGACGGAGTCTGGCTCTGTCACCCAGGCTGGAGTGCAGTGGCCGGATCTCAGCTCACTGCAAGCTCCGCCTCCCAGGTTCACGCCATTCTCCGGCCTCAGCCTCCCGAGTAGCTGGGACTACAGGCACCCGCCACCTCGCCCGGCTAGTTTTTTCTATTTCTTAATAGAGACGGGGTTTCACCGTGTTAGCCAGGATGGTCTCGATCTCCTGACCTCATGATCCGCCCGTCTCGGCCTCCCAAAGTGCTGGGATTACAGGCTTGAGCCACCGCGCCCGGCCTGCTTTTTTGTTTCTAAGAGAGAGTTCTGGGGTGGGTTGCGTTTGCTGTTTGATGGTTCAGTCTGTCAACACATTCTGCCTGGAGGCCCATCATAGTGTCTTATGGGAAAAACGCAACAGTGATAGATCTGATATCTGGGCTTTATGTGTAAAGAATTATAATCCGGGCTGGGCACGGTGGCTCACACCTGCAGTCCCAGTACTGTGGGATCCCAAAGCAGGCAGATCTTGGGCCCAGGAGTTTGAGACCAGCCCGGGCAACATGGTGAAAGCCCATCCCTACAAAAAATACAAAAATTGGCCAGGCGCGGTGGCTCACACCTGTAATTCCAGCACTTTGGGAGGCCAAGGTGGGCGGATGACGAGGTCAGGAGTTCAAGACCAGCCTGACCAATATGGTGAAACCCCATCTCTACTAAAAATACAAAAATTAGCCAAGCGTGGTGGCACGCACCTGTAATTCCAGCTGCTTGGGAGGCTGAGACAGATAACTGCTTGAACCCGGGAGGCAGAGGTTGCAGTGAGCTGAAGATCGCACCATTGCACTCCAGCCTGGGTGACGGAGCAAGACTCAGACTCAAAAAAAGAAAAATACAAAAAGTAGCAGGCATGGTTGCACACACCTGTAGTCCAGTTGCTGAGGAGGCTGGGGTGGGAGGATCACCTGAGCCTGGGAGGTTGAGGTTGCAGGGAGCTGTGATTATGCAAAGTGCATTCCAGCCTGGGCAACAGAGCAAGACCGTCTCCAAAGAAAAAAAGTGAGCACCCAGCCAGCTCTGAGAGTTGTATTCTGTACCTGGTAGATGTCGTCATCGCCTCTTCCCCAGAGAAGCCTGTGCTTCTAGGACGGGTGCCTCAGCTCTCCGGCCTCTGTACAGAACGGGCTCTCTTCAGGGCCTCCTCCTTCACGGAGTCGTGCACACGTCACTTTCTGCAGGGGAGAACCATGCGGGAGGGCCTAGTGCTCCACTGCGAGGGCTGCTGGGGGACTGATGACCAGAAAGCGCAACGCGGCCGTGTCATTGCGATTTCTGGGCTACTGGGGGCGGCCGCTGCATGGCCCTTCGCTGACAGGCACCAGTGCAGTGGAGGCTGGGGGCGTACAGTAGGGACAGAGGCCCCAGCCAGCCCTGGGCCGTCACCGAAGGTCAGGTCCAGGCGAGCCATGGGGGGCCATCCGAGGAGCTGCTCTGCAAACTGGGGGCACCGTGGCAGCACGCGCCCCAGGCGGGATGGGGTTGGCCTTGCCGCCTCCGGACGCTGAGGGCAGCCCCTTTAGGATGGAAGTAACTCGCACTCGTGCTTTTGAGGCCCAGCCCTCTCAGTGCCGCCGGTTCCTGGAGTGTCTGTGACCTGTCACCGCTGCCAAATGCCTGAAGCGGGGGACCTGACCCCTGTTTGCATTCCCCCATCCAGTCCATCTTCTGATTCTGTCACTTTGACCCCAAAATATACAAACAGCTCCCCTGCACTATTGCCCGGCTGCCCTCCGCTGTGAGGACTCCTGACCGCTTGCCGTGGCCTCACCATCCCTTCCCTGCACAGCAGCCACGTGTGCGATCCAGGGTGCTCCACTGCCCTCCTGGGCCCGCCGTGGCCCCATCCTGCCGTCCTGTGCTTGCTGTCCCTGGCACCCCGCCGGGCCCCCTCCCCCGCTGCCTGGTGCCCTCCCTGCACTTCCTGGTCCTGGGAGAGCCGCTCCTTCGTCACTCGCATCTCGGCCACTGCCTTCACCAGCCATCAGTCCCTCGGGCCGGGCCGGGTCGCCGGAAGGGTGCATGTTCTGCCTCAGCCCTCAGAGCAGGGTGTACTTGGTGGTCCCCGAGCTGCCCGAGGTCAGACAGCCCAGCAGGAGCGGGAGGCGGTGGGGCTGTGGGGCAGCGTTGAGGGGCACGCAGCTTTCTCGGTCCCCCCATGGGAGCACGCCTCTGTGTCTCTGGGATCCTAACCTCCCGCTTCCCATCCCCGCCATGGAGGGTGGGGCTTCCCAGGCATCTGACCTCACGTCTTCCCTGATAGCCCAGAGCAAGACCCTGTGGGGGGCTGGCGAGGAGGGCACCCGCTTCCTGTTCTGTTGTCCAGGGAACTGGTTGGCATGTGTTGTGGAGGTGCATGAGTGTCCGTGTGTCACAGTGTGTGTGGTCACCCATGTGTGAGACACTCAGTCGGAACTGGCCAGGCTGTGGTGTGCTGGCTTCACGCCACCCCTGCCCTCTCTACAACACCCACAGCCCTGTGTGCCTGCAAGGGCTGGTGTCCTGCTTTGCAGGTGATCCAGGAAGACGGCGAGGCACTGGTTTGTGGTCACACAGAGCGGTGGGTGCCTAGGCCCGTGCACGACGCTGCCGCCAGTGGCTCTGACTGGGCTCAGCTGAACCTCAGGGCTGGAATGGGTGTAGGCCGGGCCACTGGGTCAGTGGTGACCATGGGAAGGAGAGCAGGGGAGTCATGTGCAGGGCGTGGGCTTTGCTGGCTGACCAGGCCAGAGGACTGTGAGCCACCTGCACGCCCTGGGGCCGGAGCCAAGCAGAGTGACGCAGCTGGGAGGGGGCTGGGAGGGAACGCCCTTCCACCTGACTGTGACCTGAGGGCACCTTCCCTGTGGCCCAGCCGGTTCTGCAAGCCTGAGTGGCTGGCGCAGCGCTGGGCAAGGCTGGAGGCTGGGTACTTGGCCAGGTCTGAGGCCACGGGAACAGAGGGCTTGGTCCCGCCCGGCTCAGTTAGGAGCAGGGAGCTGAAGTGTGGCCTCTTTGCTGCTGAACTGAGGACTTTTTTTCAGTAGGGATTAAGCAGGAAGACCATGTGACCAATGAGGAAACTGGGTTTGGTTTTGTTTGATTTTGTTTGATTTTCATAAGTGTAAGAAGCTCTTGACTTAGGTGCTTTTACAACAACTTTAAAGTCGCATCATAATTGCGTTTTGCTTTGAGTTTTGAGTATGCAGAGCTTAGGCTTCTAGTGTGGGCGCACGGTCAGGACCATGCCGATGGGGCAGCCGTGTGTTCGCCAAGCGTGGCCTGGATGCTGTGGACATGCCGGCTGGCTCCCAGCAGGCAGGGGCCGCCTCGCAAGCCACATGTGTGACCCGGGACAGGTGCTGAGCTCACAGGGGATGGTATGAGTGACCCCACGCCTCCCAGTAATACCTGTGCAGGGTGAGTGCTGATGAGCGATGGGCTGAGGTCCATGGCCCTGTGGCTGCCATTGGCGTCTGTGTTGTGGTTCTGGGGGTTGTTAGTGGGACGGTCACACTCCCGGGGAAGTCACTGCTGGGAAGAGGCATGGCAGGCAGCAGCTTTCTCAGTTGGGCAACTTGGAACTAGCTGGCCGGCGCGGTGGTTTAAGAACTCGCCCGTGGGGCTGAGGACAGGTGGTAAGCGCTGACCACGGTGTCCAGCCCCGCTGCGCCCTCCCTTGGCTTCTGGGAACAGGAGCAGGCTCCGTGGTGGGTGTTCTGGTTCTAGGCTGGGATGCTTTCTGTGACTGACGTGGTAATGGGAATCCCACCGGGGCTGGCCCTGCCTGTGGAGAAACACCGGGCACAGTGGTCAGGGTCGGAGCCAGCAAAGCGCAGGCGGCTGTTTCAGGGCTGCCATGGACTTTTAAACCTGTGATTTTTACTGTGAGAGTGAGTGAGGTTAAAGTCCGTTCATGCAGGGATGCAGTGAGCTGTGTGCAGGGCAGGAAGCGGGTCCTTGAGGGGTCCTGGGCTCACGTGGGGCCAGAAACCATGTGCAGGGGATCCTAGGGACGGAATCCCCACATCAGCTGGTTTGGGTTTTTGTGGGGGCCTGAGGAGGGCACCAAGGAAAGAGTGGCCCGGCCATGGGCTTCCGTGGTCATTTCTGCCCCGCCAGCGTCACTGAGGAGCTAGGCAGGCAAGTGGCTGGGGGCTCTGAAGGGCAGCAGCAGTGCATGCGCTTGGGTCAGTGCGGTGCCCGGGCGGGGAGTGTGGGCCTGAGCCTGCGTGTGATGGGCCAAGCAGCTGAGTGGTGGTCATTCAGGACCCTACTGACCCCTGACCCTGTCTCTGTGGCCAGGCCCCTGGCACCAGGTGGCTGGGGGTACCGGTGCGACCCTCGGCCCTGCCCGTGGCCACTGAGCACATTTCCCTGGGAGGTGAAAACACCTTTTTAAAGTTGTTTTTTCTTTTCTAAGTCGTACACCTTTTCCACGAGGTGGAGATCACTGCTGGTGTGAACTCTTTTCTCCTCCCCTAAAGGCACATTCAGGACCCTGCAAGCCAGCGGCTGACGTGGAACAAGTCTCCGAAGAGCGTCCTTGTCATCAAGAAGATGAGAGACGCCAGCCTACTGCAGCCGTTCAAGGAGCTCTGCACGCACCTCATGGAGGCACGCGGGGCGGGGGGGAACGGGGCCTGGGGTGCACACGGAGTTGTGGGGGGGCCTCCGTCCATATCGCTGCCCCGTGAGACCACGGGAACCACCTCAAGTGCTGGGAAATGACTACTTGTCTGGAACTGGGGACCGAGCAGGGATCTGCCCACGTGTCTGGGTTTGTGTGTGCTGCCATGACAAGCACCAGACTGGGTGATCAACAATGGGCCGGATGGGCTCATGGCCCTGGAGGCCGGGAAGTCCAAGATCAAGGGGCTGCATCTGGCGTGGGCCTTCCTGCCGTGTCCTCCCTGCAGAAGAGCAGGCGTGGGGGGCGCGGCACGAAAGAGCTGGGAAACCGAAATAACAGCCTTAGTCAGTCCCTGAGAAGGGAGCCCCTCCGCCCAATCATCTCTTAAAGGTGCTGCTGCTTAATCTGGTGCATTGGTGATGAAGCTTCAGCGTCAGCTTGGGAGGGGCGGGCATGCAGGCCACAGTGCCAGGTCTCTGATTCCAACGCCCGTGAGTCGGGAACCTCCCTGCAGGAGGGTGGGGTCTGCAGGTGGAATGAGCAGGTTGGCACTTTGCTTCCAGGAGAACAACATGATCGTGTATGTGGAAAAGAAAGTGCTGGAAGACCCTGCCATCGCCAGCGATGAAAGCTTTGGGGCAGTGAAGAAGAAATTCTGTACCTTTCGAGAAGGTGGGCTGTCGGCAGCTCTGTCCTTGGTTTCTCCAGCACAGTTCCCTGCCCCAGTGGAAGCTTCTGGCACTGTTGCCCTCATCATTGGTGTCTGCGCACTGTACCACGGAGGGGCCGCCCTGTGACAGCCTCTTCTTGGTTTTGCTTTGTGTTTCCTAGATTATGATGACATTTCCAATCAGATAGACTTCATCATCTGCCTGGGGGGAGACGGGACGCTGCTGTACGCTTCCTCGCTTTTCCAGGTGAAGCGCTGACGTTTCCAGACGCGCACCAGGTTCTAGTCTAGGTGCTGTGTAACGAGGGGCTCACAACCATGGCTTCCATTACTTTTCACCCCGTAGCTTTATGCGAGAGCAGTCATCTAGAGCGGCCAGCACCGACTCCCATGGTGGCATCCTGGTGGGGCGCAATGGTGGGGCTAGGGGCAGTGTGGACACAGTGCTACAGCTGGGGGTGGCCAGAGCGCCTGGGACAGGAGGGAGTGGTGCAGGGCAGCAGGTCCTGGGAGATGACCTTGCGTACTGGCCCATCCCCTCCAGGCCTCCCTCGAGCTCTTCTTCCTGGTTTCTCGGCAGCATGGCTCTCCCCCTGGGCTGTAGGGCCACACTGTGCGGGGACCCTGGCTCTGCCCTTGGCCCGCTGCGTTGGTGACACCCGGAAATGCCCGCAGCCCACCCCGCTCTCCTCCTCATCTCCCCATTAGCACCTGTGGGGCGCGAGGCTGTGACCCCGAGGCCGCCTCCCACCCGCCCCCGCTGGCTCCCCTGCCCTCCACGTCCAGGGGGCTGCTCAGCTCTGCTACCTTTGTTTCTCACCAGCTCCCCACACCCACCTTGGCCCTGGTGGCCCAGCCCACCCTGGCCTGCGACGTCCCCTTCTGCTCGTCCACATGGCCAGTCCCTCTTGCAGAGGGTCAGAGGTGCTGTCCCCACAGAGCTGGGTCCCTCCTGAGGTGCCGGTGCAAAGTTGGGTGGTGTGGGAGTGCACGGCCTGGGCGCTGAATGACCTCTCCGTCGGCTCACAGGGCAGCGTCCCTCCGGTCATGGCCTTCCACCTGGGCTCCCTGGGCTTCCTGACCCCGTTCAGCTTTGAGAACTTTCAGTCCCAAGTTACTCAGGTGATAGAGGGTGAGTTGGAATGTTCTGGAGCCACAAGCAGCTCTGATCCTGGGGCTGTCGTCTCGCTTGGTTGTGGAGGGTTTGTTTTATTTATTGATGCATGGAGCAAACATCGAAAGGTTTCTAGATTCAGGGATTTCTAAATCTTGAGTGGTTCAAACCTTTTTTACTAACACTGAGAAGTTTCAGCAGATCACAGGTTGAAGCTGCCCTGCCTGTTGGGCAGAAGTGAGCTGATTCTCACTCAGAAGGCACAGAAGTGTCCACTGGGTGCGGTGGCTCACACCTGTAATCCCAGCACTGTGGGTGGCCGAGGCGGGCAGATCACGAGGTCAAGAGATGAGACCATCCTGGCCAACACGGTGAAACCCCGTCTCTACTAAAAATACAAAAATTAGCCGGGCGTGGTGATGCACGCCTGTAGTTCCAGCTTCTTGGGAGGCTGAGGTGGGAGAATCACTTGAACCCAGGAGGCAGAGGTTGCAGTGAGCCGAAATCGCACCACTGCACTCCAGCCTGGGTGATGGAGTGAGACTCCGTCAAACAAACAAACAAAAGGCACAGAAGTGTCAACTTGGGAGCAGGGACCAGCGCTGGCCTCCCTGGGCTGGGCCCCGACCCTGCCAGCCTTGCTGACGCGCGCCCTCTGACGCCCTGACTCCCGCTGACGCCCTCTCTGACTCCCGCTGACGCCCTCTGACTCCCTCCAGCGCCCTCCGGCGTTCTGTGACGCCCTCTGGCCAGCTCCCTCCCGGCGTTCTGCTTGGCCCTCTGGCAGCTCTCCCACTGGCGCCCTCTGACTCCCTCCAGCGCCCTCCGACGTTCTGTGACGCCCTCTGACTCCCGCTGACGCCCTCTGACTCCCTCCGACGCCCTCCGACTCCCTCTGACGTCCTCTGACTCCCTCCGACACCCTCCGACTCCCGCTGACGCCCTCTGACTCCCGCTGAAGCCCTCTGACCCGTGCCCTCTGATGCCCTGTGACTCCCACCGGACCTCAGGAAACGCAGCTGTTGTTCTCCGGAGCCGGCTGAAGGTCAGGGTGGTGAAGGAGCTCCGGGGGAAGAAGACAGCGGTGCACAACGGGCTGGGTGAAAATGGCTCACGGGCTGCGGGCCTGGACATGGATGTCGGGAAGCAGGCCATGCAGTACCAGGTGAGTGGAGGTGCCTCAGCCTCGGTGAGGGGCCCGGGGTGGGGGGACTTGGGTCCCAGGGGCGAGGGCCTTCCGCAGAGCCTGGCTAGGTGGGACGGCCGTGTCTGTGAGCTGTGCGGCCCCACCCGCCCTGAGTGTGCAATGCTGTCATCCCCTCCAGGTCCTGAATGAGGTGGTGATTGACAGAGGCCCCTCCTCCTACCTGTCCAACGTGGATGTCTACCTGGACGGACACCTCATCACCACGGTGCAGGGCGATGGTAAGGCCCGCAGCGCTGTCCTGGGGCCCTGAGCGTCCCTTGGGCGGGAGTGACGCCTGCGCCTGTCCCTGTCAGGAGTGATCGTGTCCACCCCGACGGGCAGCACGGCGTATGCGGCCGCGGCCGGGGCCTCCATGATCCACCCCAACGTGCCGGCCATCATGATCACGCCCATCTGCCCCCACTCGCTGTCCTTCCGGCCCATCGTGGTCCCCGCAGGGGTCGAGCTGAAGGTCAGAGCCAACGACGCTCCTTTTCCGGTTTGTGAGTCATTTGACCCCATGCAGCACAAAGCCCGGACCTAGTGCTCAGCTCTGCCGTGCTGGCTCCAGCCTCAGACATGGCCTCACCATCCTAGGGCCGTCCGTGCCCTCAGAGGCAAGCCCTGCCCGAGATCTGTCCACCCAGGTGCCCGGGGCCCTGGTCTGAGGGGCTTCCCGCCATTGTTGGTCTCTGGCGGTGCTGAGCTAGGCCAGTGCCTGTAAGATGCGCACTCCACCGTCCACAACGCAGGGTCAGAGCTGCCCAACCTTCGGCCTCTGGCGAGCACTCGGGGGTGGGTGCCTAGAAGTGTCCTCCCCACAGCTGGGGGCCCACCCCTCTCCCTGCTTGACCCTCAGATCATGCTGTCACCTGAAGCAAGGAACACAGCATGGGTGTCCTTCGATGGACGGAAGAGACAAGAGATCCGCCACGGAGACAGGTGTGGGCTGCAGGCCGGGCTGGGCACTGCCTGCCAACCTCCTCCCTGAGCCAGGCAGCGCCTGCCCTCTTGGGGTTGGCCTGTAGACACAGCTTGTCCCCTAGAGCACCACAGGGCCTGAGTCCCTGGGTCTTAGAGTGTCACAGGGCACCCGTGCCGGCGGCAGCAGGTCACATACGGTGGCACATGCAAGCGTGACCCCAGCAGAGGCCTGAGGGTGTCCCCCCCCCCGGCACAGCTGCCCGCCCTTGCATGAGGGCTGCCCTCCCCCACCTCCTGGGACCTCACCCCTGAGGGCCCTGGGGCAGAGTTTGTCATTTCCCTGCACCGTCCCCTCCAGGACCTGGGGCGGCTCTGTCCCAGCACCCATGGGGCACCCCTCAAGCCTGCCTCAGGGAGGGGCTGCCTGGCCCCTCAGGAAAAGAGTCCCAGCCATTCCCCGGGAGGGAGGGAGGGTTCTTGGCTGGGGCGGGCCTTTCTGGAAGCCCTGGCTCAGGCGGCTGCTCTCCCGCCCCAGCATCAGCATCACTACCTCATGCTACCCGCTCCCCTCCATCTGCGTGCGGGACCCCGTGAGCGACTGGTTTGAGAGCCTCGCGCAGTGCCTGCACTGGAACGTCCGGAAGAAGCAAGCCCACTTCGAGGAGGAGGAGGAGGAGGAGGAGGAGGGGGAGGGCTAGGTCGAGCCCTGTCCAGGCCGGAATCCTTCCGCTGTCTTCTTTTCTGCCCTCCAAGCTCCCTCTGGGGACAGACCAATCTGTGTGTGTCTGTGACCGCCTCTGTCTCAATGGCACGGCCACTTCCTTCCTGTAGCTGGGTCAGAGCCTGGGTCTGCCCTTTGGTCCAGATCAGCTGTTTTTTTTAATATTTTAAGTCTGACTTTTTTTGCTTTTCTAAAGAAGCAGTGAGAAATGGGCTGGGAGTGCTTCTGTCCCACCGACCCCGTGGGGGGTCCCTGGAGCACAGCCTCCAGCCGCCATAATTCCACAGATCAGTCGATTGAAATTCAGAGGGGTCGGAATGACTCGACCTGTCCTTCAATGTTGAAAATAAATGTCTCAGCCAAAAACCTTCCTTGAGCTGCGATGCTTTTCCCCTTGGCCTGCACCTCTTTCCTTAAAACTTCTGCAGGGAAACCCCCGGCGCAGGCGCTGTTGAAAAGTCTGGTCTTGCCGGTGGCTGGCAAGGTGGTTTTGTTCTGCGCAGTTTCTGGGGAGGTTGGATGCGTCCCCTGCTGTCCAGCCCTCCCCGCTCGAGGCCCCACGAGTCTGGGACCCTCAGTGGGAAGGGGGCTGGCATCGCTGGCGACCCACACATTCCTCACGTAGCTTCCGCTCCCAGGAAGGGGGTTTAAATCCTGTATATACTTTTTAGAGATTCTTTTAAAGTTTCTGAAATGCTTATGTGCATCTTTTCTTGTACACACTTTTGTGAAGATTTCGGGGGAAGGGAGCCGTCTGCCATTAAATGTTTACATTTGTGTTCTGCAAGACGCTGTCTTCGGGGACCATTCGGGGACCATTCTGTTCAGTGCGATCCTGGTGGTCCGGGAGATGGGGATTTCCGGGGCTAGTGATCGTGATCCCTTTTATCTTGCAACTGTAATGAGAATCTTTGACACGAACACGGCGAGGGACTCAACACGCTGATTCTCCTCCTGCCTCTACCATGAGTCTCCAGCCTGCAAAGCACTGGCAGCTGTGGTGCATGTGGGTGCTGCTACCCCGGCACGCGCCTCTTCCACGGGCACAGGTGTGTGGAGGCCGTGGTCAGAGCCTGGTGTCCTGGTTACTGCTGCCCGGGCGTCTGTATTTTGAGTAACTGCTCTGAGTTTTGCACATGAAGTTGTCCTCATCTGCTGGAGACTGATAAGAAAAAGGCGGCACAAAACATTCGCCGCCGCCGGTGAGCTTCCCGCAGCCACCCGGCTCCGCCTGGGCACGTTCTCTGAGGCACGTGTCTCCCCCGCTCACCCTCGTCTGGGCACCGCAGCATCGGCAGACTTAAGCGTCCAAAAACCCCGAGTGTGATTCTGGGCAGCGGGCCTGGCTTTAAGTCTGCCGTGACCCTGGGCACAGGGGAGGCCCAGCCGTGGGCTTAGGAGGAGAGAGGGACCAGCACCCAGCGTCAGGGCCGGAAGACAGCAGTGTTCAGAATTCCAGCCACTCATCTGAAGAAAAAAGGTGTGAACTGAGCTCTAAAGCAGCACGAGACGGAAATGATCTAGAAAACTTTGGATTTTTGACGTAAATTTTAATGTTTCATATTAATTTCTTGAAAATTTATTAAATGTCATTGAAAGCCTTATTACGATTTTCAGATCCTTTCAATAAACAAGACTTGTAAAAAAGAAGCTGGGTTAATAACACCTTTCTTCTGACACCTTGTAACCAACATAGAGGGGTTGGGCAGGGTCACCCCCATTAAATCCTGGCCCCGAAATGCCCATCCACCGAGTGTGGGGCCAGCAGGTCGTCCTCCCCAAGGGGCTGTGTGGTGCCCCAGGGGCTGGGAGTGCCGCTGGCTCTTCTGGGCAAGGGGGCACTGCCCTGGCGGGGGGAGGGGTAGACAGAGGGACTCGAAATCGTGGGGTGGTGTTGCCTCGGGCAGGCTGTGTTTCTCCTGGAAGAGCCACTGAGACCAGGGGGAGTTGAGTCCCTGCATCACCGGGGCCAGCAGGGCTGGAAGGGCCCCTCCATCCGGGCTGCCTAACTCAGGGGCAGCCACAAGCCAGGTGAGGACCTGCTGTCCCCTGGGCCCAGCCTGGGCACCGACATCGGCCTCCCTCCCTCCAGTGATGTGGTCCTCCCCGCAACCCCCCAACACCGCAACCCCACACCATCCCTGTTGTCCTAACAAAGCCCAGATGAATGTGGCTCAAGGCTTTGCCCGGAGCCAATCTGTGCTACATGCGTGCAAGGCCAGGAGAGACCAGAATGACCACCCCATGGGCACCTGCACCACCAGCACCCTGCACCGTTTTGGGGATGTGAAAGCCTGGGCTGTGGGCCCCTCCCTACTGACCTGGAGCACTCTGTCTCCCCCGCCTGGAAGAGGCTGTGGATCAAGCCTTAAGCTTCCCAGCTTTCGGGAGCACAGAGGCCCCAAGACATCCTCGGGGGCTGCCGGGCTCAGGCTCTGGGGCTTGGAAACCTTTTCGATCCTGAAGCGGCGGCATCCAGGGTCTCTGCCGGGCCAGCGCCAGCCTGTACCCTGGGCACCTCTGTGCTGGGCCTGGCACCTTCACCCTGCCTCCCACAGCCATGGTGTCTCCTCAGGTCAGGTCAGAAGGGGCTGCAGCCAGGCCCAAAGACCTAGCCCAATTCCTGTGGCTCCTGCGGGGTCTGGGTGAGGCCTGTTCTGCTGGGAGCCCAGGAGGCTGCGACCCTGGAGCTGGAAGTCCGGTTGGGGGAGAGCAGGGTGGGGAGGGTATGGCAGAGGAGCTGGCCGGAGGAGCCCAGGGAAGGTTGGCAGCGCTGGGGATGTCGGGGACGGCAGGAGCTGGTACGTCACCGCGTGGTTCAGCCGTTTCCAGCACATCCCGCCCCAGAAGGATCTTGACCAGGGCATAGGCTGCCTTCAGGGTCTGGTAACACCAAGGAGCCAAGGCAGGCAGTAAACTGAGGCCACAACCTCCTTAGGAGCCTCCACCACCAGGACACGCACCGGAAAGAGGAAGGAGGCCCCTGCGGAGAGCAGGGTGGGCAGGAGTGGGTGGCCAGGACAGGCAGTACCCAGTGAGGGGTGGTGGGGACCCAGGAGCCACAGAGGAGCTGGCTCAGCCACCCTGTGCAGGAGGCACTTGGGGCCCGTGCTCCGGCCTCACCAGGGCTGCCCCACGCCCATGTCCTGCTGATAAGCCCCAGGACCAGGATCCCCACCCAGCTGCTCTGCAGAGGGGACAAGAGGCCAGACAAGAAGATGGACAAACACACACACAGACACACCACACAGAAAAGCAGGCGTGGGCACCACACACTCAGACACAGACACACACAGAAAAATACACATGGACGCCACTGAGACGCACACACTCAGAGACACGCAGTGCGCTCTGGGAAACAGGACGGTTCCTCCAAACCAGCGAAGGGCCCAGGAAAGCATGGGTGGCCCTGAGTATGGAGGGTCTGAAGGCTGCGGGAACTTGCCCATGAGTGACCTTGGCCTGGAGAACTCCCCGGCCTCTTTCCCCACCTGCTGATGAGGACAAATTGCAGGGGCATGAGCGGCTGCTGCTCCCCCACCGCTGGACAGGTGACCGAGAGGCCTGCAGGCTGGGTCTCCAGGCGGGGACCCTCCCCGCTTCCTCCCCATCCGTGGGGCCTTGGCACAGACCCCATTCTCTGGGGCCTCCGTTCATACCCCACACCTCCCTGCTGTCCTCAACGCCCCTTGGGAAACTTCAGCTCCTCTGGGCCGGCAGGTCTCATCCTCCCTGCTGAGTGGGAGCCCAGACCCAGACTGAGGCTGGCTGGGGGACATGGAGGAGCCTGTGGGCCGGGGGGACCCAGAAGGGGGCAGAACAGAGCTAGTCATGACCGCTTTCCTTCCTGCCTTCTAGAAGATCATCCAGGCCCTGAAGGCAGAGGAAAGGAATCCCACAGCCCATGGGCCCCTCAGCCTGGGGAGACCCTGCCCCAAGGTCAGCAGGGAGGCCAGGGAGGACTGTGTGGAGGACTCTACCCAGCCATGTCGCAGGCAGCACAACCTGGGAGGTCCTGGGAACCAGGGATGCACTTTGGAGGTTTGAACAGCGCCTGGACCCATCAGCCTCCCACACAGCGAGGCTTTCCTGACTCCTAACCGACTCCACATCTTGTGGATAGAAATTCACTGAAATACATGACAACGGCATGCAGGCAGGAAAACATGTGCAATAATACAACAGCTCAATGTTCTCAATACAAAGCTCATAGAATTGACACAAAACACTAATAGAAAAATTGTCAAAGGGCAGAAACCGATGACTCAAGGAACAATATAAATAGCTAAGAAGTGCCAGGCGCGGTGGCTCATGCCTGTAATCCCAGCACTTTGGGAAGCCAAGGTGGGTGGATCACAAGGTCAGGAGATTGAGACTATCCTGGCTAACATGGTGAAACTCCATCTCTACTAAAAATACAAAAAAAAAAAATTAGCTGGGCGAGGTGGCGGCGCCTGTAGTCCCAGCTACTCGGGAGGCTGAGGCAGGAGAATGGTGTGAACCCGGCAGGCGGAGCTTGCAGTGAGCCAGGATCGCGCCACTGCACTCCAGCCTGGGTGACAGAGCAAGACTCTGTCTCAAAAAAAAAAAAAAGAAATTTAAAATTAAAATTATTAATACACGCCTCCCAGGCAATATAGCAAAGAGAAGTGGGGCATGGTGGCTCACGCCTGTAATCCCAACACTTTGGTAGGCCAAGGTAGGTGGATCATGAGGTCAGGAGATCGAGACCATCCTGGCTAACAAGGTGAAACTCCATCTCTACTAAAAATACAAAACAATTAGCAGGGCGTGGTGGTGGGTATGTGTAATCCCAGCTACTCACGAGGCTAAGGCAGAGAATTGCTCCAACTCAGGAGGCGGAGCTTGCGGTGAGCTGAGATCACACCACTGCACTCCAGCCTGGGCGACAGAGTGAGATACCGTCTCAAAAAAAAAAAAAAGGCCGGGCACGGTGGCTCGGGCCTGTAATCCCAGTACTTTGGGAGGCCAAGGTGGGTGGATCACAAGGTCGGGAGATGGAGAACATCTTGGCCAACAGGGCGAAACCCCGTCTCTACTAAAAATACAAAAATGAGCTGGGCGTGATGGCGCACGTCTGTATTCCCAGCTACTCAGGAGGCTAAGGCAGGAGAATCACTTGAACCTGGGAGGCAGATGTTGCAGCGAGCCAAGATCACGCCACTGCACTCCAGCCTGGGCGATGAGAGCGAAACTCCGTCACAAAAAAAAAAAAAAAAGAAAAAAAGAGTACTTTTTATAAATCTGCTTTTGAAATCATTTGGATACTACAGCGACCCTGCTGACCACAACAGCCGAGACTAGTGGGCAAATCATCAGACATTTCTGGGTTTCCTGCAAAGTAGGAAAATCTACTTTGTAAACTGCTCTCAAATTTATGAACTCCGTGTGGATCATGAACTCAGGCACCAGGCAGATTGCACCCCACTGCGTTAATTTCACTTCTGAGTCTTTTATAATTTTCTTTATTCCTTTTTTTTTTTTTTTTTGAGACGGAGTCTCACTCTATGGCCAGGCTGGAGTGCAGTGGCGCGATCTTGGCTCACTGCAACCTCCACCTCCTGAGTTCAAGCGATTTTCCTGCCTCAGCCTCCGAAGTAGCTGGGATCACAGGCAGCCGCCACCATGCCCAGCTTTTTTTTTTCTTTTCGTATTTTTTGTAAAGACGGGGTTTCACCGTGTTAGCCAGGACGGTCCAGATCTTCTGACCTTGTGATCCGCCGGCCTCGGCCTCCTAAAGTGCTGGGATTACAGGTGTGAGACACCGCGCCCGGTCTTTTTTTTTTTTTTTTTTTTTTTTTAAGACAAGGTTCTCACTCTGTCGCCCAGGCTGGAGTGTGATCCTAGCTCACTGCAGCCTCGACCTCCCAGGTTCCAGCCATCCTCCCACCTCAGCCTCCCGAGTAGCTGGGACCACAGGCACCATCACCGCGCCCTGACCGGCTCCCGGGGGCGCTCCGCGCCCCTCCTCCTGCCCCACTCCTCTGGGGCATCCCCACCAAAGACCCCGCGGGAGGAAACAGTCCCAGTCCCTGGCCCAACCGTGTTGCGGGCCCCACGGGAAAGCCTGGGGAAGGAGGCTGCCATCAGCGGACGCCCCGGCCAGGATCTGAAGCTTTACGAAGGTTCGTACTACGTAAAGTAGAAGTGAAAGTTTAACGAAACGTAAAAGTAGTATTTATTTATTTACGAGACGGAGTCTCGCTCTGTCCCCCAGGCTGGAGTGCAGTGGCGCGATCTCGGCTCACTGCAACCTCCGCCTCCGGGTTCAAGCGATTTCCTGCCTCAGCCTCCGGAGTAGCTGGGGCTACAGGCGCGCCACGAGGCCCGGGTAATTTTTGTCTGTATTTTTAGTACAGATGGGAGCAGTTTCACCATGTTGGCCAGGCTGGTCTCGAACATCCTGACCTCAGGCGATCCGCCTGCCTCAGCCTCTCAAAATGCCGGGATTACCGGCGTGAGCCACCTCCCTCGGCCAAAAGTAAACTTTTCTTTTTTCTTTTGAGAGGGAGTCTCGCTCTGCCGCCCAGGCTGGAGTGCAGGGGCGCGATCTCGGCTCACTGCAGCCTCCGCCTCCGGGTTCAGGCGATCCTCCTTCCTCAGCCTCCAGGGCCGGGACTACAGGCGCCCCCACCACGCCCGGCGAATTTTTGTATTTTTAGTAGAGACGAGGTTTCACCTTGTGATGCGCCCGCCTCGGCCTCCCAAAGGGTTGGGATTACAGGCCTGAGCCACCGTGCCCGGCCCAAAAGTAATCTCTAAAGAGCCCTTTAGCCGCAACTTCATTCCCGAACATTATTTGAGAAAGTAACGCTAGGAAATCGCTCCACGAAGTTCCAGAGCCGGAGTCCTCGGGGCCGCGGGCAGGTGTGTCTGCCCCGGACGCCCCCAGCAGCGCGGGCGCCAGCCTGATGCGGAGGCCCCGCCCCCGAGCGCGCCACAAGCCAATCAGCGCCCTGAGGCGAGTCCTCACCCCGCGCGGCGGCCCCGCCCCCCAGCAGCTTTCCGTCAGGCTGGGCGGAGCTCCTTCCGCCAAGAGGCGCCTTTGTGTCTTCTAAGTTAAGCGTATTCAGTGGATTTCTTATTCCTTGAACCCAAACCTGGGCGGTAAACCCTCTGGGGCTTAGAGAGCGGCCTCCACAGACTGGCCGATCCTGCCCTGAAGTGCCGGCGGTGGAACAGCCCGGGCGGAACCAACGGGCTGCCGCGGGGGTGGGGGCCGCTGTTTCCCCCTCCCATGTGCCTGCAGTGGAACGGCCCGGGAGGAACCAACGGCCCGCGGGGGTGTACTGAGCTCACCGTCTTTCCCCTCCCTCTGCCTGCAGTGGAACGGCCCGGGCAGAACCAACGGCGCGGCCGCAGGGAGCACTCAGCGCGCCCTGTGTCTCCCCCACACCCTCCCCGTGCGCCTACAGTGGAACCAACAGGCGGCCGCGGGGAGTAAGCGCGCCGTGACCCCACCGTGTGCCTGCAGTGGAACGGCCCCGGCGGAACCAACGGGCGGCCGCGGAAGGGCACTAAAAACTCCTGTTTCCATCCCCCCATCTGCCTACAGTGGAACGGCCCGAGCGGAACCAACGGGGAGGGGCGCTGAGCGCGCCGTGTTTTACCCCCCGTCTGCCTGGAGTAGAACGGCCCGGGCGGAACCAACGGGCAGCTGCGGGGGCGTTGTGGGCCGCGGCGAGGTTCCCCACTCCCCGGCTCCGGGGCACTGAGGAGCGGCGCCCGCGGGGCAGCGAGGAGCCCGATGCCGGGTTCTGCGCGTCATTTTCGGCCCTGCGGGCGCCCCCTGAAGCCCACCTGGGTCCGCCCGCCCTGTGACACTCCCCATAGCCGAGCTCCGAGCCCCCTCCGCGGCCTCGCATCCGGCCCCTCCAGCGCGCGCCTCTCAGGCCCCGCCCGCCGGCGTCCCTTTGTTGTGAAGGCGGCGGGGCCTAGACGGGGGCGCCCGTGCGCGGGGCCCAGCGCTATGCCTGCGGCGGAGACTGCATCAGGCTGTTGGTGGGTTCTGCGTGCTGGGTGCTGCGCTCGGTGCTCGGTGCTGAGTGCTGGGTGCTGGGTGATGGGTGCTGGGTGACGGGTGCCGGTACTGATGCTGAGTGCGCGGGCGCCCGGGGTTCCCCTGCCCGGATTGGCTCCTGGGGGGTCCTTTCCTACGGCGGGCGCTGTGCGCGGAGAACGCTGGTGGCGTTTTGCGAGCTGGCTTTAAGTGTTTTCACGTTCGGGAGTCCACGGCGACCCCCACGCCCTGAAACCCGGGAACGCGGTGTGCGTGGCCGCAAAAAAAAAAAAGCAAAAATGTCCCGACAGCCGAGCTCCCGTTCGGTGGCTTTTTAGTTCTTTGTTTGTTTTTTTAATGGAGCGCAACCTACTTTGCTCAGGAAGCCTGCACGTCACATTTTCAGGCCACACGAGCCCGTGTTTTAGGAAGGGTCGCTGAGGCAGGAGTAGGAAGGTTTTCCACGCCACTCACGCATTTTCAGTGTAGGCAAATCAGAAAACGGAGGGCAGAACGAAAATGAGCGGATCTGGGAGTCCAGGCTGCGCTTCGTCCACATCTGTAACAGATGTTTCCTGGTGAAGATGTGTAGGGCGCAGCGGGTCACCTCGGCCGGGGGGGCACAGGGCACCCTCCTCGGGGTGCCTTTGGCGTTGGGCACTTGTGTGGTCTCCAGCTTCCGGGTGTTGGAAGGGAGTGTCCCCCCTGCAGCCTGAGCCTCTGCCAGATGGTTTCCTTGGGAGGAACTCCCAGGGGAGGTCTGAGTTCCGGGGCATGGTTTGAAGATTTGGGACACGTTTTGCCTGAAATGCCCTTCTGGCTGTTTGAACCCACCTGGACTTCCTGACCAGGGGCACGGATTGTTAACCTCTGGTGCAGGGGCCTGGCTAGGAGAGGTCTGCACAGTTGGACGGGGTGCAAAGTGACGCTTTGTCATAATCCGGCGCTCAGATTCCTGTGGTGGGACGAGCAGCTCCTGTGGCTTTATCCCATTTTAAATCCAGGTTTTCTTTTCTTTCTAGTCCTCGGGCTCCTCCCGGGGACCCTTGTCCAGACAGCGGAAGGGAAGGATGTCACTTCTGAGATGAGGTTCGGAAAGGCCAGGGCTCCTGTCCTGGCTGCTGTCTCCCCCTCCCTGATGAGCTTGCTGGATGAAAGCTCCTGTCAGGCTGTGGGGTGTCCTGTGGAGAAACTGGCAAGCAACTGGTCTGGGGCTTTTCCACCTATAGCCAGCAAGGAACTGAACCCAGCCAGCATCCACGTCAGTGAGCTCAGAGGTGGACCCCAGCCCCAGCTGAGCCTTCGGATGAGGCCACAGCCCTGGTCCACGGTGTGATTGCAGTTTCAGGAGGGGCCTTAAGCTAGAGGCGCCTGGCTAAGCTTCCCACAGATTCCTGCACCACAGGAGCCGACATCAAAAGCATTTGTTGTTTTGAGCTGGTAAGCATGGAGTGACTGTTACAGGGCAGTAGAGAAGGAGCATGTACCCTTTGTTCTTTTTATTGGCCTTTTAGAAGTTGTCCTCTGTGAATCGCTTGAACTTGGGAGATGGAGGTTGCAGTGAGCTGAGATGGTGCCACTGCACTCCAGCCTGGGCAACAAGAGCGAAACTCATTCTCCAAAAAAAAATAAATTATCTGTGAAATATGTTTTTTTTTCTTTTTTTTTTTTTTTTTGAGACGGAGTCTTGCTCTGTTGCCCAGGCTGGAGCAATGGCACAGTCTCAGCTCACTGCAGCCTCCGCCCCCCAGGTTCAAGCGATACTCGTGCCTCAGCCTCCTGTGTAGCTGGGATTACAGGCGCCTGCCACCACACCTGGCGAACTTTTGTATTTTTAGTAGAGACAGGGTTTCATCATGTTGGCCAGGCTGGTCTTGAACTTCTGACCTCAGGTGATCTGCCCGCCTCAGCCTCCCAAAGTGCCAGGATGACAGGCATGAGCCACCATGCCCGGCCGACTTTTTTTTTTTTTTTTTTTGCCTGTTTTTCTAATTGGTTTGTAGGAATTCTTTATACAGTCTGCATATTAATCCTTTGTCATGTTGCAAGTATCTTTTCCCAGGTTGTGGCTGTTCAGTTCACTTTGAGGTATGTATATATATATTTTTTTGTTTTTTTGTTTTGTATTGTTTTGTTTTTTTGAGACAGAGTTTTGCTCTTGTTGCCCAGGCTGGAGTGCAATTGTGCGATCTTGGCTCACCACAACCTCTGCCTCCCCAGTTCAAGTAATTCACCTGCCTCAGCCTCCTGAGCAGCTGGGGTTATAGGCATGCGCCACCACACCTGGCTAATTTTGTATTTTTAGTAGAGACGGGGTTTCACCGTGTTAGCCTTGATCTCCTGACCTCGTGATCCACCCATCTCGGCCTCCCAAAGTGCTGGGTTTACAGGCTTGAGCCACCGTGCCCGGCCATTTTTTTTTTCTTTTTTTTTTTTGAGACAGGGTCTGTCCGTGTCACCCAGGCTGGAGTGCAGTGGCACGATCTTGGCTCACTGCAACCTCCGCCTCCTGGGTTCAAGCAATTCTCCTGCTTCAGCCTCCTGAGTAGCTGGGATTACAGGTGCACACCACCACACCTGGTTAATTTTTGTATTTTTGTAGAAACAGGGTTTCACCATGTTGGTCAGGCTGGTCTCGAGCTCCTGACCTCAAGTGATCCACCCACCTTGGCCTCCCAAAGTGCTGGGATTACAGGTGTGAGCCACTGCTCCCGGCCCACTTTGTGGTGTACTTTGGTGAAACAGAATTCTTCATTTAGCCAATTTAGTCCACCTGACCCTTTTTTTTAATGGGTCATGCTTTTGGGGTTTGATTAGAGAAATTATTGTCCTACCCCAAAAAGGGTCAGGAGGACATTCCCTTATATTTTCCTGACCATAAAGTTTGGTGTTTTTTTTTTTTTTTTTTTGAAACGGAGTCTTGCTTTGTTACCCAGGCTGGAGTGCGGTGGCGTAATCTCGGCTCACTGCAAGCTCCGCCTCCCGGGTTCATGCCATTCTCCTGCCTCAGCCTCCTGAGTAGCTGGGACTACAGGCACCCGCCACCGCGCCCAGCTAATTTTTTTTTATTTTTAGTAGAGATGGGGTTTCACCGTGTTAGCCAGGATAGTCTCAATCTCCTGACCTCATGATCCGCCCGCCTCGGCCTCCCAAAGTGCTGGGATTACAGGTGTGAGCCACCCTGCCCGGCCAGCGTAAAGTTTTACACATTTAAGTTTCTCCTAAGAACAGGCCGCCTGGGTTCAAATCCTGACGCGGCTGCTGTGAAGCCCTGTCTTACCTTTGTGTGTCTCACGTGGTGATAACAGCACCTTCCCCAGAGGGCTATTGTGTGGATTCACCGCTGTGCAGAGGGCCTCGGACCCTCCAGCAGCAGAGTCAGGGCTGCGTCCGTGTTACTCGTTGTCGCCGTGTGTCTACTGATACGGGATCAGAATCCGGTTTTTCTTTTCCCCTGGCGTGGACAACTGCCTGGTATCATAGACTGAATAAGGCTTACTTCTTCAACAATTGGTGGTGCCTCCATTCTGCACACGCCAGACCTGTTTTTTTTTTTTTTGAGACAGTTTCACTCTGTCACCCAGACTGGGGTGCAGTGGTGCAATCTCAGCTCACTAAAGCCTCCGTCTCCCAGGTTCAAGCGATCCTTGTGCCTCAGCTCAGCCTCCCGAGTAGCTGGGACTACTGGCACCCGCCACCACGTCCAGCTAATTTTTCTATTTAGCAGGGTTTCGCCATGTTGGCCAGGCTGGTCTCAAACTCCTGACCTCAGGTGATCCGCCTGTCTCTGCCTCCCAAAGTGCTGGGATTACAGGCGTGAGCCACTGCGCCCGGCCAGCATATGCTAGGCCTGTTTCGAGGTCCTTATTCTTTTGCATTTGTTTACTCGCCCAGCCCTGCACCGAGGTCTCAGACTGAACTAGAAGTCCCCCTGTCTTGGGAGGAGCTGCCGCCCCTCCCCGCCCTGCTGTCTCCTCGCAGGACGTGTTTGTTCTACCCATCGTGTGTGCATAGTCTCCCTCTGTGATTGACACGTGCCTCACAGGGCTGGATCTATCTTGAGACTACATAGCCTCTTGTTTCTAAGCCTTTTTTTTTGAGACGGAGTCTCGCTCTGTCGCCCAGGCTGGAGTGCAATGGCGCGATCTCCGCTCACTGCAGCCTCCGCCTCCTGGGTTCAAGTGATTCTCCTGGCTCAGCCTCCTGAGTAGCTGGGACTACAGGTGCGCGCCATCACACCTGGCTAATTTTTTTGTAGTAGAGATGGGGTTTCACTGTGTTGGCCAGAATGATCTCGATGACCTTGTGATCCACCACCTCAGCCTCCCAAAGTGCTGGGATTATAGGAGTGAGCCACCGCGCCCGGCCGTTTCTAAGCTTTTACTCAGTAGTTTTAGTGTCTCTTGGTGACACTGTTGTGATTGTGATTATTGTGATGGTTGCCACATGGTGGCTTCTCATTCCCTCACTCTGATGATCATGGATTGACTTTGTGCTGAAAGAAAGACTTCCCCTCCTTTGCCATTCATTCATCAGCATGGCCTTGTGGGCTGTTGTTTTACTGGGGGTTCTGATCCTTTACTGTGTTATTTACTCTGCCTTTCAAGCCCCCTGAGCCCTCCCTTAGCCAGCTCTGAGTTCATTCCTGGAACACAAACTTTCGGTGCAGCTAACCTGACAGCTCCTCTGGCATCTTTCCCACCACAGCCCAAGAATCAGTCATTTTTCAAAGAAGCCTGGTTGGCTTTAGTGGAGAATGATACATATTATTTTTGGTTTTGTTCTGTTGTGTTTTTTAGACGGAGTCTTGCTCTTTGGCCAGGCTGGAGTGCGGTGGTGCAATCTTGGCTCACTGCAACCTCTGCCTCCTGGGTTCAAGCGATTCTCATGCCTCACCCTCCCAAGTGGCTGGGATTACAGTCACCCGCCATGACTAATTTTTTTTTTTCTTTTGAGATGGAGTCTCCGTCTGTCACCCAGGCTGGAGTACAGTGGCCCGATCTAGGCTCACTGCAACCTCTGCCTCCCAAGTTCAAGATATTCTCCTGCCTCAGCCTCCCAAGTAGCTGAGACTACAGGCGCCCGCCACCATGCCTGGTTAATTTTTTTTTTGTATTTTTAGTAGAGACTGGGTTTCACTATGTTGGCCAGGCTGGTCTTGAACTCCTGACCTTGTGATCTGCACGTCTCGGCCTCCCAAAGTGCTGGGATTACAGGAGTGAGCCACCATGCCTGGCCTAATTTTTTGTATTTTTAGTAGAGACTAATTTTTTGTATTTTAGTAGAGACTAATTTTTTGTAGTTTTAGTAGAGACAGGGTTTCGCCATGTTGCCCAGGCTAGTCTAGCACTCCTGAGCTCAGGTAATCTGCCTGCCTCAGCCTCCCAAAGTGCTAGGATTACAGGCGTGAGCCACCGCGCCCAGCCCCTTTAGTGGAGAATGATATTTAGAAACCAAGGTTAGGGTGCTGGGGGCGCTGTCCATGTGTCGCTGTCTCTGGGCAGATGTGCTGTGTTCAGGTGTGTGCGTGCGTGCATGTCGCCTGTTCACCCATCTGTTACATCCCGTGCACCCTGGCCCGATAGCACCATCACAGGCAAACACCATGGGGGTCATTCCGTCCATCTTCCTTTCTTCTTTTTCTTTTTATTTATTTGTTTATTTATTTTTATTTTATTTTGTTTTGTTTTTGAGACAGAGTCTTGCTCAGTCGCCCAGGCTGGAGTGCAGTGGCGCGATCTTGGCTCACTGCAAGCTCCGCCTCCCGGGTTCACGCCATTCTCCTGCCTCAGCCTCCTGAGTAGCTGGGACTACAGGCGCCCACGACCACGGCTGGCTGATTTTTTGCATTTTTTGGTAGAGACGGGGTTTCACCATGTTAGCCAGGATGGTCTCGATCTTCTGACCTCATGATCCACCCACCTCGGCCTCCCAAAGTGCTGGGATTACAGGCGTGAGTGCCTGGTCTTTTTATTTTTTTGAGACACAGTCTCTTGTTGCCCAGGCTGGAGTGTGGTGGCATTATCTCGGCTCACTGCAACCTCCATCTCCTGGGTTCAAGTGATTCTTTTGCCTCAGCCTCCCAAGTAGCTGGGATTACAGGTGCATGCCACTGCACCCAGCTAACTTCTATATTTTTAGTAGTGATGGGGTTTTGCCATGAACTCCTGACCTCAGGTGATCCACCTGCCTCGGCCTCCCAAAGTGCTGGGATTACAGGCATGAGTCACTGTGCCCAGCCTCTTCTTTTCATTTTTATTTTAATTTTTTCACTACAAGAAGGACTTCCTTTCCTATTTGCATCTCTCTTCACTTACGGTATGAAGTCTGTCTCCCGTCATCTACAAAATATTTATGTGTTTGCCCAATCCAGAATTCTAACCCATGACTCAGCAAGAAAAAGAAAAGAAAAAGGGGGCTGGGTGCGGTGTCTCACGCCTGTAAATCCCAGCACTTTGGGAGGCTGAGGCGGGCAGATCACGAGGTCAGGAGTTCGAGACCAGCCTGACCAATATGGTGAAACCCCCATCTCTACTAAAAATACAAAAATTAGCTGGGCATGGTGGCTCACACCTATAATCCCAGCACTTGGGGAGACCAAGGCGGGCGGATCACCTGAGGTTGGGAGTTTGAGACCAGCCTGGCCAACATTGAGAAAACCTGTCTCTACTAAAAATACAAAATCAGTGGGTCATTCCTGTAATCCCAGCTACCCGGGAGGCTGAGGCAAGAGAATTGCTTGAACCTGGCAGGCGGAGGTTGTGGTGAGCCAAGATCGTGCCATTGCATTCCAGCCTGGGCAACAGGAGTGAAACTCCATCTAAAAGGTAAAATAAGTACAAAAACTAGCTGGGTGTGTTGGTGGGTGCCTGTAATCCCAGCTACTCAGGAGGCTGAGGCAGGAGAATCGCTTGAACCTGGGAGGTGGAGGTTGCAGTGAGCTGAGATGGTGCCACTGCACTCCAGCCTGGGCGACACAGCAAGACTCCATCTCGAAAAATAGAAAAGGGAAAATCGTGCTTAAAGCTTAGTATTTGTTTGGAGCTCCTTGTGTGTCTGGATCTCAGTGTGTGTCTGGATTTCAGTGCGTGTCTGGAGCTCCTTGTGTGTCTGGAGCCCTTGTGTCCGTCACCTGTGCACCTGCATCCAGCGTACGTGCACCCGAGTTCCCGTGGCTTGTTCTGCTTCTCCCCTCGGTGATTGTGTCGTTCATTTGATCTGTGGTGTGGTTCATGCATTTGAGTTCGTATTCCATTTCAGAGACCCTTTTCCCCTACCCTTGTTGATCTGATTATTTTTGCTTTTTATGCAAGTGACATATTTTCATGGTTCCAGAAGTCAGACCTGGAGCCGCCTGCCTCACTCCATTCCACTCCCGCCCGCCTCACTCCACTCCACTCCCGCCTGCCCCGTCACTGAAGAGTCTCCTTATTCTTGGGTGTATCTTTCCTGTATTTTTTTTTTTTTTTTTGAGACAGGATCTCACTGTGTTGCCCATGCTGGGGTGCAGTGGTGAGATCACAGTCACTGCAGGCTCATCCTCCCAGACTCAAGTGGTCCCCCCACCTCAGCTGGGACCACAGGTGCATACCACCAGGCCCAGGCCTAATTTTTGTACTTTTTTGGTAGAGATGAGGTTTCTTTTTTTTTTTTTTTTTTTTGAGACGGAGCCTTGCTCTGTCACCCAGGCTGGAGTGCAGTGGCCGGATCTCAGCTCACTGCAAGCTCCGCCTCCCGGGTTTACGCCATTCTCCTGCCTCAGCCTCCCGAGTAGCTGGGACTACAGGCGCCCGCCACCTCGCCCGGCTAGTTTTTTGTAATTTTTAGTAGAGACGGGGTTTCACTGTGTTAGCCAGGATGGTCTCGATCTCCTGACCTCGTGATCCGCCCGTCTCGGCCTCCCAAAGTGCTGGGATTACAGGCTTGAGCCACCGCGCCCGGCCGAGATGAGGTTTCATCATATTACCCAGGCTGGTACTGAACTCCTGGGCTCAAGCGATCCTCCTCCCTCAGTCTCCCAAAGTGCTAGGATTACAAGCATGAAACAACACCCCCGGGCAAAAAATGTTCCAACTTGTTTTTTTTTTTGAGATGGAGTTTTTGCTCTTGTCGCCCAGGCTAGAGTGCAATGGCGTGATCTCGGCTCACTGCAACCTCCACCTCCCAGGTTCAAACGATTCTCCTGCCTCAGCCTCCCGAATAACTGGGACTACAGGCATGCGCCTCCATGCCTGGCTAATTTTGTATTTTTAGTAGGAGATGGGCTTCACCATGTTGGTCAGGCTGGTCTTGAACTCATGACCTCAGGTGATCTGCCCTCCTCGGCCTCCCAAAGTGCTGGGATTACAGGCGTGAGCCACAGCGCCCGGCCAAAATTTTCCAACTTTTTATTTTGAGAAACTTTTTAGACTTACAGCAGAACTGCAGAAGTTCACCCATGTGCCCTTCTGTCCGCTTGCCCTGACAGTAAGACCCTCGGGAACCTCAGTTCCACTCGCTGGCGTCACGTGGCCCTGGCGACTCATCCCCGGGCTGTGTGTTCAGCTTGGGCCAATCTCCTGCACCCATCGCCTCTCTGTGGCATGAGCCGCCCAGGATCCCATGTGGCATCCTGCTGTCCTGGGCCTTGGGCTCCACAAGTCCTTGTCTTTCGTGGCCTGCAGATTTTTGGGTTTGCTTGACGTTTCTCACGGTTAGATGTGCGGTTACATCTTTGGGGCAAGAAAACCTTGGTGGTGACGGAGCCTTCTCCCGGCGTCAGGTCAGGGAGGGTAGGAAGTTGCTGTGTCTCCTGTCTGGTGACTTGGTGACTCTGGCCCTTGGTGAAGGCAGCGTCCGCCAGTTTCTCCAGAGTGAAGTTATGCCTCCTCCTTTGTAATCAGCAGACGTCTTGTGGGGAACTCACTGGAGAGGACACGTGTCCCTCCCCGAGTTTCATGGCAGGTCCTGTTTCCTCTTTCGACGTCCTTTGGTTTCATCCGTTCCCCAGGGCTGATCCTGTTTGGTCTCGTCCATGCCTGCGGGGCTCTTCCTGCCCGTTCTGGGACTTGTCTACCTGACGTGTTCCTTCTGTCTGAGAGCCTCTGGCCTGGGGCTGGCGGCCTCCTGGGAGCTTCCAGGCCACTGCGCCTCCGCCACTGCCACCACTCAGCCTGGCAACCTTTGACCTTCGACCTTCGTCATTGATCATCTGTAAACATTCTCAGGCCTGACTTGTACGAGGTTTTGTCCAGAGAGGACTTGTTTCTCTGCCCACAGCTGGGTCCCCTGCAGGCCCCCAGATCAGCCACCCCAGGCTCCCCTCTCTTCCTGTTGGGGGGGTGGTCCTGGGAGCCCCTCTCCGTCTCAAGAGCACCAAGACCCCTTTGCAGCCGCTGCCGTCCAGGGTCCGGTTGTTGAGTTGGGGCTTCTGTGGAGCCGCTCGCCTGCCCCCACCGTGAGGCAGGAGGCCCTGGTGAGGTTTCACTTCCACTGTCCTGTTCTTTTTTTTTTTTTTTTTGAGATGGAGTTTTTGCTCTTGTCACCCAGGCTGGAGTGCAGTGGTGTGATCTCTGTTCACTGCAACCTCCACCTCCCAGGTTTAAGCAATTCTGCCTCAGTCTCCCGAGTAGCTGGGATTACAGGCTAATTTTGTATTTTTTTAGTAGAAACAGGGTTTCTTCGTGTTGGTCAGGCTGGTCTCGAACTCCCGACCTCAGGTGATCCCCCTGCATTGGGCTCCCAAAGTGCTGGGATTACAGGCGGGAGCCACTACACCCGGCTGGCCATCCTGTTCCTAATTTACAAGGCCCACTTGGGTTGCAGCCAGTCCCCACTTACCGTGGTCTGAGTTGTGATTTTCTGACTTTGTGACGGTGGAAAAGCCAAATGCCTTCAGCAGAAACGCTGCCCTGAGCTCACAGCCGTCCTGTCTCTCACTTCCGGTGGGGTTGTCTGAATTTCATCAGCTGCTCAGCACGCTCCGCGTTAGGCGGCTTAGCCCGGGTGTCACTGATGTGGGTGTCAGCACACGGAGGTGGGTGAGGCACGTTCAGTGCCAAAGGATGGGCTGGGGCTGTCTGTGGAGACGTCAGTGGCCTTGAAAAGATGGTGCGCCGGGGCAGGCGTCTCACGGCGGCCGAGTGTGTGCCCTGCGGCCCACGCGTCTCCTGGGCTGTGCTCCAGACGTGCGTGGACGGCGAGTGATCCTCCCTCCTCAGCCTCCCAGAGTCTGGGGTTCCAGGCGTGGGCCACTGGCCCTGGCCAGACGTGAAGGTTTGACTGAAACAGGCACCTGCACCTGGAGGACTCCGAGACCCGGTTTCCGACCACGATGTTTTGCACTTGTGCTCGGATACGAAATGTGTTTGGTCTTTGTTCCTGGTTCCTGGCACAGAAGCTCCTCGAAGCCCTGGAATTTCCTGAGTGACAGGAGTGTTTCAGATCACACCTGAGCTTATGCTGATGAGGCGGGGGTTGGCCCCGGGAGAACGGGGTTCGGGGGGACTGGTCGCCAGAAGACCAGGTGACCCCAGGATTGGAGGCTGGGAGCTTTCAGCCCCACCTGCCAACCTCAGGGACGCAGCGAGCGAGGGTGGAGCGCAAACGCTGTAAAAACCCGTGAATGAGAGATGAAAGAGTGGGATGGTCTTTGGATTGCAGTATGCGAGGCGGCGCTGGGGGAAGGGGGTGGTGCCCAGAGAGGGCCTGAAACCCAGCGCCTGCCCAGGCCTTGCCTTCGTGTCTCTACATCCAGCTGCTCCTCTGTTTTGTTGGCAGTAACATAAGTGCTTTCTGGAGTTCTGGGCAGTCCTGTCAAACTAATTGATTCCGAGGAGGGTGTCCTAGGAACCCTGATTTGTTTGTTTATTTATTTATTTATTTATTTATTTTGAGACGGAGTCTCGCTTTGTCGCCCAGGCTGGAGTGCAGTGGCGTGATCTCGACTCACTGCAAGCTCCGCCTCCCGGGTTCACGCCATTCTCCTGCCTCAGCCTCCAAGTAGCTGGAACCACAGGTGCGCACCACCACGCCCGGCTAATTTTTTGTATTTTTTTAGTAGAGACGGGGTTTCACCGTGTTAGCCAGGATGGTGTCGATCTCCTGACCTCGTGATCCGCCCGTCTCGGACCCCCAAAGTGCTGGGATTACAGGCGTGAGCCACCGCGCCCATCCAGGGAACCCTGATTTATAGCCATGGGTCAGAAGCATGGCCCCAGCCTGGCATCTGAGGAGGGGCAGTCTTGTGGGACCCGCCCTCGCCGCGGGGACCTGGCGCTCGCTCCCGGTGGAGGGCTTCGGGAAGGAATTGAACCAGAGGACACACAGCTGGTGTCTGGAGAATTGTTCCATGTGGGAAGAACCCACATCTCCTGTGGGAAGTGTTGTGTGGGAGTGCAGAGAAACCGCGTGCCTCACAGGACTTTATTTGTTTATTTATTTGTTTGTTCTTGGACACAGAGTCTCACTCTATCCCCCAGGCTGGAGTGCAGTGTCTCGATATGTGCTCACTGCAATCTCCGCCTCCCGGGTTCAAGCGATTCTCCTGCCTCAACCTCTGAGTAGCTGGGATTATGGGCGCCCACAAACACACCCGGCTAATTTTTGTATTTTTAGTAGAGACAGGGTTTCACCATGTTGGCCAGGCTGGTCTCAAACTCCTGACCTCAAGTGATCAACTGCCTCCAAAGTGCTGGGATGACAGGCGTGAGCCACTGTGGTCGGCCATTCACAGCAGTTTAAACGGAATTCTTTTCCTCCGTGTAAATCTTTTTTTTTTTTGAGACAGAGTCTAGCTCTGTCAACCAGGCTGGAGTGCAGTGGCGCAATCTCAGCTCACTGCAACCTCCGCCTCCCAGGTTCACGCGATGCTCCTGCCTCAGCCTCCCGAGTAACTAAGATTACAGGTGCCCGCCACCACGCCCAGCTAATTGTTGTAATTTTAGTAGAGATGGGCTTTCACTGTTGGCCAGACTGGTCTCGAACTCCTGATGTCATGATCTGCCTGCCTTGGCCTCCCAAAGTGCTGGGATTACAGGTGTGAGCCACCGGCCCGGCCTTCCCCGTTAAACCTTGAACTCTCAGAACTGCTTAGGAAGGACCCTGGGCTGTGAACTCTCACAACTACTTAGGAAGGACCCTGGACCCGCGGCTGCTCAGCTGGGTTCCAGTACCCAAAGATACTGTTGCTTTCCCCTGGGCCCCGTCCCCAAGATGAGAGAACCAAGTGTCTTTCATTCTCAGGCACTTTCATGTTTTTACTTCGACACGTGGTGCTTCCTGCACAGCCAGCAGCGTGTGGTGGAGCCGAGTTGTGCGTTTCTGTCTGTGATTTGTCCCTCAGGCTCCCCCCCTGCTCTAGTGGGTTTGGGTTTGGGGTCCGCCCCTGGGACTGAGCCCCTCATTTCCTTTTTTTTTTTTTTTTTTTTTTTGAGACGGAGTCTTGCTCTATCGCCCAGGCTGGAGTGCAGTGGCTGGATCTCAGCTCACTGCAAGTTCCTCCTCTTGGGTCATGCCATTCTCCTGCCTCGGCCTCCCGAATAGCTGGGACTACAGGCGCCCATCACCACGCCCGGCTAGTTTTTTGTGTTTTTTTAGTAGAGACGGGGTTTCACCACGTTAGCCAGGATAGTCTCAATCTCCTGACCTCGTGATCTGCCCATCTCGGCCTCCCAAAGTGCTGGGATTACAGGCTTGAGCCACCGCGCCCGGCCGAGCCCCTCATTTCCATCGTAGCTTCAGCTCCGTCAATGTGGTGTTTGTTTCTACTGTTGACAGGCACTTAGGTTGGAATTCTTTTGGTGTTTGCTTTGTCTTGTTTTGCTGCTAACAAAAAATGCTGCATTAAACACCCACCTCCAAGACGTCTATAAGAAGGTGTGAAGAGCCCACCATTTTCCCGGGACCACTTGGCCCTCTGTGACCCAAGTCAGCCTCGGTGAAGTGGTTTATTAATTTTCTCGTTTTTCGTTGCTCCCTGTCACCTGCAAGACCTTTGAAAGGTTGCACCCAGCCAGGCATGGTGGCTCATGTCTGTAATCCCAGTTCTATGGGAGGCTGAGGCGGGCGGATCACATGAGGTCAGGAGTTTGAGACCAACCTGGGCAACATGGTGAAACCCTGTCTCTTCTAAAAGTACAACAATTAGCCAGGCTTGGTGGCGCGTGCCTGTAATTCCAGCTGCTCAAGAGGCTGAGGCATGAGAATCCCTTGAATCCAAGAGGTGGTGACTGCAGTGAGCTGAGACTGTGCCACTGCACTCCAGCCTGGGTGACAGAGTAAGACTCTCTCAAAAAAAAAAAAGAAAAGAAAGAAATGTCTTACTAGACAGTTTCAGGCTGGAATCTGTTTGCATTTGCACCATCCGGCATTTCCAGCCTGGGAAGAGTCAGTGACAGGAACGAACCGTGGGTGCCTCTGTGGGGGTGGCTCCCAGCGGCTCCCGCCTGGTTGCCCTTGAGTTGGCTGAGGAGCTGAGAACTTGGACTTCAGGATTCTCTGACTTCACTGGTCTGACGTGGAGCTCCCAGTGTTTGAATAAGAAGTGGCTGGGTGTGGTGGCTCACGCCTGTAATCCCAGCACTTTGGGAGGCCGAGGCAGGTGGATCACTTGAGGTCACGAGTTCAAGACCAGCCTGGCAACATGGCGAAACCCCGTGTCTACTAAAAGTACAAAAATTAGCCAGGTGTGGTGGCAGGCGTCTGTAATCCCAGCTACTTGGGAGGCTGAGGCAGGAGAATCGCTTGAACCTGGGAGGTGGAGGTGCAGTGAGCCAAGATTGTGCCACTGCACTCCAGCCTGGGCAACAGATCGAGATTCCGTCTCAAAAAACAAAAGAAAAAAATGGCAGCCAGCCTCAGCCGTTTACGCAGGGACAGGTGTTTATGTGGGAGGAAGATTAGATATTAGATCTTGCCTCCTCCTGCGGCCTTGGAGCTATGGGGACAGGGACGCTGGGGGTGAGGACGGTTCACGGTAGTAAAGTCCTATGAGAGTGGGAGGGGAGTGGAGGCCCCAGGACCATGTGGGTGCAACAGCAGGGACGGGACAGTCACCCAGACCGAGCCGGGGCAGGGCTGTGGGAGCACAGGTCAGTGTGACGTTGGCTGGGGCTCAGCATGCGTGACCCAGGGCTGGGCAGTTCCACTCCTGCACGTAGACACAGACAAGGATGCTCCTAGTAGCCCTACCCAAGTGCTTCTTGCCAGAATGGGTCCATTTGTCCAGTGGGCTGCTGTGCAGCGATCGGACGCAGAACCTCGTCCTGGCTGCACGGACAGGCCTTTGTTTGCAGTCGGCTTCTTGGTTAAGCTCTTTTAATTTTTTTAAACTTTTTTTTAATTAGAGGCAGGGTCTTGCTGTGTTGCCCAGCCTGGAGTTCAGTGGCACAATCACTGCAGTCTTGACCTCTCCTGCTCAAACAGTCCTCCCACCCCAGCCTCCTAGTTAGGACTACAAGCACCACCGTGCCTGGCTACTTTAAAAAAAATTCTTTTTATTTTTTTGAGATGGAATTTTGCTCTTGTTGCCCAGACTGGAGTGCAATGGCGTGATCTCGGCTCACCGGAAACCTCTGCCTCCCGAGTTCAAGTGATTCTCCTGTCACAGCCTCCCGAGTAGCTGGGATTACAGGCGCCTGCCACCATGCCCGGCTAATTTTGTATTTTTAGTAGAAACAGGGTTTCTCCACGTTGGTCAAGGTGGTCTTGAACTCCTGACCTTGTGATCCACCCGCTGCAGCCTCCCAAAGTGCTGGGATTACACTCGTGAGCCGCTGTACCCAGCATTTTTTTTTTGGGAGATGGAGTCTCGCTCTTTCACCCAGGCTGGAGTACAATGGTGCAATCTCGGCTCACTGCAAGCTCTGCCTCCCAGGTTCAAGCGATTCTGTCCCAGCCTCCCGAGTAGCTGGGATTACAGGTGCCAGCCACCAGGCCTGGCTAATTTTTTTTGTATTTTTAGTAGAGACGGGGTTTTGCTGTGTTGGCCAGGCTGGTCACGAACTCCTGAGCTCAGGCGATCCGCCCGCCTTGGCTGCCCAAAGTGCTGGGATTCCAGGTGTGAGCCACTGCTGCTGGCCCAGAATCTTAAGTTCTTGATGTACAGAGAACGGCAGCATCATTGAAGTGTGATTTCTGTTTTTTGTCTCCACTAATTGTGAGCAAACATTAGGGTGGGGACTGGGCTGCGTGTGCGGGTCCCACGGGCTTCTTGGGAGCCCAGTGTCAGCAGAGAAGGGGAACGGGGGCCCTCACTGTGGGGAGCAGTTTTGCCTGGAGTGCTGTGAGTTTCTCAGATGGAAACTAAGTGGACAGACTGTTCTGGCAAGAGAGGGATGCGCAGCCGCGTGTGGGCTGGGAAATGCTTGCCTTTGGAATTCCAGGTTTGCCTTGATGTCAGGTGGGCCATGACGGGCATCGTCTGCCCACGCCCGGAGCCCGGCGTCCTGCTCGTTGTTCCTGGGGGTGGGTTCTTGAGCGTTGCCTCCTTGCCGTGTAAATGAATTTGGTTTTAGAAACTCGCTGGTGGTGGCAGAGTCTGCGTAGCAGGTGCTGTGACAGCGTCCCCAGTCGAGGTGGGAGGGAGAGGGCAAGGGCCATGAGGCCCAGTGAGGTGGGGAGTGAGATCCCGGCGTGCTGTGCAGAGCCCTGTCCCCGTGCTCTGTCCTTTTGTTCTGCCGCACCCTTTGTTCTTGGATTTTCACCTCAGGAAAGCCAGGTAGCTGCTCCACCCCCAGCCCGGGCCCATCAGTCCCGGAAAAGGGCACAAAGTCTCCTAGCTCCCTGGCTCAGGGCCCAGCCAGTCCTAGCTCCAGGGAGGCTGCAGCCCACAGAGATTTAGCTCCCAGCTCATTGTCACCCCAAGCTAAGCCGCGGACCATGCTGCTGAGCAGGAAGAAGGGAATGGTGTCTCTGTGGAGATCCGGCACTGTCAGTGGCCTGAGGAGTGGACGCAGTCGCCTTTTGCTACTCTGAGGCTGTGGGAATTGGTGGAGGGGCTGGCCTCGTCCCCACTGAGGCCTGGGGTGCCCTTGGAGGCAGCTGTCCTGGTGCACCGAGGGGTCAGGGCACACATGGGTGGCCTGGGAGCGTCCGGGTGGCACTGAGCTAGCGGTGTGATGGGCAGATGGGGAGCTCTGGGTGCACAGACACACAGAGCAGGGGTAGGAGAGGAGAGAGGGGACGGCGGCAGAGGCCACAACACACAGAGCAGGGGGAGGGGAGGAGAGAGGGGACGGCGGCAGAGGCCCTGGCGTTGCCCCCACTGGGGAGAGGGCAGGACCACCTGTTCCCGGGTGTGGAGAGGCCGAGTTTCAGGCACCTCTGAGCACTGCTGGGCAGGTGAGCTGGGGGAAAGGCCGGCCTGAGCACCTGGGGGAAGTCTCGGTGGGGGAGGGGGCGGAGTGCATCCTTCAGTGTGAACATAGAATATATATACAGACAGCACGCACGCAAGTGCATAAGCATAAACCTAGAAGGAGGTCGTGGGTGAGGTGGGAACCCCAGTTTCCCGGGGGAGAAGTGAGAGGAGGAGGGGTCCTGGGTCGGGCAGTGCGGCCGGCACCACACGCTCCCAGAGCGCCGCGTTGGTGAGACAGGATGGGTGCCCCTTCAGATGCACAGCCACCCACCGAAGTAGGAAGAGAAACCCAAGTGTGAGAAACAGGAAATCAGGGCTGCCTGAGCGCTGGGGCTGAGACCTGGGGGAGGTGGGGTCTCGGTGCTGCGGAGTCACGGTGGCACCTGCGCAAAGCCCGAGCTGGGGGGTTGATTCCCACCGGCCCTTGGAAGGAAACAGGCTGTTCTGACCTTCCCGGAGGTTGTGGGAAGGGAGGGGTGTCTCGCCTGAAAAGCCACAGTCACCTGAGCGTGAGGTGGGGGTAAGTGTGGCTTTGTACCACGGGGTCTGTCTAGAGAGTAGCATGGAATTAGTCCTGGGGCACCTGGCGGCGGCAGCCACAAAGCCCATCAAGAAGGTGCAGCTGCCAACCAGGGCGTGAAGGACCCACAGCCCCAGGTCTGCCAGGAAGGTCAAGTGTGCCTGGAGACTGTCTCCCAAGAGCAAGGATCTGCCAACACGTGCAGAGAAAAATGGGATTCAATTGCTAAAACTCTCTGGACAGTGAACGATTGCATTTTCTTTTTTTTTTTCTTAAGACAGTCTCACCCTGTTGCTGAGGCTGGCGTGCAGTGGCACCGTGTCGACTCACTGCAACCTCTGTCTCCTGGGTTCAGGCAGTTCTCCTGCCTCAGCCTCCCGAGTAGCTGGGATTACAGGTGCCCGCCACCACGCCCGGCTAATTTTTTTTTTTTTTTTTTTTTACATGGAGTCTTTCTCTTGTCACCCAAGCTGGAGTATAATGGTGCGATCTCGGCTCACCGAAACCTCCACCTCCTGGGTCCAAGCTATTCTCCTGCCTCAGCCTCCCAAGTAGCTGGGACTACAGGCACCCGCCACCATGCCCAGCTAATTTCTTTTTGTATTTTTAGTAGAGACGGGGTTTCACTGTGTTAGCCAGGATGGCTATGATCTCTTGACCTTGTGATCCGCCCGCCTCGGCCTCCCAAAGGGCTGGGATTACAGGGGTGAGCCACCGCACCCGGCCCCGCCTGGCTAGTTTTTATATTTTTAGTAGAGACGGGGTTTCACTGTGTTGGCCAGGCTGGTCTTGAACTCCTGACCTCAGGTGATCCACCTGCCTCGGCCTCCCAAAGTGCTGGGATTACAGGTGTGAGCCACCGTGCCTGGTCCAATTGCATTTTCAGAGTAATTTTAAATTGGTGGTTGAAACCTTTGAGGACAGTGAATGTTCAAAACGGGTAATATGTTTCCCTTTCTTACCGTTTTAGCGTCTGCTTCTGCGCTTTGCCTGGGAGAGGCCCTGGTGGCCTCGTTCCTGGCGCCTGGAGTCCCTGCTGCGGCCCCACCCCCAGGCGGTCCCGGTGACCCATGCTGCCCAGCCTGGAGGTAAAATCGTTCCTGGCGGTGGCTTCGGCATGTCGTCCTCGGTGAAAACCCCGGCGCTGGAAGAGCTCGCTCCTGGCTCTGAGGAGAAGCCTAAAGGCAAGTCGCCTCTCAGCTGGGGCTCTCTGTTTGGTCACCGAAGTGAGAAGATTGTTTTTGCCAAGAGCGACAGTGGCGTAGATGAGAACGTACTGACCGTCACCATCACGGAGACCACGGTCATCGAGTCAGACTTGGGTGTGTGGAGTTCACGGGCACTGCTCTACCTCACGCTGTGGTTCTTCTTCAGCTTCTGCACACTCTTCCTCAACAAGTACATCCTGTCCCTGCTGGGAGGCGAGCCCAGCATGCTAGGTAGGCGGCGGCTGGCGCGGGGTGGAGACCAGCTGCCCGGGAGGGTGTGGGGAGCCCGGGTCAGCATGGGAACCCGGGGTGGAGCCCGCTGCAGGTGCGGGGTCAGGATGGGAATCCGGGTCAGGATGGGAACCCTGGGGTGGAGCCCGCTGCAGGTGCGGGGTCAGGATGGGAGCCCGGGTCAGGATGGGAACCCCGGGGTGGAGCCCGCTGCAGGTGCGGGGTCAGGATGGGAATCCGGGTCAGGATGGGAACCCTGGGGTGGAGCCCGCTGCAGGTGCGGGGTCAGGATGGGAGCCCGGGTCAGGATGGGAACCCCGGGGTGGAGCCCGCTGCAGGTGCGGGAGGGGTGATTCTCCCTCTTGGCTTTGGCCCCCTCCCTCCCGCAGGCGCGGTGCAGATGCTGTCCACCACGGTTATCGGGTGTGTGAAAACCCTCGTTCCTTGCTGTTTATATCAGCACAAGGCCCGGCTTTCCTACCCACCCAACTTCCTTATGACGATGCTGTTTGTGGGTCTGATGAGGTAAAGAATCTCACGCTTTGGTTGAGTCTCTTTTTCTTTAAATGTAAAGTCCCTGTCTTGTTACTAGAGCGGGGACTCTGCTGGCTGGTGAGTTTTCAGTGCAGAGTTTATAAAAGCGTCAGGGCCGTCCAGATTTTAGGACACCAGGTGAATGTGAATTCATGGCTCTCACTGCCTCTTGCGCAGTCAGCTTCTCTCCAGGCTGGTGATCACAGGACAAGGTGCCTCCTTGTCTCTGGGGCATTTTCAAAGGGTGGCGGATGTCACTTCACGTTGGGCGCAGTGCCATTTCCTGGGGGCTCGACCTAAAGCGTCGCAGAAGCAGGTCCAGGCACCACGTTGGTGATGAGGAGGTAGGGAGAGGGGCTGACGTGCCCATTGACCGAGCAGGCCCCTTGGAGAGAGCCTGCCCAGTGGCTGCAGGCGGACAGACTTGTTCTCAGGTAATGGTGCTTTTTGCTAATTTTTAGGTTTGCAACTGTGGTTTTGGGTTTGGTCAGCCTGAAAAATGTGGCGGTTTCGTTTGCTGAGACGGTGAAGAGCTCCGCCCCCATCTTCACAGTGATCATGTCTCGGATGATTCTAGGGGAGTACACAGGTGAGGCCCCTGGGCCCCACCATCCCAGGCCTTCATCCGCGGTGCCTGTCTTTGCCACCTCCCATGGGGCTCTGCCGAGAGGACCACTCGGAGCGGGGCCCACACTGGCAGTGCCTTCACTTCTCTCCTGAAACATTTTCCCCACGGTCCCATGTGCGGGGGTGTCTTGGAGCCTGGTGTCTGCCAGGTCTTCTCACACTGGCATGCGGAGGTCAGGGCAGGGTTGTACCTCATGGCCCTAACTGGGTGGGGAGACAGTTGGGGACTGGGCAGATTCCTGGCAAGCAAGATTACTGCAGGTGCCAATCACTGACTCGAAGAGGATGGGCGGGGGCCGCCTTCGGCCAGCATCACACAGGTGGCTGTGGCTCCTGGTGTATGGGCCAGCCTGTGCCAGCACCCTACAGCCTCCCCAGCGCCCGCCACCACAGGCCTCTCCTGGGCCCCAGCCCCTGACCTCAGCTGCAACCCAGGCTCTTGCCTCTCCCACCTCTTAATGACTCACAGGCGATTTCCAGCGACATGTAGGCTCCATGTCGCATACCCAGTGTGGCTGCATGAAAACAAGCGAGGGACAGAGGCACCCACAGAGCGTGGCGTCTTGCACGGAGTGGGGGGGGGGTATGTACACACGTGTTCGCCTGTTTAAGAAACGACAAGATCTTAAGGCCAAGGCAAATGTCTGTCTGCCTTTGGGGACGGGAGGAGGCCGAGGGTCCAAGGCGGGGTTGGGCTTGCCCCACGTGCACGTGAGACCCGCACACACGTTTAGGTGATTATAACAAAATCAAAGCTTAAAAGTCAACTGCTTGTTTTTTTGTTGTTGTTGTTTTTTTGAGGCAGGGTCTTGCTTTGTCGCCAAGCTGGAGTGCAGTGATGAGATCACGACTCACTGCAACCTCTGCTTCCCGCTTAGGCGATCCTCCCACCTCAGCCTGTTGGGTAGCTGGGACCTCAGACATGTGCCACCATGCCCGGCTAAGTTCTGTATTTTGTGTGTGTGTGTTTTAAACTGTGAATGTACGTTAGTCATTTTTCTTACAATTGAAACTTGAAACTCTGGGGATTCAGAATTAACAGACTTGCCTGTGAGCTTCTTCTCGACACCAGAAAAAGTTCCGACCTTGCGTTTCACATTGTTCTGCTGGGCTTTGTCCGAATGAACCCTTGTGAGCTGCTGCTGTCATTTTCATGAGGATTCTCTTGTCCACAATTTCACCTGGGAAGACCGAGTCCTCAAGGATTGTGACGTACGCGACTGTCAGACCGTGGATCCTGGGACACCTTTGCTTATTTTTTGTATACCTTTTTTGAGTTGGTTTAGACAGAATTCTCCTCTAAGCAATAGACAGCATACTTCCCAGTGAGCTTTTTCTTCAATTCATGTACTAGCCAGACTTGGATTTTCTGGAATGATTTCAGTGGCAGAACAGGAACAAAAACTATAACTTCCTTTTTTTCTTTTTTTTTTCTTTTTTTTTTTGAGACGGAGTCTCGCTCTGTCGCCCAGGCTGGAGTGTAGTGGCACGATCTCGGCTCACTGCAAGCTCCGCCTCCCAGGTTCTCGCCATTCTCCTGCCTCAGCTTCCTGAGTAGCTAGGACTACAGGTGCCCGCCACCTCGCCTGGCTAATTTTTTGTATTTTTAGTAGAGATGGGGTTTCACTGTATTAGCCAGGATGGTCTCCATCTCCTGACCTCGTGATCCACCCACCTCGGCCTCCCAAAGTGCTGGGATTACAGGTGTTAGCCACTGTGCCCGGCCCTTTTTTTTTTCTTTTTTTGAGATGGATGTTTCCTCTGTCGTCCAGGCTGGAGTGCAGTGGCGCGATCTCGGCTCACTGCACCCTCCGCCTCCTGGGTTCAAGCGATTCTCCTGCTTCAGCCTCCCGTGTAGCTGGGATTCAGGAGACTGCCACCACACCCAGCTAATTTTTGCATATTTAATAGAGATGGGGTTTCACCGTGTTGGCCACGCTGGTCTCGAACTCCTGCCCTCGTGATCTGATCTCCCACAGTGCTGGGGTTCCAGGCATCAGCCGCTGCGCCTGGCCTGTGATAACTTTCTGACCACCAGCGACCTCCGTTTCCCTCGCTGCCGTGGTGATCAGCTCCCTGAGCTGAGCCCTGACGTCCAAGTTCATTTCCAGCTCCCGAAGAACTGAGAAGCCAAGAACAGCAGGGCCAACCCTCAGCGCATGTCTGAGCACCCCCGGCCTCATATGTGTGTGTTTTATAGAGATGGGGTCTCGCTATGTTGCCCAAGCTGGTCTTGAACTCCTTGCCTCACGTGATCCTCCTGCCTCGGCCTCCTAAAGTCCTGGGATTATAGGAGTCAGCCGCTGCGTCCGACTTTAAAAAGCAATCCTGAAAATCATGAACAAAATGACACAAGGCAACCTTGTTGCCCATCAAACCATGCAGAAAGGAGCTGTTTATTTCCAGCAAGTTTAAAACGTCGATTTGACCTCCAGCCATGGTAGATGAGATATTAGAAAACCAACTCTCTTGCTGACAACAGTGAGAAAATCTTGATGCCATTTAGCAAAAAGAAGTCTGTGGGGGAGGCGTTGGAGAGTGCCGGAGGTGCCAGGGCCTGAGGCACCCAGCTTCCGGAGCCTCGGGCAGCCCAGAGAAGTGACCCTGTCTTAAGGCACCACCCTCCCCAGTGCATTTGCTAATGGTTTCTGAGCAGAGCAGTCTCCTGGGGCTGAAGGGGCACAAGCTGGAATGGGCGCGCCACCTTGGGGACCCCCAGACTCCAGACCTTCAGCTGGGATGGGAATCTGGTGCTGGATAAAGGTGTCTGACGCCCCAGCGGCATGTCACCAGCAGCAGCACGTCCTCCCAGAAGGGTGAAACGGCGTTCAGTCTCCAGTGTTCTCTACACATTTCATAAATGTTGTCTGGGATTCAACTGGTTTCCAGCAGAGGACGAGACCAGGTGATGGCAAATGAGAGGATGCCCCTGTGGCTGGAGCCTGCCAACACGGACTCGGATCCCTCTGCTACGCCAGGGTCTCGGCCAGGCCGCATCTGCGGGTTTCCCACGTTAACTTGACTCAGGTTTCTTTTTCTTCTTTTGAGACAAGGTCTCACTCTGTCGCCCAGGCTGGAGTGCGGTGGCGTGATCACAGCTCACTGCAGCCTCGGCCTCCCCAGCGCAGGTGATCCTCCCACCACAGCCTCCCCAGTAGCTGGGACCACAGGCGTGTGCCACCACACCCAGCTAATTTTTGTATTGTTTGTAGAAGTGGGGTGTCCTTGTTGCTCAGCCCTGGGCTCAAGTGATCCTCCTGCCTCGGCTTCCCAAAGTGCTAGGATTACAGGTGTGAGCCATGTTCTGTGGATTTTTTAAAAATTCCTTCACGTAAAAGTGTTTTGTTATGTTTCAAAAGGAACAGAAAAGCATCAACTCAATGTGGGCGCGCCCCTCCTGGCCCCCAGAGTCTCTCTCTCTCTGCAGTTCCCGGGGGACATCTTCACACTCAACCATTTGAATCACAGACCCAGGAAGGTTGCTGAGGCCGCCCGCCCGTGGCTGGGGCTCAGCCCCTGGGAGACGCATCTCATGCAGAGTAAAAGGCGCCACCTTTGCCATGGGGACGGGACTGGTTCGCAGACGTGGACTTTGATTTGCTTTATCTGACAATGTGAAGGAACTGACAAGTATTGGTTTTGAATTGAAGGAAGCGTCCGTTCCTTTTATAAGAGGGAACGGAAACAGCCTGGGCCTCGGGAGGGAGCTTCCGCCCGGCGGGTCAGCCACTCACAGGGGCTGTCCTCTTGCCAGGGCTGCTGGTCAACCTCTCCCTCATCCCAGTCATGGGCGGGCTGGCGCTGTGCACGGCCACTGAGATCAGCTTCAACGTCCTGGGGTTCTCGGCCGCGCTGTCCACCAACATCATGGACTGGTGAGTCACAGAGAAGGTGGGTGTGAGGGGGACAAGACCCGGTGCTCCCTTGCCTGCATCTGGGTGTGCGGATTCTCAGATGAGCTGAGAATTCCTCCCGTGAGCCAAAGCAGGTGCGTCCTATGCTGCGCTTTCCTAAAGAGCAAAACAGGCCGGGCGCGGTGGCTCACACCTGTAATCCCAGCACTTTGGGAGGCCGAGGTGGGCGGGTCATGAGGTCAGGAGATCAAGACCATCCTAGCGAACACAGCGAAACCCTGTCTCTACTAAAAAATGCAAAAAATTAGCCGGATGTGGTGGCGGGTGCCTGTAGTCCCAGCTACTCGGGAGGCTGAGGCAGGAGAATGGCTGTGAACCCAGGAGGCAGAACTTGCAGTGAGCCCAGATCGCGCCACTGCACTCCAGCCTGGGCGACAGAGCGAGACTCCATCTCAAAAAAGGGAAAAAAAAAAAGAGCAAAACAGCAGTTATCCTCGTAAGGTAAATTTCTCAAAAACAAGCCAAAATTTCAGGATGGACAGTCTTGATACTTAAAATACTAACCATGGAGACACGGTTAGTTGATAAATGCTGAAATGCACGGCATACGTTCAGCGGCGTCTCGCTCAGGGTGTCTTCACGCGGCTGCCAGAGCAGGGACAGTCCCCCAGCGGCAGGTTCTACCTGTTCGGGAGCTGCGCCACCTCCAGGCCGGGCGGATCCTCTGCTTCCTTGGTGGCCGTCTGTGTCCTGGTGTCACGATGGCAGAGAGGATGAGAGGCCAACTCCCACAGTGAGGACGGCACGTGGCGGGGTCCAAGAGGAAAGGGCCCTGTTACTCATGTCTTTGTCACTCAGTAGAGAAGAGCGGTGGAAGCTGCACTTCGGGGCCTGTTCAGATTCACCCAGAATTGGGCGTCCACATCCCTGCTGTGCTGTTAATGGCCACACTCCAGCCCTGGCAAAACTTGCCCTTTGAGAATGACTGGCTTCTAGGCTTTTCCTGCTTTTGAGGAAAGAAAGGAAAAGACACCACCACCGGTGTCTAAGAGTTTATCATTATTACTAATAAGCAAAACAGGTTCATGGTGAGATTTTGAATAATACAGAAGTAAAAATAAAAATCTGTTGGGCACGGTGGCTCACGCCTGTAATCCCAGCAGTTTGGGAGGCTGAGGCGGGCAGATCACAAGGTCAGGAGATCAAGACCACCCTGGCTAACACGGTGAAACCCCGTCTCTACTAAAAATACAAAATATTAGCCGGACGTGATGGCAGGTGCCTGTAGTCCCAGCTACTCGGGAGGCTGAGGCAGGAGAATGGCATGAACCCGGGAGGCGGAGCTTGCAGTGAGCTGAGATCTTGCCACCCCACTCCACCCTGGGTAACAGAGCAAGACTCTGTCTCAAAAAACAAACAAAATCTGTTGGGCGTGGTGGCTCACACCTGTAATCCCAGCACTTTGAGAGGCTGGGGTCGGTGGATCACTTGAGGTCCACCAAGCTGGAGTTGGAGACCAGCCTGGCCAACATAGTGAAACCCCATCTGTACTAAAAATACAAAAATTAGCCAGGCGTGATGGTGGCACCACTGAGGTCTGGTCATTGTCGCCGTCGCTGCGTGTGAGCGCAGACACCTTGTCCCCTGATGTTTGGTGCTGAGGGCTAGTATTGATGCATCACCTCTTTTCTTTATTCTAGTTTGCAAAATGTTTTTTCGAAAAAGCTTCTCAGCGGGGACAAATACAGGTTCTCGTAAGTATTACTCGTCAGTGAAATCTCCAGGTCATAAGACGAAGAGGACTTCCTGCCCACTTTAAGAGTCAGAGCACCCCACAGACCTGACTCCCTTCCTGTCTGGCTTGGGTGGTCTTTACAAGTACCTTGTCTAAGGTCGGGAGGGACCCGCCTGCTTCTCAGCCGCTCCCTTGAGCCCCTCAGCCAGCCTGGCGTGCGTTTGCGTTTTCATTTCTGGGAAGCTGCAGCGGCCCTCGTCCTGCCTAGAGAGAATGAACGTCTTGTGGGCTGGGGTGCTGGGTATTCTTGCTGTGAGGAGCTGCGTGTGGACCCGGCCTCTCCCGACACGGTGGGGGCCCAGCGTGTTCTGTTGCCCACAGGGCCCCGGAGCTGCAGTTCTACACCAGTGCCGCCGCGGTGGCCATGCTCGTCCCGGCCCGGGTCTTCTTCACGGTGGGTTTCAGACACAGGTGTCCCGTCCTTACTCGCCCGGCTGCCTTATCTGGTGGTTCAGGGGCAGAATGACTTCCCTTTCCAGGCCGTGTGCTGGCTGGTCGTGCCCAGCTCCGCCGCAGCCCTGCTTAGCTGAGTTGCTCTGGGAGCCACTCGGGGTTTGCAGCTCAGATTTTTGTGTGAAGACTTTTATTTTGTTTATTGTTTGTTTTGTTTTGATTCTTCATCATTCAACTTGAGGGGGCTTTTAGGCTAGCTTAATTTCTTTTTTTATCACAAAAACTTTTTTTTTTTTTCCGAGAAGGAGTCTCGCTCTGTATCCCAGGCTGGAGTGCAATGGCGTGATCTCTGCTCACTGCAAAGTCTGCCTCCTGGGTTCATGCCATTCTCCTGCCTCAGCCTCCCAAGTAGCTGGGACTACAGTTGCATGCCACCACGCCCAGGCAATTTTTTTTTTTTTTTTTTTTTTTTTTTTTTTTGAGATGAAGTCTGTCGTTGCCCAGGCTGGAGTGCAGTGGCACAAAGGTTCACTGCAACCTCCGCCTCCGGGTTCAAGCGATTCTCCTGCCTCAGCCTCCCGAGTAGCTGGGATTACAGGCGTGCACCACAACGCCTGGCTAATTTTTGTATATTTAGTAAAGAGGGAGTTTCACCGTGTTGACCAGGCTGGTCTTCAATACTTGATCTTAAATAATCCACCCGCCTCGGCCTCCCAGAGTGCTGGACAGGCGTGAGCCACTGCATCTGGCCTAAATATCTTTTTTTTTTTTTTTAGACAGAGTCTCGCTCTGTCGCCCAGGCTGGAGTGCAGTGGCGCCATCTCGGCTCACTGTGAGCTCCGCCTCCCAGGTTCACACCATTCTCCTGCCTCAGCCTCCTGAGTAGCTGGGACTACAAGTGCCCGCCACAACACCCGGCTAATTTTTTTGTATTTTTAGTACAGATGGGGTTTCATGGTGTTAGCCAGGATGGTCTCGATGATCTGACCTCGTGATCCACCCGCCTCAGCCTCCCAAAGTTCTGGGGTTACAGGCGTGAGCCACCGTGCCCGTCCCATGTTAACTATTTTTAAGTGTAAAGCTGAGTGGCCGTCACCATCACCCATCTCCAGAACTCTCTTCGTTTTGCAAAACTGAACCTTCGCCCTCATTCAGTACTCCCCATTCTCATCCCCCAACCCTGGCACCCTCATTCCACTTTCTGTCTCTGAATTTGGTGACCCTAAAGACCTCATACAAGTAGAATCATATCACATCTGTCCTTCTGTGTCTGGCTTATCTCACGTAGCATGGTGTTTTGGTGTTTTGAGGTTTACATGTGTTGTTGCATGAATCAGTTTCTTCCCTTCATATTTTTTGAGACTGGGTCTTGCTGTGTCACCCAGGCTGCAAAGCACTGCAGCCTCATAGCTCACTGCAGCCACGGCCTCCCAGGCTCAAGCAATTCTCCTGCCTCAGCCTCCCAAACAGCTGGGATGGCAGGCATGTGCCACACCTGGCTCATTTATTTATTTATTTTTTTATTTTTATTTTTTGAAATGGAGTCTTGCCCTGTCACCCAGGCTGGAGTGCAGTGGGGTGATCTTGGCTCACTACAGCCTCCACCTCCCGGATTCAAGTGATTCTCCTGCCTCAGCCTCCCGAGTAGTTGGGATTACAGGTGTGCGCCACCACTCTGGCTAATTTTTGTATTTTTAGTAGAGACGGGGTTTCACCATGTTGCCCATGTTGCAGTGGCACAATCTGTGCTTACTGCAGGCTGGTCTTGAACTCCTGACCTCGAGTTATCTGCCCACCTCGGCCTCACAAAGCGCTGGGATTACAGGTGTGAGTCACCGTGTGCAGCCAGTTTTTTATTTTTTGTATTAACAGGGTCCTACTGTATTGCCCAGGCTGGTCTCAGACTCCTGGGCTCAAACCTCGGCTTCTCAAAGGTGGCTCCCACCTGGGATGACAGGCGTGAGCCACTGCACTCAGCCTTTTTCCTTTTTTTTTTTTTTTTTTTTTTATGAGACGGTGTCTCGCTGTGTCGCCCCACCCAGGCTGGAGTGCAGTGGCACAATCTTGGCTCACTGCAAGCTCCTCCTCCCGAGTTCACACCATTCTCCTGCCTCAGCCTCCTGAGTAGCTGGGACTACAGGCACCCGCCACCACACCTGGCTAACTTTTTGTGTTTTTAGTAGAGATGGGGTTTCACCGTGTTAGCCAGGATGGTCTCGATCTCCTGACCTTGTGGTCTGCCCACATCGGCCTCTCAAAGTACTGGGATTACAGGCGTGAGCCACCGCGTCCAGCCCCTTTTTTCTTTTTTAAGGTTGAGTAGTACTCCATTGTGTGGGTAAGACCACATTCTGTTTATTCATCCATCCATTGTGGGTTCTTTCTGCCTTTGGCTGTTGCAAATAATTCTGTAGTGAATGTGGGGATGCAAATATCCCTTAGAGACCCTGCTTTCAATTCTGTGTTTTAGTATCATTTTTAATAATAGGTACCTCTTTATTAACTCATTAAATAACCAGATCTAGCAGTAAGCCTAGTATCTATGGTAGTTTGATGTAGTGATGAGGGTAAACAGTATTTCAGGGTATTAGCAACAACTGCTAACAGGATATGAAAGTATCTGTAGTTTTGTTTTTTGTTTTTTGTTTTTTGTTTTTTTTTTGAGACAGAGTTTCACTCTTTATTACCCAGGCTGGAGTGCAGTGGCGCAATCTCAGCTCACTGCAAACCGCCACCTCCCGGGTTCAAGCGATTCTCCTGTCTCAGACTCCTGAGTAGCTGGGATTATAGGCATGCACCACCACACCCGGCTAATTTTTGTATTTTTAGTAGAGATGGTGTTTCACCATGTTGGTCAGGCTGGTCTCAAACTCCTGACCTCAGGTGATTCACCTGACTCGGCCTCCCAAAGTGCTGGCATCACAGGCGTGAGCCACTGCGCCTGGCCTATCTGTAGTATTATAGTTTATTCCCAACATTCATAATTGAATGAAATGCTGAGTTTCAAGTAAAGGTTAGTAAAGATAAAGATGCAGTTTTTTCCCAGTTGAGTTCATGGACCTTCTAAATGCAATTTGTAGACTTCCCTAGAGTCCCCCACACAGAGGGTTCTCTGTGCGAGGTGCAGTTGCAAGTTCTTATCTTATTGTCGTTTTCTGGATTTTAATCCGTTAGCTGTCAAGGCTGGCTGACTTGGCCGTTCTCCCTGCGAGGAAGTTGTGGTTGCCGGCCGGGGCCATCAGTTCTTGTGGGTGTGTACCCAGCAGTGGAACTGCTGGATTATATAATAATTCTGTGTTTAATTTTTTTTTTTTGGAGATGGAATCTCACTCTGTTGCCCAGGCTGGGGTGCAGTGGTGCAATCTCATCTCACTGCAGCCTCCGCCTCCCGGGTTTAAGTGATTGTCCTGCCTCCCTCCTGAGTAGCTGGGATTACAGGCGCACACCACCACACCTGGCTAATCTTTAGATTTTTAGTAGAGACGGGGTTTCACGGTGTTGGCCAGACTGGCCATGCCCGGCCCTTCCTTGGGGTTTCTGTTGCATTTTCCTGCTGATCGTGATGTTCGGCTGCTTTCATGTGCTTGTTGTCTGTTTGCATCTACATGGTGAAAACTAATTAGTGCAAAAAATAATGGAAAAAAAACAGAAAATGGATGAGTGCACAGTTCAGCTCTCCGCCCTAGAGGCATTTTCATAGCTGTCCTCAGTGTCAGCAGCTTTACCCAGTGTCTGGGCAGGAGTGGCGCTGGGCGTTTTTGGTGGATGATTAGTAAATGGAAAATGCAAACCAATAGAATATCGTTTTGTTTTTGCCACATAGGACGTCCCAGTGATCGGGAGGAGCGGGAAGAGCTTCAGCTACAACCAGGACGTGGTGTTGCTGCTTCTGACAGATGGAGTCCTGTTCCACCTTCAGAGCGTCACGGCCTACGCCCTCATGGGGAAGATCTCCCCTGTGACATTCAGGTGAGCAGGGGAACTTCCAGGAGCTGAGGGTGTCCAGGTCGTTTCGAGAGGAGACTAAAAATCTAGGTATTTTTATAAGAGACACATGTGGCCAGGCGTGGTGGCGGACATCTGTAGTCCCAGCTACTCAAGAGGCTGAGGCAGGAGAATGGCGTGAACCTGGAAGGCGGAGCACTCCAGGTTCACTCCAACAGAGCGAGACTCCTTCTCAAAAAAAAAAAAAAAAAGGGACACATGTGATTCTCTTCCACGGGGATGACTGTGGCTGTGCACTGTAATTACTAGGCCATTTTATACCCATGCCGTTTGAAATGCAAATGATAGGCCGGGCCCAGTGGCTCACGCCTGCTGATCCCAGCACTTGGGAGGACAAGGCAAGTGGATCATTTGAGGTCAGGAGTTCAAGACCAGCCTGGTCAACATGGTGAAACCCTGTCTCTACTAAAAATACAAAAAAATTAGCCAGGTGTGGTGGTGCGCCTGTAGTCCCAGCTACTGGGGAGGCTGAGGCAGGAGAATCACTTGAACCCGGGAGCCGGAGGTTACAGTGAGCTGAGATCACGCCACTGCACTCCAGCCTGCGTGATGAGAGTGAGACTCCATCTCAAAAAAAAAAAAGAAATGATAAACCGTAAAATAAACTGTAAACTGTGTGAAATAGGTTTTTAGGGAAATCTCCACTAGAAGTCTTTGCATTTGACGGTTTTTGAAATTGAGTGCTTTTCCGTCTAGAATAGCAGGGTGCCTCGACTAGTCTTGTCTGCAGGAATGGAATGGTCTCTTCTGGGCTGTCCAGTGCAGCAGCCACTGGCCACATACAGCTTCTGAGCACTTGAAATGTGGAGAATGTAACAAGGACCAGATTCTGAATTCAAGCTGATTGTCGTCAGTTTGAACTTGAACAGACACCTGTGGTCACTGGTTCCTGTGCCGCGCAGCACAGCTCTAGAAACGGGGGTGAGGCTCCTTCGGCTTCTTTCCACTTCTGTAACTGAACAGACTGAAGTTGCAATTTATTTATTTATTTATTTTATTTGCCCCAAAACGGAGTCTTGCTCTGTTGCCCAGAGCTTGAGTGCCGTGGTATGATCTCGGCTCACTGCAACCTCCGCCTCCGGGTTCAAGCGATTCTTCTGCGTCAGCCTCCTGAGTAGCTGGGATTACAGGCCAATGCCACCACGCCCGGCTAGTTTTTGTATTTTTAGTAGAGACAGGGTTTCGCCATGTTGGCCAGGCTGTTCTCAAACTCCTGACCTTAGGCAATCCGCCCGCCTCGGCCTCCCATAGTACTGGGATTATAGGCGCGAGCCACCACGCCCAGCCAAAGGTGCAATTTGAAGACGAAACTAGCCGGGAGGACTGGAGGTCGAGGCGGGCGGATCGCCTGAGCTCAGGAGTTCAAGACCACCCTGGGCAACGTGGTGAAACCCCGTCTTTACTAAGACACAAAAAATTAGCCAGGCCTGGTGAAATGCACCTGTAGTCCCAGCTACTTGGGAGGCTGAGGCATCAGAATCACTTCAGCCCAGGAGGCGGATGTCGGAGTGAACCGAGATCACGCCACTGCACTCCAGCTTGGGCTACAGAGTCAGACTCCGTCTCCAAAAAAAAAAAAAAAAAGACTGGAGACTTTTTGGTGGCAAATGCAAAGGAACGAGGTTATGTCACCAGCAGGGGTAGAAGTCCCCGCGACTGGCAGCAGCAGCCGCCTCACATCCTATTTTGGAAGTCAGCGGCCCTTTTTTCTGAAACTTCTGATCTATCATGAGGCGGCGGAATGGTCCCCAAACATGAAGTGAAAATGAAAAGCAGATGTTGGGGCCAGCGGGGGTGGGGGACAGTCAGGCGTAGCTCTCCCTCTTCTCTGCTTTCCGTCTGGTCCAAGTCAGTGCGGTAAATTTTCAAATACCCGTCGGAGCTGGTAGCCGCGCCCCGCGCACGGAGCGTTCCACAGCTGAGAAACTGGAGCTTGCGCCTCCTCTCACCAGCAGGCCCCGCAGGCTCCACACCGAGCCGTCTCATCCATGGCGCTGCCCCGCCCCACGCTTCCTGCATCCTGAGCAGGAGGTGTCTCCGAGACAGGAAAACTGGCTGTGCTTTCTGAGTTTTTCTGAAGGTCACATTGGTCTCCTGGGCTTGGTCACTGTCTCTCACCAGCATGTTTCTTTCTGGGGTCAGGAATTATTTCCAAATGCTCCTGAAGCCTAGTGTTTTAGTGAACATTAGTGATTGTTAGCAGTGGTTTAAAAAAAATAATAAAACCTTTTTTATTTTTTGAGACAAGAGCCTTGCTCTGTAACCCAGGCCGGAGTGTGGTGGTGCCGTCTCAGCTCACTACAACCTCCGCCTCCCTGACTCAAGTGATCTTCCCGCCTCAGCCTGCTGAGTAGCTGGGACTGCAGGTGTCCACCACCACGCTGGGCTAATTTGTGGGGTTTTTTTTGTTTTTTTTTTTAACCAGAGTCTCACTCTGTCGCCCAGGCTGGAGTGCAGTGACGCGATCTCGGCTCACGGCAACCCCGCCTCCCAGGTTCAGGAAATTCTCCTGCCTCAGCCTCCCGAGTAGCCGGGATTACAGGCGCCCGCCACCACGCCCAGCTAATTTTTCTATTTTTAGTGGAGACAGGGTTTCATCATCTTGGCCAGGCTGGTCTTGAACTTCTGACCTCAGGTGATCCGCCTGCCTCGGCCTTGCAAAGTGCTGGGATTACAGGCGTGAGCCACCGCGTGTTACCCAATTATTTTTATTTATTTATTTATTTATTTATTTATTTTTTGAGATGGAGTCTCACTCTGTCGCCCAGGCTGGAGTCCTGTGGCGCCATCTTGGTTCACTGCAAGCTCTGCCTCCTGGGTTCAAACAATTCTCCTGCCTCAGCCTCCCAAGTAGCTGGGACCACAGGCGCCCGCCACCACACCTGGCTAATTTTTTGTGTGTTTTTAGTAGAGACGGAGTTTCACCGTGTTAGCCAGAATTATCTTGATCTCCTGACCTCGTGATCCGCCTGCCTTGGCCTCCCAAAGTGCTGGGATTACATTCATGAGCCACGGTGCCCGGCCTGCCCAATTATTTTTCAATAGTAATTTTTTGTTTTATTTTCATGTTGTAAGAGCAGTGAATTAAGTACTTATTATGGAAAGTTTGCACAGGGTATTTCCCGTCACCCTTTTTTTGCACAGTCCTAACATTGTGTATTTGGTATCCTTTTTCACCCAACAAATGATCTCAAGGGATTGTTTTCCCTGGGGCTGCAAAGGCACTGCGACTGTGTGGGCGATGTTCTTATTCTTTTTTTTCTGAGACAGAGTCTTGCTCTGTCGCCCAGGCTGGAGTGCAGTAGGTGGCGCAATCTCAGCTCACTGCAGCCTCCTCCTCCCGGGTTCAAGCTATTCTCCTGCCTCAGCTTCCCGAGTGGCTGGGATTATAGGCTACTACCCAGCCCGCCACCACACCCAGCTAATTTTTTGTATTTTTAGTAGAGACGGGGTTTCACCGTGTTAGCCAGGATGGTCTCGATCTCCTGACCTTGTGATCCGCCCGCCTCGGCCTCCCAAAGTGCTGGGATTACAGGCGTGAGCCCCCACGCCTGGCCTGATGTTTTTGTTCTTTAGAGAACAGGCTGAAGTACTCAAGGGGTGAAATGTCACGATATCTGTAATTTTTGTTGTTTTTTTGAGACAGAGTCTCTGTTGCCCAGGCTGGAGTGCAGTGGCGCGATCTCGGCTCACTGCAAGCTCCGCCTCCCGGGTTCACGCCATTCTCCTGCCTCAGCTTCCTGAGTAGCTGGGACTACAGGCGCCCGCCACCACGCCTGGCTAATTTCTTGTATTTTTAGTAGAGACGGGGTTTCACCGTGTTAGCCAGGATAGTCTCAATGTCCTGACCTCATGATCCGCCCACCTCGGCCTCCCAAAGTGCTGGGATTACAGGCGTGAGCATCTGTAATATACTTAAAAATATTCCATCCGGGTGTGGAGGCTCACGCCTATGATCCCAGCGGTGTGGGAGGCCCAGGTGGGAAGATCACTTGAGCCCAGGATTTTGAAGACCAGCCTGGGCTACACAGTGAGATCCACCTCAATTGGATGAAGCTGATGAGGCGATATCATGAATTCCTGCGTCTAGATCACAGGACGTGGCTGTTCCTTAGGTTTCTCCTCCTCTGCCTTTTTTAATAATGAAAAGTACCCCTTAAAAAAGAGGGGGCGAGGGAGCAGGCAAGCCCTGCTCAAAGCTCCCAAACCCCTGGGCCGAGCTCACCACCACCCAGGTCCCGTCGAGCACCCCCCGCCCCACCCTGGCCTCCAGACCCGGGGTCAGCCGAGCTGCTGGCTGCAGGCTTGATGTCACCGTGACCCTGAGTGCCCCCACCCCAGCCTCCAGACCCAGGCTCAGCCAAGCTGCTGGCCACGGGCCGAGGTGACCATGACCCCGAGCGCCCCTGCTCCCTCCCCTTGTCTCTGCAGCGTCGCCAGCACCGTGAAGCATGCCTTGTCCATCTGGCTCAGCGTCATCGTTTTTGGCAACAAGATCACCAGCTTGTCAGCAGTCGGCACAGCCCTAGTGACAGTTGGGGTCCTGCTCTACAACAAGGCCAGGCAGCACCAGCAGGAGGCGCTGCAGAGCCTGGCTGTGGCCACCGGCCGGGCCCCAGAGGACACGGTGGGGCCGCTGCTTCCACAGGACCCCAGGCAGCATCCCTGAGAGCAGGAAGCTGCCAGCTGCTGCTGTTCTCGTGACACTGCATCCCCCGGAAACGGACAGGGACGCCCTCCTCCATGGCCCTGCTGGGGTGCCGGACACGGGGAGCTAAGTCGGCCATTCCCTGAGGTTTTCTTGGTTTGCCAGTGAAGACCAGTGGAAACTCAAACTGGGGATTCCAGGTATCAGCTTCCTGGAGTGGAGACCAGAGCCCCCTGTCAGCTGAGCCCATGCCCGTGTAATGTGAAAACAGCCTCTGCGGCTCCCATGCTGGGGGTGCCCACTTCCTCTCTGGGCAGCACCCCAGGGTCCACCGGGAGCCAGGGCTGGGTCCAGTGCCAACGAGAGCTGCTCCCTGCTACTGCCAAGAGAGCACTCAGCTTCCCACACCAGCCATTGAAGGCCCTGAGCCCTGGACTGGCTGCAGATTGGCCCTGGGCATGAGGCCACAGAGCAGGGCTAACGGGCAGGGACAGAGGGCCCTGGAAGGAAGGGTCTCCTGCTGCCACAGTGGGCAATCAGAACTACTCACCTGACCCACCAGGGCTGTGGGCATCCTCAGACTATCCCAGAGTCATCGCGAGCCTCAAGCTACAGCATTGCATGGAAATCAAGGGCTATGACCACGGAGGCCATTCCGTCAAGCCGAAGAGAAAGGCCCTGCATTCCCTTCCACATCCTGGGCGGAGCCCCCACTCCAGCTGCCCTGCCCATCGGGCTTTCCACACCCTGGGCTGCGTGAGCCCCCCACTCCAGCGTGCCCTGCCCATCGCCTTCCACACCCTGGGCTGCGTGAGCCCCCCACTCCAGCGTGCCCTGCCCATCGCCTTCCACACCCTGGGCTGTGTGGGCCCCTGCCCCACTATCCCTTCCCCACCCTGGGCTGCGTGAGTGCCCGCTCTGGGGCGTCCTGCCTGTCACTTCCACACCCTGGGCTGCATGAGCCCCCCCACCCCAGGGCACCCTGCCCTCCTACCTGTGGTGGTTTCTTAGCCCTGAGGTTGAGGACAAACCTCTCATGTTTAATTTGGGAGGAGATGTGTACATTCCTTTTCTTTTTTGGACTCTGAGTATCAGGCAGGCTATTCTGAGGTCCCTGTGGGGTAAGCCTGTCTGTTCTCCCTTGGAGCCCACTGTTCCTAATCTCATCATCCAGTACCTGTCCCGATTCTCTACGTGAGCCTTGGGCAGGACGTTGTAGTGTTGATGGCTTGGGTTACATGGTGTTTACCTGGCGCCATCCTTGCTGAAAAAGGAAGCACCCACACTGAATGTTCTGGGGCGCATGGTGTGTATCAGGCGCCCACCCCGTCCCACTCTCCCCGAGGGACAGCAGTAGTGCGTGGTGGGGCCAAGGGCCAGCTCAACCCATCCTCCTCAGCATCACACATCCCCGAGGGTACAGGAGGCCTGAGGAGTGGCTGCTGGAGCTGTGTGTTAGGCAGAGGCTTCTGACCGTGCCTGAGCCCTTCACCCCCCGTCTCGCAGCTGGCGAATTCCTATGCCTGGTGCAGTCTGTTGCCAGCGAGCCTTTGAGACCCAGAGCTCCAGGGCTTGTCAGAGGCAGCATGGGGCTCCAGTGGTCCTGAGTCTCATGTCCCTGCCTGTTCCATCCCAAATCTCATGTCCCTGCCTGTTAAGCCCCGAGTCTCATTTTCCCTACATGCTCTTTAGGCCATTGGCGCCTGAGGTCACTTCACTGGTTTTCCATTTGGCTTCTCACCTGGGAAATACAAAAATAGCCCGTCCTGAAGATAAAATCGTTCGGAAACAGCAATAATTATGACTCATTAACTTCTACCTACTCAAAAAAGTCTGCCTTGATGGTAGACTGAAATGAGGCTTTTTAACCCACAAGCAACCTTTTTATTTTTTTGAGACTGTCTTGCTCTGTCTTTCACCCAGGCTGGAGTACAGTGGCATGATCTTGACTCACTGCAGCCTCGACTTCCTGGGCTCAAGTGATCCTCCCATCTCAGCCTCCTGTGTCGCTCTAACCACAGGCACGTGCCACCATGCCTGGCTATTTTTTTGTTGAGCTGGGCTCTCACTTTGTTGCCCAGGCTGGTCTTGAACTCCTCAGCTCAAGCAGTCCTTCCCACTCAGCCTCCCGTAGTGTTGGTAACACAGGCGTGCACCACTGCACCTGCTCCAGCCACTTGTATAAAACCACTGACCTGTGTGTGGAGGACAGGCCAGGTGTGTGCTCACTGCACTGCAAAGATGGGTCATCACGTGACTTTCCCCAGTTTTCCATTTCTCTTTTTCTGCTTTCCTCAAAAACCAATATAAGACTGGGTGCGGTGGCTCACACCTGTAATCCCAGCACTTTGGGACGCTGCAGCTGGCGGATCACAAGGTCAGGATTTTTGAGACCAGCCTGGCCAACATGATGAAACCTCGTCTCCACTAAAAATACAGAAGTTAGCTGGGTGTGATGGTGGGTGCCTGTAATCCCAGCTACTCAGGAGGCTGAGGCAGGAGAATTGTTTGAACCCTGGAGGTGGAGGTTGCGGTGAGCCGAGATCGTGCCATTGCACTCCAGCCTGGGCAACGGCAAGACTCTGTCTCAAAAACACTTAGAAAATGCCCTGGAAGTGGCAGAGGATTGTAGATATGTGAGGCCAACCCCCAGGGTGGCCCTGTCTGCCTCCCCATTGAGAATGGCTGCCAGGCTTCCCACTAGCCTCTGAAGATGATGGCCTGGTGTAAGGAGAGGTACAGGTGCCTGGTTCTGAGCACCCTGGAATTTCTGGCCGCACATCCTCTGGTGCCCTCCCTTCCACCCTGACAAGGAGCTTCCAGCCTGTTTTGATTTTCTCTTTGTGGACCAGAAACACGTTTTTCCAAATGATGAGCAAATAGGGTGATTTCCTTTGTAATGCTGCTCTGGGGCCTCTTCCTCATCCTGGCAGAAGCAGCCTGGATACCATGCGGCAGCTGACACTGTGCCCTTGCTCAGGCGTGCTGTCCCCTCCCTCTCCCTCAGTCTCCTCTCCATGCCCAAGTCGGTTTCCAGCCGCTGGGCTTCACGGCATTCCCAGTACAGCCAGGCACTAAGAGGCAATACCCAAGGCCTGGCTTGGCCATGTTAACGATTGTACAGACATATATTTTTAAATAACTTTTATGTAATACTTTTCTAGCATAGTAAGTTCTTGTTAACTGTCACAGATGTCCTAGAAACACCAGGTGTTACTTCCACTGAGTGTGTCCGTGGTCGTGGTCTGTGCCTTTGTAAACAGAACACTTGAACCACCTCCCGAATTGGGTTATCTGCTTCTTGAAATTGACACTTAAGAGATGTGCATCTCTCTAACTTTCAAGGAAACTTCCCCACTAAATGGCATGAAAAGGTTTAAATAAAATCCGAGAGTCCCAATTCCCTCTATAACAGTGTTAAAATAATCTGTCTACCTGGAAAGATGAAAACTCTTGCACAACCCAAAATGTGTCTTTAATTTGTGAAAAATTAACATGGTGAGTCAAACAGTCATTTTAAAGAGCTGAGCAAAGAATATCATCAGCCAAATAGAGCTCTGCTTTGTAGGGTGCCTTTAAACTCCTTGCCACAAAACCAGTGAGCTCTGCTTGCTGCTGCCACGCTCCTGGATGATCACTTAGATGGGTCAGTGGGAATAACAGGTGAACAAGACAGTTCTTTACATCTGTCCAAATGATGTCCTTTTTCAGGCCTGGAAATATTTCATTGCTGGAAGAAGGAAACAAGAATATCATTCCAGGCCGGGCGCGGTGGCTCAAGCCTGTAATCCCAGCACTTTGGGAGGCCGAGACGGGCGGATCACGAGGTCAGATCGAGACCATCCTGGCTAACACGGTGAAACCCCGTCTCTACTAAAAAATACAAAAAATAGCTGGGCAAGGTGGCGGGCGCCTGTAGTCCCAGTTACTCGGGAGGCTGAGGCAGGAGAATGGCCGGAACCCGGGAGAGGGCGCTTGCAGTGAGCTGAGATCCGGCCACTGCACTCCAGCCTGGGCGACAGAGCGAGACCCTATCTCAAAAAAAAAAAGAAAAAGAAAAAGAATGTCATTGCGGATAGAAACAGACTGCTCTCGTTTGCCCTTGACCAACATGGTACTGAGGGGTTTATTGTTTCCCAACGCACATGCGTGCCCTACTGGGGGCCTTACTTTATAGAACGAGAGCGTCCGAGCTCCCCTAATGAATCTGACTAGTTCTCTCCTGGCTGAGGATACAGGAGTGGGACATCCACCCTCAGATCCCTCAGAGCACAGAAACCTTCAGCTTGGCTGTCTCAAGTATTCCTTCCAGTTTCCCTGTGGGCCTCTGATGTTTGAGTTTGATGGCTGCTAGATCCTTAACGAAAACTCAGTTGGAAACTTCCAACTCGCAGTCCTAGTTTGTTTTCCATTTCATTTCACTTACAGCTGAAAGTGGCATTCAGCTGACTTGCTCGTTTAAACTGTTCACAGAGTCTGAACTGCCAACGTGGCGTTGGAGGCTCCATCTTTTAAGAAGGCCACAGACTTTCCCACATGGGAAAACTTGAAAATTACATCAACAATCAACGTCAGAGCCAAATTATATTTCCTTTATACCAAACTATGGAGAACTAAAAGTTCATTGTACAAAATGTTTCTAGTGTTTTGTATGTGACCTATTTCAATATTTATATTACCAGATCAGTGCTTTCCAGCAAACGATTCTGTTAAATAATGTAGCCAGTCGCTGTTAATTCTGCAGCAGTGATAAGCTGATACTGTGCAACTAATCCTGTGGACGCCTCCTGCTTATTTTTGTCTAAACTAAGTTAATCATGGTAGCAGCTATGATTCTTGCTCAGCAAAGTAAAATAAATGTTAAATATGGACTGCTTTGTTTTCTTCCTTGTGTAGCTCTGGTGTTCATGCTGCTGAAATGATCAAGGTTGGCATCTTAGTGCCTACACCAGTTTCTAGCAACCTAAAATGAGCAAGAGAAACCAATTCTCCAAAACAAGAGGCTGTTTGCAAACAGCCAAGGATTGCAATCCAGGGTCTGTCCACAGGCTCATCTGAGAGGCTGGGGCAAGGGCGAGCTTCTGCAGGTGGAAAGAAGTCCACGTAAGCTGTTCTGACACAAAGGTCAGTGGCTACAGGAGCTTGTTGCGGTGGTGGCCTTTGTTCACCGATGGGGCTGGCTGTTGCTAGCAGAGGGTCTTCACAGAAGTGGCTTAACCCCAAGTTCTAGTTGGGAAAGGCCTTTGTGGCAGCTCCTACTACAAACACAAGTGCGAGGCCGCTTCCTCCTCGTTGCCTCCGGGGTCGATTTTATTAGGGTTTGACTAAGTGGCAGCATTTGGGTACTCACTGATTTCATGAAGGGCAAAATGGAGATTTTTGGCCAGGTGTGGTGGCTCATGCCTATGATTCCAGCACTTTGGGAGGCTGGTGGGTAGATCACTTTAGGTCAGGAGTTCAAGACCAGCCTGGCCAACATGGCAAAACCCTGTCACTACTGAAAATACAAAAGTCAGCCAGGTGTGGTGGTGCACACCTGTAATCCCAGCTAGTCGGGAGGCTGAGGCAGGAGAATCACTTGAACCTGGGAGGCGGAGGCTGCAGTTACCCAAAATTGTGCCACTGCAGTCCAGCCTGGGTGACAGAGCAAGACTTCTTCTCACAAAAAAAAAAAAAAAAAAAAGCCAGGTGCAGTAGCTCACGCCTGTAATCCCAGCATTTTGGGAGGCCAAGGCAGGCGGTTGATGAGGTCACAAGACTGAGACCATCCTGGCTAACACGGTGAAACCCGATCTCAACTAAAACTACCAAAAATTAGCCGAGCGTGGTGGCGGGCGCCTGAAGTCCCAGCTACTCGGGAGTCTAAGGCGGGAGAATGGCGTGAACCCAGGAGGCAGAGCTTGCAGTGAGCCGAGATCGCGCACCCGCTCTCCAGCCTGGGCGACAGAGCGAGACTCCGTCTCAAAAAAAAAAAAAAAGAGCTTGGGTACCCAAAGCAAGCAGCATTTCATTCTGGAATGAAAAAAATTCCAATACCCATCGCCCTTTTTGTGCCCTTGTCAATTTCTTGTCACATTTTATAGTTTCCCATTTCAGGCCCAGTAAATGCGGATGTTTATGTCTCTTTCCTGAGATTCAGATGTCTAAAGCAGTTTTCTGTGACTTTTCAAGTCAAGAGGATAACCTAACATACGGAAAGGGAATTAATTACTCGTTTTATCCTCTTCTGGAATGTTCGGAATCCATGGGTTTGGGGTGGGGCCTTGGGAGTTGGGGAAGCACCATACCCAGTGAGTTTGCACAAGCACTTTGAGGACCCACTGCCAGTGTCAGTTTTAAAATCACACTGTAAAAGCCGGGGTGCGGTGGCTCACGCCTGTAATCCCAGCACTTTAGGAGGCCGAGGCGGGCAGATTACTTGAGGTCAGGAGTTCGAGACCAGCTTGGCCAATGTGGCGAAATCCCGACTCTACCAAAAATAGAAAAATTAGCCGGGCGTGGTGGCGGGCGCCTGTGGATCCAGCTACTCGGGAGAATCCCTTGAAGCCGGGAGGAGGCTGCAGTGAGCCGAGTCTACGCCACTGCACCCCAGCCTGCGTGGCACAGCGAGACTTCGACTCACAAGTAAATACATAAATAAATAAAATCACATCGTAAGAGCTCTCCCTGCCCTGTTTTTGGGTAAGGTTCAGAGTTAAACTCCGAGATAGGCCTTTACAAGACGCACAGACCTGAGGCGCCTCAGGAGGTAACTCGCAGGTAAATGGAGCGCGCTCCACCCACCCGCCACTAGGGGTCCCAGCGGTCAAGGGAATGGAATACGGGCGTCCAACGCGAAGGCACTCCGATCGCAAGGCGCGGGCTTCGCTACCGGGAAAGTCCCGGTCGGATTCCGGAAGCCGGCCACGCGTCCCGCGCAGGCGCAAACTGCTCCCAAAGTAGGAGTCGCTCCGCTCGGCGCCCCGATGCTTGCGTCATCAGCCCGCGCCGACGTCGGAAGTGCAGCTCACGGCGCTGTTTCTTCCGGAGTCCTGGATCTGAGCAAGCTCTGTCTTAAGCGTCATCATCCCGCGCAGGCACAGGAAGTGCCACACAGAGGGAACCCCTGTCGTTGTCGCGAATTCTGGGCCGGAGGCCGGCTATTGTGTCATGATTACGCGCCAATACAGGAAGTGACGATACTCCTGGCGCGCGCCGGTAGCTGTTTCTTCTCTGGCTCCGGGACCGGCGGCAGCGGCGGCGGCGTAGGGGTGAGTTCCGATTGGGCGGACTAGGTGTGGGAGCGCGGCGAGAACTGCGCACCGAGGTCTTTCTTCCGAGCAGGCCTCGGAGCGGGGCGGACCTGGGCCCGGGGGCGAGCGATACCCTGGCTTCCGCGGACAGTCTCATCCCGCACCGAACTTCGGGTGGTGGAGGCGGCGGGCCCAAACGCTCTCTGGAGCCAACGTCTGCCAGGCTGAACCTCAAGTGTGCGTGACTGCACCCAAGGAGATAGCCCACTGCCCGGGTCAGGTGGCCTTGTTCGCGAGCACATCTCGGAGCGTCTCCCCGGTCTCAAGGTGCAGCTGTCCAGTGTGCTAGTGGCTTCACGTAGTCCATGTGGTCCTTCTAGCAGATTCTGACAGTAAAAGCAGTGTTTGATGAGTGGCAGGACATGAGTTAAGAGCCTTTAAACGGACGATCTTTAATCCGCGATCGATACTGTCATGTAGGTCGTGTTATTCTGGTTGTACAGAAGACTAAACTGAGGTGAATTACGTTACCTAAGACCATGCAAGAATGACAGAAACGAGATTTGATTTCAAGCGGTCATTTTTCAGAACGCTTTTTTGTCGCCCATGCTACAGTGCAGTGACTGTTCACAAGCGCACTTCAGCCTGGAACTCCTGGGCTCAATCGGTTCTCCTATCTCAAGCTTGCAGAGTACCTAGAACTACAGGCCCTCGGGCGCTTGCCACCTTGCCCCTGGCTTACAACTTATCCTTCTTTTTTCTTCCTTTTTTTTTTTTTTTTTTTTTTTTTTTTTTAGACAGGGTCTTGTGCAGTGACGGGGCCTTGGCTCACTGGAACCTCCGCCTTTCGGATTCAAGCGATTCTTCTGCCTCAGCCTCCTGAGTAGCTGGGATTACAGGCACCTGCCACCACGCCCAGCTAAGTTTTGTATTTTTAGTAGAGACAGGGGTTTCGCTGTGTTGGCCAGGCTGGTCTTGAACTCCTGACTTTGTGATCCACCTGCCTCAGCCTACAACTTTTTTTTTTTTTTTTAAACCAAGTCTTACTTTGTCATCCAGGCTGGAGTGCAGTGGCGCAGTCTTGGCTCACCGCAGCCTTGACCTCTCTGATTCGAGTGATCCTCCTGCTTCTGGTCCCTAAGTAACAGAATACAGGCACGCGCCACCACACTCGACTAATTTTTGTGTTTTCTGTAGAGACGAGGTTTTGCCATGTTGCGCAGGCTGGTCTTGAACTCCTGAGCTCAAGTGATCCATCCGCCTTGACCTCCCAAAGTGCTAGGGTTACTGTCTTGAGCCACTGCGCCAGGCCACAACTTCTTATTCTTAATGAGGATTTATTCTGAATGCCCAAAAGTGACTAGGTTCAAGTGTTCAGAAACAACAGAGCACCATAGCTTGCTGTGTCCTGATGTAGGCTGAATTATTTTTCTTTTTGCAGTGTTTTAACTCAAATGGGTGATGAAAAGGACTCTTGGAAAGTGAAAACTTTAGATGAAATTCTTCAGGAAAAGAAACGAAGGAAGGAACAAGAGGAGAAAGCAGAGATAAAACGCTTAAAAAATGTAAGCCATATTTTTTAAGTAAGTGGTTTTCTTAAAGGAGATTTAATTTCTTTGCCCTCATTTTTCCATTAGAACAACGCTTCTTCGGTGAAGTTCTTTTGTACTTCCAAATGTCACAGGTGAGCCCAAAATCTATTACAAAAATTAACAAAAACATTTAAATATTCAGTTGATATTAAAGGCGGATTTAACACACTAAAGCTGTATCTAGATTGAGCATACATGGAGAATAAAATATTTTGAATCTTAAGTCATTAGCAAAACTGGACTAATTTTTCTCATTTCATCATTAGTACATTCATAATACTATCTCTAAGTATTTTTAATATAGTGGGAACTTGCCTTGAAATTAATATAAATATTTTACATCTTTCTTGGTTTGCATAGTAATGTACTCGGTAAACCTTTTCAGGAATTTGGTAAGAGGCATTGGCAAAGTACCTCTTTTGCTAAGATTTGTAGCATCATTTGAGATGTTTGTGAGTACAGGCATACCTTGTTGTATTAGACTTCACTTTATCGTGCTTCACAGATTTTGTAATTTTTCCAAGTTAAAGGTGTGTAGCTAACTCTGCATTGCGCGTTTTTGCAATAGCATGTGCTCACTATGTTAGAGTTTTTAAATTTTTTTTTTTTTTTTGAGACGGAGTCTTGCTCTGTCGCCCAGGGTGGAGTGCGGTGGCACAATCTCGGCTCACTGCAAGCTCCGCCTCCCGGGTTCACGCCGTTCTCCTGCCTCAGCCTCCAGAGTAGCTGGGACTACAGACACCCGCCAAATTTTTTGTATTTTTAGTACATACGGGGTTTCTCTGTGGTCTCAATCTCCTGACCTTGTGATCCGCCTGCCTCGGCCTCCCAAAGTGCTGGGATTACAGGCATGAGCCACCATGCCTGGCCGAGTTTTCTTATTTATTTATTTATTTTGAGATGGAGTCTCACTGTGTTGCCCAGGCTGGAGTGCAGTGGCGCGATCTCGGCTCACTGCAAGCTCCACCTCCCGGGTTCATGCCATTCCCCTGCCTCAGCCTCCTGAGTAGCTGGGACTACAGGCGCCCACCAATATATCCAGCTGATTTTTTGTATTTTTTACTGGAGATGGGGTCTCACCGTGTTAGCCAGGATGGTCTCAATCTCCTGACCTTGTGATCTGCCTGCCTCGGCCTCCCAAAGTGCTGGGGTTATAGGCATAAGCCATCACACCCAGCGTTTTTTGTTTTTTTTTTTTCCTGAGACAAGTCTTGCTCCATTGCCCAGGCTGGAGTGCAGTGGTATGATCTCGGCTCATTGCCACCTCCGCCTCCTGGGTTCAAACGATTCTCCTGTCTCAGCCTCCCAAGTAGTTGGGACTACAGGTGCCTGCCACCATGCTCGACTAATTTTTGTGTTTTTAGTAGAGTTGGGCTTTCACTTTGTTGATCAGGCTGGTCTCGAACTCCTGACCTCAGGTTATCCACCTGCCTCAGAGTCCCAAAGTGCTGGGATTACAGACGTGAGCCACCATGCCCGGCCTAAACCAAACTTTTATATGCATTGGGAAGCCAAAAATTTGTGTGACTCACTTTATTGTGGTGGTCTGGAGCCAAACCCAGAATATCTCCAAGGTATGCCTCTACTATATGAGGTATCACAAAGTATTTGGTTTGTAGGATATGTCTTAAGACTCATTTTTGGCTCATATAAGCAACTAACATACTTGGCATAGAGTCTAATGTCTCTTGTCATATATGCTATTTTTTAATTTCTCAGGTTTCAGAATACAGAGAGTTGTAATTTTTTTGTTTGTTTGTTTTGTTTTGTTTTTTGAGACGGAGTCTCGCTCTGTCGCCCAGGCTGGAGTGCAGTGGCCGGATCTCTGCTCACTGCAAGCTCCGCCTCCGGGGTTTATGCCATTCTCCTGCCTCAGCCTCCCAAGTAGCTGGGACTACAGACGCCCGCCACCTCGCCCGGCTAGTTTTTTGTATTTTTTAGTAGAGACAGGGTTTCACCGTGTTAGCCAGGATGGTCTCAATCTCCTGACCTCGTGATCCGCCCGTCTCGGCCTCCCAAAGTGCTGGGATTACAGGCTTGAGCCACCGTGCCCGGCCGAGAGTTGTAATTTTAATGTGATGCGATTTGAGTGAAAGTTTTTTTTTTTTTTTTTTGTCCCGAGACAGAGTCTAGCTCTGTCGCCCAAGCTGGAGTGCAGTGGTGTGATCTCGGCTCACTGCAACGTTCACTTCCTGGGTTGAAGCCGTTCTCCTGCCTCAGCCTCCGAGTAGCTGGACTTACTGGCACTGCCACCACGCCCAGCTAATTCTTGTATTTTTAGTAGAGACAGGGTTTCACTGTGTTGTCCAGGCTGGTCTCGAGCTCCTGACCTCGTGATCAGCCTGCCTCGGCCTCCCAAAGTGCTCGGATTACAAGTGTGAGCCACCGTGCCCGGCCACAAGTTGTTTATATTTTATAACACTGGCTCATTCAGAGTATATATGAAAGTTTGTTTTTGGATGTTGTCCAGGTTTGATTATTATTAAAAATGCTTCTATCTATGAAGGAAAAAAAGGTATAAAGAAAATGATTAGCTTTATCTTTGCTTCTTAGTCTGATGACCGGGATTCCAAGCGGGATTCCCTTGAGGAGGGGGAGCTGAGAGATCACCGCATGGAGATCACAATACGGAACTCCCCGTACAGAAGAGAAGACTCCATGGAAGACAGGTGAGCGGATGCAGAGGCGCACGAGCAAGCTGCGCACAGCGGGGCCCTGCAGGTCCTTCCTGGGGTTACTGCGACAACTGCCTGCCGTTGTAACTACTGAGGGGGACTCTGGTTTTTTGGAGACAGAGTCTCAGAGTCTCGCTCTGTTGCCCGCCTGGGCTGGAGTGCAGGGGTGCGATCTCCCCTCACTACAAGCTCCGCCTTCTGGGTTCACACCATTCTCCTGCCTCACCCTCCCGAGTAGCTGGGACTACAGGCGACCGTCACCTCGCCCGGCTAATTTTCTGTATTTCTAGTAGAAATGGGGTTTCACCGTGTCAGGCAGGATGGTCTCAATCTCCTGACCTTGTGATCACCAGACTCAGCCTCCCAAAATGCTGGGATTCCAGGCTTGAGCCACCTTGCCTGGCCGAGGTGTACTCTTTTCTAGAGTTACTGTGACAGGGTGTGCTGTTGTAACTGTTGAGGTTTGCTCTTTCCTAGGGTTACTGTGACACAGCATAACTATTGAGGTTTTTATGTCACAGTTGTGACTGACACTCATGTGTTGTCTGTGGCCCTCCACACCCTTGCCCCTTCTTCCTGTAAAGAACTTTGCCATGTGTTACGATGATTAATAAAATTTACTATATAGGATTTTGCACAGGCCAGGTGCGGTGGCTCACGCCTGTAATCTCAGCACTTTTGGAGGCCAAGGCAGGCTGATCACCTGAGGTCAGGAGTTGGAGACCAGTCTGACCAACATGGTGAAACCCCGTCTTAAAAGGAAAAAAAGGCCGGACACGGCGGCTCATGCCTATAATCCCATCACTTTGGGAGGCCGAGGAAGGCAGATCACGAGGTCAGGAGATCGAGACCATCCTGGCTAACACAGTGAAACCCTGTCTTTACTAAAAATAGAAAAAATTAGCTGGGTGTGGTGGCAGCGCCTGTAGTCCTGTAGCTACTCGGGAGGCTGAGGCAGGAGAATGGCGTGATCCCAGGAGGCGGAGCTTGCAGTGAGCCGAGATGACGCTACTGCACTCCAGCCTGGGCGACAGAGTGAGACTCCGTCTCAAAAAAAAAAAGACGCCTAAAGTTGGAGAGTTACTGTAATTTTTTAAATGATGTTTCAGCTTCGTTCCTATCTGAATCCTGCGTTTTTCCGGGTTGAAGAAATCTCATAATAGCCTCATGTTTCTTGGCACTTTCTCAAGCGTGACACAGTGCTGTTGTGTCTTATTTCAGAGGAGAGGAAGATGATTCTTTGGCCATCAAACCACCCCAGCAAATGTCTCGGAAAGAAAAAGCTCATCACAGAAAAGATGAGAAGAGAAAAGAGAAACGCAGGCATCGCAGCCATTCGGCAGAAGGGGGTACAAAAGCATTTACTGTCTTTGACATCATGTTCAAGTGCTGTTTCTTTCCTGTTCTTACTCTTCTGCCTTCCCCAGAGCACCACTGAAAAACTAGAGAGAGCAAACTCTGGCCGACAGCATGAGTGTGTCCCAGACCATTCAGGAGGGCTATTCCTTTTTTCCTCTGGGGTTTTCTCTCCCCCGTTATATTGTTTGGGAGCAGTTTGTTTACATTTAAAATGCCCTTAATTCAACAAGTGTAGGAGGAAAACACCCCCAACATGGGTATTTGGTCAAGTCCAGAGAATGGGTTTGGCTTGAGCAGTTGTTTGATCTCATACCAACATGAGGAGGTTCTTACAGGTGTTAGGAAAATTGGACCTGGAGCCTGATTTAAATCTCATTATTATAAATACATTTGATGCCGGGCACGGTGGCTCAAGCCTGTAATCCCAGCACTTTGGGAGGCCGAGACGGGCGGATCACGAGGTCAGGAGATCGAGACCATCCTGGCTAACACGGTGAAACCCCGTCTCTACTAAAAATACAAAAAAACTAGCCGGGCGAGGTGGCAGGCGCCTGTAGTCCCAGCTACTCGGGAGGCTGAGGCAGGAGAATGGCATAAACCTGGGAGACGGAGCTTGCAGTGAGCTGAGATCCGGCCACTGTACTCCAGCCTGGGTGACAGAGCGAGACTCCGTCTCAAAAAAATAAATAAATAAATAAATACATTTGATAAATTAATGTGGCTTCATTGCACGGTGTAGGAGCCTGCTGATAGCAAAGCTTTTTTCTGTAGGCTTTATGAATAGTGATTTTTTTTATTATAAAACTAATAATCATAGTTTATTCAGCGTAGAAAATTTTTAAAAGATGAATAATACGACCACGCACGGTGGCTCATGCCTGTAATCCCAGCACTTTGGAAGGCTGAGGCGGGCAGATCATGAGGTCAGGAGATTGAGACCATCCTGGCTAACACGGTGAAACCTCGTCTCTACTAAAAAATACAAAAAATTAGCCGGGCGTGGTGGCAGCGCTTGTAGTCCCAGCTACTTGGGAGGCTGAGGCAGGAGAATGGCGTGAACCTGGGAGGCGGAGCTTGCAGTGAGCAGATGCTTGCCTACCTGCCTCCAGCCCGCAGGCGACAAATGAGACTCCTCTCAAAAAAAAAAAAAAAAGATGAATATTACAATTCTGCTCGTCTGTGATAGCAGAATTGTTTTTCGTTTTTCTTCTTTCTTTGTAATTACATGCTTATTTGCCAGATAGTTTCTATTTTTAAGTTTTAACAACATAAATCATGATTATTAGAAGCTGGAGTGCAGTGGCCCAGGCCTGTAATCCCAACACTTTGGGAGGACAAGGGCGGAGGATAGATTTAGATGCAGGAGTTCAAAGAACCCAGAAAAGCTGGCTGATACAGGGAGACCCTGTCTCTTTAAAAAAAAAGATGATTGTTGCTTGGCGTTATCATTGTTGGTGCAGAGACAGAGTCTGCTCTGCCGCCCAGGCTGGGTACAGTGGCGGATCTCCGGCTCACTGCAAAGCTCCGCCTCCAGTTTCGCATGTTCTCCTGCCTCGGCCTCGGTAGCTGGGACTGCAGGCGCCCGCCACCTGCATGACTATTGCATTTTAAGCAGGAGCGAGGGGTTCACCGTGTTCCTTCAGGATATTCTGCGTCTGACCTCGTCGTCACCATCTCGGCCTCCCAAAGTGCTGGGATTACGGGCTATTTCCACAGCGCTCCAGCTTCGTATTTAAATGATACAATGTTCGCCGGGATTCGTTTCGTTTTTCATGCTGGTTTTTTTTGGAGGCGGAGTCTCACTATCCGACTGGAGTGTTGGTATGAATTTTGGCTCGCGCGGCCTCGCCCTCAAAGATTAGCGTTACTCCCCTGCCTCGGCCTCTTCGCTCTTCCGGGATTACAAGTGCCACCATGCCAGCTAGTCTGTTACTGGCGGGCGAGTTCCTGCATGTTGGCCAGGCTGGTCTTGAACTCCTGACCTCAGGTGATCCGGCCGCCCCAGCCTCCCAAAGTGCTGGGATTACACGCATGAGCCACCATGCCTGGCCTCATGTGAAATTTTTGAAGTGAGATTTCTTTGCATGACTCATTATTTCTCATTAGGGAAGCACGCTAGAGTGAAAGAAAAAGAAAGAGAGCACGAACGTCGGAAACGACATCGAGAAGAACAGGATAAAGCTCGCCGGGAATGGGAAAGACAGAAGAGAAGGGAAATGGCGAGGGAGCATTCCAGGAGAGAAAGGTGAGCGGGCTGGGTCAGTTGAGGACTTTAATGAAAGGGTTGTGGTCGTGTGTCCCGTCACAGCAATGAAGAAGAATTTGGCAATAGAAGTCACATTTGGTGCAGAAGTGGTAGATAGAAACAGCACAGTGAACACTGGACGAGGCTGACCAAGAGAACTGTCCTGAGGGAGTGAGTTTTTACTGCATCTGGAAGTCAAGAACGGGGGTAATTTGATTGAGGGAAGACAATGAAGGGATCAGAAATCTGCACGTCCGGCTGGGTGCGGTGGCTCACTTTATCCCAGCACTTTAGGAGGCTGAGGTGGGAGGATCCCTCGAGCCTGGATGGTCAAGGCTGCAGTAAGCCGTGATTGCGCTACTGCACTCCAGCCTGGTTGACAGAGTGAGACTCTGTCTCAAAAAAAAAAAAGAAGGGGGATCCCAAAAACCTTGAAACAGTCTGGAAATCGGGACACTGGACTCCTAGGACTCCTGGGCATTAGTCTGTATGTTCGTTCCCCTTTATAAGCTCAGATTCATAAGAAAGAACATCGGTGTAGCCCCACATCTGTTTTATGAACCAGGAAAAGGCTACAGGCCAGGTGCAAGCAGGCCCATCTCTGCCTTGAGAGTGAGTCCAGAGAAAGTTTGCAAGCTGCTTCAGGAAGGGTGAAGGCGTGGGTGGCCCTTCCACTTCAGACTGGCTTTCAGCAGCCAGGGCTGGGTGTACAGCATGTAAAGATGATGAAAGGGCACTGGTTCTTGTTGATGCCAAAGAGTGTGGGAGACACTGAGGCCCAGAGGTCAAGGTCCGAGACCACTTGGGGGTGGGCAAGGTTTCAGTTGGCCAAGTTCCTGTTAGTGTATGAAACATTCATGTATGCCAAGCCCTGTGCCAGACACCAAGTGTGCCTTGTCCCACAAGAGTGGAGCTTGGGATAGAAGTGTGGAGGTTGGTAGATGAAATTTGGGCTGTCATTGATTTTCCAGAAGGGATAGACAGGAGAGTGAAGGAGCGAAAAGTGTTGGGGGCAGACTTGTGGGTAGGGCCAGTTGAGATCAGCCAATCCAGAACTGGGTGTGGTAGCATATGCTACTTGGGAGGCCAAGGCCAGAGGACTGCATGAGGCCAGCCTGGGCAACGTAGGGAAACCTTGTCTCTGACAAAAAACAAACTGATAAGGATAATCTGAGAAGCACCGATGCTTGAAGAACTGCTGACTGTGGGTGAAAGTAGTAAGAATCTGACCTTCTGGCCTGAGAGCTGCTCCCTCTACTGCCTCCACTCTGCACTTGGGAAGCACGGAGGTTCCACTGGGACAGGGCAGCCGCAGGACCTGCAGTTTCCTTGCTGCCTTGGAAGGGGTTACTCCATTTAGAGCAGTGGGCAGTGGCCTTGCCCACCAGCATCCTCAGTGGAGGGAAGGAAAAAAGGCCAAGAGGTCGGCTAGAATGAAGCGCAGGTTGGGAGCAGCTGTGATCTAGCCAGAGACGTGCAGCAGAGACCAGAGAGCGCTCCAGCTGCCGCCCAGTTCTGACCAGCCCAGTTCTGACCAGCCCTGAGGATGCAGCTGTGTGAAATGGCCTCGCAGAAAATAGAAGCCGCCGCAGATGCGAATCAAGCCTGAACTTTCAGTGTGCTCCCTGTCCACACACATCCGTGGGCCAAGGAAGCCTTACTGTGGCTTGAGGTATTTCAGCCCAGCCTCTTTCCAGTGCTGGCTAATTGCTAAGCTGTGCAGACACGGTGGTGACTCCTAGGAAGCCAAGGTTGAAAATTAAAATAGGCTTATGGGAAAGAATAGAGGTGGCCATAAGCTATGAGGGAGATAGATTTCACAGACAACCAGACAGGCCTCGATGGTAACAACTAAAGGGAAAACTTAGAATCCAGAACTGCTACAAATGTATTATCTAAAATACAAAGAAGTATGACAGTGTGACCCGTATTGAAGAATATCATCAGTAGAAACTGTCTGAGTGTCCAGATGTTAAATTTAGTAAAGGCTTGGAAACAGCCTGTCTATGGAGCAGCAGAAATTATCCATTCTGAAGAAGAGAGAGAAAAAACAAGAAAAATGAACAGAGCCTCAGAAACCTATGGTACAACATCTGCTGTACCAAAACACGTCCAATGGGGGTTCCAGGAGAGAGGAAATATATTTTTTACAATAATGGTTAAAAACTTCCCAAATTTGAATTTAAAAAAAAATCTGCACATTGAAGAGCGCAGGAAGTTTGAACTAGAATAAATACAAAGTCACATCATAGTCAAACTGGTGAAAGCCAAAGACAAAATGTTGAAAAGCCTCAGAGAAGAATGACCAATCCCATGAAAGTGGAGCTTCAATACCGCCAGCCGCTGACTTCTTAGAAACAATGGAGGCCAGAAGGCAGTGAAGTGGCACACTCAAACTGCTCAAAGAGAAGAACCGTCAGCCAGGAATCAAAACGGTTCTACCCAAGTGAAAGGGAATGAAAGACAGCATTCCCTGAGAAGCAAAGACTGTTGGCGAGACCTGCCTTAAAGGAAATACTAAAGGAAGACCTTCAGGTTGAATGGAAATGACACCAGACGGTAACTTGAATCCTCAGGAAGGAAGGACAGGCACTGCAGATAGCAAGTGTAGGTTGACATCAATATCCTATAAATATCTCTCCTCATATGTTAGGTTTTACTGGAACTACGGTTGTATAAAATAATTACACGGTGTTGTCATGGCATATAACACAAATGAACTGCACAGAGAAGAGAGAATGAAGCTGTATTACAACAGCTTTATATTTTGCTGGAATTCAGCTAGTATTGTGAGGCATACTGTGATCTCTAGAGCAGCCACTAAGAAAACAACTCTTTAGAAATTACAAATAACAGATTAAAATGGTATGGTATGCTAAACATATGTGATTTAAAATCAAAAAGGGAAGAATAAAAAAGACACAGAGCAAAGCAAAAACAGTAGATCCAAGCGTGTGTGTAATTACATGACATGTGAAAGATCTGTGCCCCAAACAGACAGGGCCGATTATCAGATAGAAAAACAAGATCTAACTGTATGCTGTCTCCTAGAGAACGGGAAAAGGGGCAGCGTAGAAACATTAGCTCTCATAGGAGAGCTTGAATGGCTGTACTCATACCAGATAAAACATATGTTAAGAAATATTAGAAACCAGCCTGGCCAACATGGTGAAACCCCATCTCTACTAAAAATGCAAAAATCAACTGGGTGTGGTGGCGCATGCCTGTAATCCCAGCTCCTCGGGAGGCGCAGTTATGAGAATCACTTGAACTAGTGAGATGGAGCTTGCAGTGAGCTGAGATTGCGCCACTGCACTCCAGTCTGGGCGACAGAGCAAGACCCCGTCTCAAAAAAAAAAAGCCAGAAACAACAAGGAGCAAGGACTTCACAGCCACAGAAAGGCCAATGCAGCAGGAAGAAGCAGCAGTGACACGTGCGAATGCATCTAACCACAGAGCCCAAAATCCGTGAGGCAAACACTGATCGAGTGGAAAGAAATCCATCAGTTATTAATTAGAGTTGGAAATGTCAGCCGGGCACGGTGGCTCGTGCCTGCAAACCCAGCACTTTGGGAGGCCAAGGTGGGCAGATCATCTGAGGTCAGGAGCTCGAGACCAGCCTGGCCAACATGGTAAAACCCCATCTCTACTAAAAGTGCAAAAATTAGCCAAGGATGCTGGCGGGCGCCTGTAACACCAGCTACTCGGGAGGCTGAGGCAGGCGAATTGCTTGAACCTGGGAGGGGGAGGTTGCAGTGAGCCGAGATTGTGCCATTGCACTACAAAAGAATTAAATTAGAAATTAACAACAGAAAGAAACCTGGGGAAATCTTCAAACGTTAGGAAATCTAACAACACGATTCTGAATAACCCATGGCTCATAGAAATAATTATAAGGAAAACAGAAAATATTTTGGAGTAAATAAAATTGAAAACAACGTGGCCAGGCGTGGTGGCTCACGCCTGTAATCCCAACACTTAGGGAGGCCGAGGTAGGCAGATCATGAGGTCAGATCAAGACCATCCTGGCTAGCACAGTGAAACCCTGTCTCTACTAAAAATACAAAAAATTAGCCGGGCGTAGTGGCAGGCAGCTGTAGTCCCAGCCACTCAGGAGGCTGAGGCAGGAGAATGGCGTGAACCCGGGAGGCGGAGCTTGCAGTGAGTAGAGATCAGGCCACTGCACTGCAGCCTGGGTGACAAAGCAAGACTCTGTCAAGAAAAAAAAAGAAAAGAAAGTGTCAAAATTTAGAGTTGCAGCTACAGCAATGCTTAGAGAAGGCACTTACATCAAAAAAGGTTATTACATTAACCAAGGCTTTCTTCACCCGAAGAGATGAGAAGGAAGGAAAGCAGCAGACCCTGCCGTGCAGAAACTGTAGAGACGGCAGAACAGTCGCCCGGAGTGCTGGGTCCTGGACTACAGGTGCCCATGAGGAACGGGGTTGGTGATGGAAATGCCAAAAACTGGCTCGTGGTGACTGATGGTTGCAGAACTTCATCAATTTGCTAGAAATCATTGGATTCAGTGGTCGAATTTTATTTGTCAGCTTTTATTTTGAAGTAGGTTAGGATTCACGAGAATTTGAAAGTAGCACCTGGAATCCTGGAAGCCTCCATCCAGCCTCCTCCAGCGGTGACATCCGATGTAGACCAGCGTTGGCACAGTACTGTGCACTGCTAGACTGGAGGCCTTTTTCCATTGTTCCCATTTCTTAGGTGTGTTCATTTCTCTGTGTGTATAGTGATACTTTTTTCTAAAAGCGTATTTTTCATATTGTATCTGGGCTTAACTCTAGAAGAACACGAAAAATTGATTCTCATGGATCAATGTTAGTTATTTGGCTGCTTTATGATGCAGCCAACTGCAGATATTCGGTCACTCATAGCTCCTACATTCCCAATGACGCCTTTTTAGGGAGCTTCCCCTGCCCCTCCCTTATCACGTTCGTGCCCACATAGGTGGGAAGTGGTCTGGGGTCCATGTGCCCAGACAATCCATTGAGTCACGGTCAGCACCGGGGCCTCGGCCTGAGTCTGTGGCCTCATCCCCACTTTTCCTAACAGGCTTTTCTGCCGGAGTTTTTTTGTTTGTTTGTTTTGTTTTGTTTTGTTTTGAGCCTGTGCAGATTTATCTCATAGTTAATTTGGGTTTAAATTTGGTTGTCATACATACTGAAGGAAATGCTCGTGTTTTAGAGCTGCTAAACAGAAATATGCCAGTACCAGTGGGGTGTCTTTTTGTTTGTTTTTCGAGACAAGGTCTCACTCCTGGTCAAGCAGTCCTCTCACCTCGGCCTCCTGAGTAGTTGGGATCAGCGGTGCACACCACCGTGCCCAGCTAGTTTTCGGATTTTTGTAGAGACGGGGTTTCACTACATCTCCCAGACTACTCGTGTGACTCATTGGGGACAGAGCTCTCAGAATGTGTATACTGGCGGGCAAAGTGGCTCATGCCTGTAATCGCAGCACTGTGGGAGGCAGAGGCAGGAGGATCACTTGAAGCCAGGAGTTCAAGACCCTATCTCTACTAAAAATGCAAAAATTAGCCTTGTGTGGTAACACACGCCTGTAATTCCAGCAACTCGGGTGGATGAGACACAAGAATCACTTGAACCCAGGAGGCGGAGGCTGCAGTGAGCCGAGATCGTGCCACCGCACTCCAGCCTGGGCAACTGAGTAAGACGCTGTCTCAAAAAAAAAAAAAAAAGAAAAGAAAAGCGGCCAGGCGCGGTGGCTCACACCTGTAATCCCAGCACTTTGAAAGGCTGAGGCGGGTGGATCACGTGGTCAGGAGATCGCGACCATCCTGGTCAGCACGGCAAAACCCCGTCTCTACTAAAAATGCGAAAATTAGCTGGGAGTGGTGGGCACCTGTAGTCCCAGCTACTCCGGAGGCTGAGGCAGGAGAATCGCTGGGACCCGGAAGGCGGAGGTTGCCGAGATTGCGCCACCGCTCTCCAGCCTGGGGGACAGAGCGAGACTCCGTCCCAAAAAAAAAGGAAAGTAAAAGAAAAACTCTCCGTGTATCGAACTGCATAGAAAGCCAGTTGACAAATTTGGGCAAAAACGCGATAGCAAGCTTTCTGTTCAGGGGGAATGATGGCGTGTGCCTCTTCCAGGGACCGCCTGGAGCAGTTAGAAAGGAAGCGGGAGCGGGAGCGCAAGATGCGGGAGCAGCAGAAGGAGCAGCGGGAGCAGAAGGAGCGCGAGCGGCGGGCGGAGGAGCGGCGCAAGGAGCGGGAGGCCCGCAGGGAAGGTAGGCGGCGCGGCGGCGGCTGCGCTCGGCGGACGCGTGTCTGCTGCCCCCTGGTGTCGGGCACTTGCTCTCACAGGCGGGTGCTTGGTCCCTGTGCTCGGTTGTGCCCCCGCCTCTTTTTGGGAGAGAGTTTCGCTCTTGTCACCCAAATTGAAGTGCAATGGCGCGATCTCGGCTCCCTGCAACCTCTGCCTCCCGGGTTCACGTGACTCTCCTGCCTCAGCCTCCCGAGTAGCAGGGATGACAGGCACCGGCCACCATGTTCAGCTCATTTTTTGTATTTTTAGTAGAGACAGGGTTTCACCATGTTGACCAGGCTTGTCTCGAACTCTTGACCTCAAGTGATCCATCTGCCTCGGCCTCCCAAAGTGTTGGGATCACAGGCCTGCCCCTGCCTTTTTATTTTTTTTTAAGACGGAGTCTCGCTCTGTCACCCAGGCTGGAGCCCCGTGGTACTATCTCGGCTCACTGCAACCTCCGCCTCCAGGGTTCAAGCAATCCTCCTGCCTCAGCCTGTGGAGTAGCTGGGTTTACAGGCGCCCGCCAGCACGCCCAGCTAATTTTTATATTTTTCGTGGAGACAGGGTTTCGCCATATTGGCCAGGCTGGTCGCAAACTCCTGACATCAAGTGATCCGCCTGCCTCTACCTCTCCAAGTGCTAGGATTACAGGCATGAGCCACCGCAGCTGGCCACCCCTTCCTTTTTTATTTCCCCAGTTTTTAGAAACTGTGATAAAACCATGTATATTGTAAAATGTACCATCTTCACTATTTCAAGTGTAGAATTCAGTGGTATTAATGCATTCACAGTGTTGTGCAACCATCTATCCACAGAACTCTCTTCTTGTAGAATTAACACCGTCCCCATCAAACAGCAACTTCCTGTCCCCAGCCCCGGCACCCACCATCCCACTTTCTTTCAGTTTGGCTGCTCGGGATGCCGCTTGTGAATGGAATCGCAGTCATTGTCCTTTTGTGACCGGCTCACTCAGCAAAGTCCTCGGGACGTCGTGCTGTGGTGGGGGTCGGCGGGCCCTTCCTTCTGCACCCTTGGAGGAGGAGGAGGAGGCGGCGGTGGCAGCCAGCTGCCTCACCGGGCTTTGTTACCTCTTGGCCTTACTGCCTCCCCCTCATTTTCCACATAATTGTCTTGTGTTCAGTTGAGTTTTTGGTAGAGAAATGTTTAAATTCCTCCCTCATTTGTTTTATATCTCTCGACTTTCTGATTACAGTGACAATTACGCTGAACATCCTGCAGTTATAATACACTAGTTTGAATTGAATGCCAAGTTAACTGCAGTAAAATACAAAAACTTGACTCGGGGAGTGTATATTCAGGGCAACTTAAATCTATGCTCCCAGGCTGCAGCCCTTTGAAATAAAAACACAATGAAGAAAACAAAAAACAAACTGCTTCTTTAGCAGTTCCACTCCCACTTCCTGTCAACATCACTAGATCACATTTATACATTGTCTATAAATGATGACATCTTTATACATTGTCCATAAATGATGACATCTTTATGCATTGTCCATAAACTTAATAATCCCTTTTTAAATGCATTAGCCTGTTAAACTATGTAGAAAACAAAAAGTGGAGTTAAAAATCATTGTCACAACAATGCTTTTTGATTAATAATTGCTGCTTTTTAAATGTGTTAATCTTTTAAGTTATATAGAAGATAAAAAGTAGAGTTCTAAAACACTGTTACAATAACACGAGCTTTTATAGTTACCCACGTCCTCACCTTGATGGAGATCTTTATTTCTTCACCCAGCTTCCGGTTTCTGTCTCGCGTCCTTTCATTACACCCCACAGAACTCCCTGGAGCTTATTCTTCAGGGCGGGTCTAGGTCTAGCAGTAATGAACTCCCTCTGCTTTTGTTTATCTGGGAATATCCTCATTTCTGTCTCACCTTCGAAGGAAAGTTGCTGGATACGTGGTTCTTGGTTGATAATTTTTTTGTTGTTTTGAGACAGAGTCTTGTTCGGTTGTCCAGGATGGAGTGCAGTGGAGCAATCATAGCTCACTGCAACCTCGAACTCCTGGGCACAAGTAATCTTCCCACCTCAGCCTCCCGCGTGGCTGGGACGACAGGCGTGTGGCACCACACTCGGCTCATTTTTCAGTAGAAACAAGGTCTCCCTGTATTGCCCAGGCTGCTCTTGAATTCCTGGGCTCAAGGAACCCTCATGCCTAGCTGACAGTTTTTCCTTTTCACTTACAATATTTCAGCCCATTGTCTTCTGGCCTCCAAAGTTTCTGGTGAGAAATCTGATGATCTTATTGAGGATCCCTTGGATGCTTTTAAGATTCTCTTTGGCTTTGGCTTTCAACTGTTTAATAATGGGTTTTCGTGTGGGTCTCTTGATTTCATTCTACCTGGAGTTCATTGAGCCTCTCTAATGTTTATATTCATGTTTTTCATCAAATGTGGGGGGTTTTAAGTAATTCTTCAGATACCCTCTCTGTTCCTCTCCTGCTTCCTGGACTCCCACGGATCTGTTGGGGTCCCCGAGGCCCCTGAGCACTGCTCACTTTTCTTCAATCTCTTCTGCTTTTTCCTCAGACAACGTGATTTTATTGTTGTATCTTCAGGCTCACCAATTATTTCCTCTGCCTGCTCCATCTGCTTGTGAGTTTCTATTGTGAATATTTACTTTTTAGTGTTTATTGTGAATATGTACTTATTAGCTCTGGAATTTCTCTCTGGTTCTCGTTGAATCTTCTGTCTCTGTTGATATTTCCGCTGTGTTCACGCGGCATTTTCTTGACTTTCTCCACATCTTCCTTTTGTTCTCTGAGGAACTGAAGGTTCAGACAGTTCGTTAAGTCTTCGTCTGGGGCGTCTGCCATCAGGTGATTTTCAGGAACGGTGTCTTGTTGGCTTATTTTTTTTCCCTCTGAATGGGACATACTCTCCTGTTTCTTTGTTTCTCTTGTGTTTTTCTTAGTCAAAAAAATGGACATTTGAATCTCATGATGCGATTCTTCCTGGTCACCACTCAAGGGTGTGCACGTGCTGGTTTGGTCGTGCTGGGCTGTGTCTGGGGTCGGCCTGTTGTGGAAACTCGGGCTCTTCAGGGGTCTTTTCCGAGCCTGTGCCTTTCCCTGGTCATGTGCAGACACTCTTTAACGTTCCCGTCAATACAGCTGTTTTTAATGTTCTTGTCCTGAAGTGTCTGCCTCCTAAAGGGGGAAAAGAGAGAAATGAAGGGGGCAAAGGGGGATGTGGCATTCATGCCCTGGAAGTACCTTCAGCCTGGGGGACAGCCGTGGCTGCTGCCTCTTCATTCCTCTGGGGTGGGACGCACAGTCATCACACCGACCTCGGGTGTGCGTGTGCGTCTGCCCACCTCGATCCGTCTGCCCTCCTGGGTCTGGCGAGCTGCATGCAGGCTGCTGCCTGCCACGGGGGGAGTGGGGTGGGAGCCACTAAATGTGTGAAGAGGTGACGTTGATTCATGAATCACAATTTACTCGCCAAGATTTCCCCTGAAGTTGCAAACCTTCAATAGACTACAGAGCACCTCAGTAGTTGCACAGGACTGATCCTGTGAAGCAACTGCTATCTAGGTGGGGAGACTGATTCCCAGCGCTTCCTACTCCATCTTTCCAGAATCTTCTCCCGCCCCTTTTTGACCAGTGAAGATCAGTCTAGAAGGTCCACCTGGGTCCTTGGGCTCACGGCCTCCAGGTTGGAGCTTTTTCTCCCTGGGCTTCTTAGCCTCTGACCCCGATGCCGTCAGCACCGTGTGTGCGCTGTGGGTGTGTCTGCCAGGTGTGGGTGTGGGAGACGAGGCAGCTGTGCCCGGGTGGGGCCTTTTGAGGAAGGCAGTGTTGCTAGTACCATCTCCCTTTCTGCCCTGCACGCCAGTGTCCGCACATCACCGAACGATGAGAGAGGACTACGGCGACAAAGTGAAAGCCAGCCACTGGAGTCGAAGCCCGCCGCGGCCGCCACGGGAGCGGTTCGAGTTGGGAGACAGCCGGAAGCCAGGTGAGGCCAGGCCGGCGCCTGCGCAGAAGCCAGCACAGTGTGGGTCTTTTCTGGGGGGTGTTTGGCATAAATTTGTAAGATTCATGTAATGAAAGCCCAGCTAAGTAATGTCTTCAGAAGAAAATGATAGATGCGCTGGCTGAAGTCCTCTTGTGTTGTGAGAGAGACCGTGAGTGTCTGTGTGCGGCCAGGACACACGACGTGTGTTTGTCCGCTGGGACCTTTGCCACTGGCCCCATTAGAGAAGTGACTTCCAGCATCTGTGGATAAGCTGGTGTCTTACCAAGCGAAGTTAATCATGTGAAAGGCACTAGTTTTGGGGTGGTGTTACCTTGTTTTTTTAAAAAGCATTTCCCCAAATTCACTTTTAATGGTTTATTTCATAAGTAAAAGAAGAGAAAATGGAAGAAAGAGACCTGCTGTCCGACTTACAGGACATCAGCGACAGCGAGAGGAAGACCAGCTCAGCCGAGTCCTCATCAGGTACCTGGAACTGCCTGGCCAAGGCCTTGACCACTGCTGCCAGGAAGGCCCAAGTTCACCCTCTGCTCTGCTGTCTTTCTACAGCGGAATCAGGCTCAGGTTCTGAGGAGGAAGAGGAGGAGGAGGAAGAGGAGGAGGAGGAAGGAAGCACCAGTGAAGAATCAGAGGAGGAGGAGGAGGAGGAGGAAGAGGAGGAGGAGGAGACCGGCAGCAACTCTGAGGAGGCGTCAGAGCAGTCTGCCGGTGAGTCACCACGATGACTATGTGAGGTGTTGTGACTTCACTGTAGTGTTAGAAACTGCAGAGAAATAGCTGGTGGGCGGGGGAGTTGAAACTCCCTTCTATCTAGGACTTTCTCAGGACACCTCCACATCGATTCTTTTGTTTGTTTTTTGAGACGGAATCTTGCTCTGTTGCCCAGGCTGGAGTGCAATGGCACGATCTCGGCTCACTGCAACCTCCGCCTCTCGGGTTCAAGTGATCCCTCCTGCCTCATCCTCCCAAGTAGCTGGGACTACAGGCGTGGGCCACCATACCCGGCTAATTTTTGTATTTTTAGTCGAGTCAGGGTTTCACCATGTTGGCTAGGCTGGTCTCGAACTCCTGACCTCAGGTGATCCACCCGCCTCGGCCTCCCAAAGTGCTGGGATTACAGGTGTGAGCCACCGCGTCCGGCCTCCGTGTCGATTCTTGGGAACGCTTGTTGCTTAGCTGAAGCAGAGCCCGCATCCTGCCTGTGACAGCCCCACCCCAGTGCCGGTCTGAGCAGACGCCTCCTTTCTCTTGCAGAAGAAGTAAGTGAGGAAGAAATGAGTGAAGATGAAGAACGAGAAAATGAAAACCACCTCTTGGTTGGTAAGAGGCCTCCCTGGAGACAGAGCACCCTCCTTGTCTGTCTCCAAGTGCAGCGGCCCTCTCTTAAGACGGCCGGTCCTGTGAGGCAGGGGGCACGCCAGGGGCCGGGAGGCTGCCTGATTCATTGGCCGCTGCAGTCTGTGCCGGTGGGGCCCGCGTTCCTCAGTGAGGCTCGGTGCTAAGCAAGGACGTCCTGTGTGCCCAGCAGGGCCGAGGAGCTGGGAAGCCCAGGCCCAGTTCCCCACAGGGGAGGCCAGTCAGATGGTGGCTCAGCCTGTCCCTGCAGAGTGGAGGCCTGGCCTGGCCTCCGGCCGGCAGTGAGGCTGTGTCTTCCGCCTGGAGGACATGGATCCAGGCGTGTCCCCCGCAGGACACCGCGTACCTCCTCCCAGCTCAGCATCTGGGCGCTTTTTCAGTCGAGCCCGCCAGCGCTCCTAGGCCTCAGTGCCCTGGGTCCAGGGGGAGAGAGCCCAGCACCAGCACCTCCCAGCAGGACACAGGGCAGCCCTGCCACATGCTTCATGTCCCCGGGGCAGGAGGAGGTTTGTGATCTTTGCTTGTCTTAGCTTCATAATTAGGTTCAACTTTTCCAGTTCCAGAGTCACGGTTTGACCGAGATTCCGGGGAAAGTGAAGAAGCAGAGGAAGAAGTGGGTGAGGGGACGCCGCAGAGCAGCGCCCTGACAGAGGGCGACTACGTGCCCGACTCCCCCGCCCTGTCACCCATCGAGCTCAAGCAGGAGCTGCCCAAGTACCTGCCAGCCCTGCAGGTCAGGCCCTCCCCTCGCCCCAGGCTGCTCACTGTCTGCGTTGGCAGTTGGAGTTACCGCAGGGGCTGAACGAAGCCTGGCCCCGTGTTGGCGTCTGTCTCCTCACAGGGCTGCTGGGCCCACCGGGGCAGTGAGGGGCAGGCACAGCCGCTGGCCCCTCGTGCTTCTGGGTCCTGCCTCTTTCTCGTGCTGGACGGAACTGGGTGGACAGGGAGGTGCCCGCAGCTTGGAAGGCAGGCAGCCTGGGCATGCGGCTGCCCTGCTGTCACTGCCACCTGAGCTGTGTCCTCCTCCGCACTGGAGAACAGTGCCCTCCAGTTGACCCCTGCATGGGTGGGTTATGTAGGCACCAAGGCCTTGTTACCAGCATCTGTGCGGGGCTTGGATGGTGGCTGCGGGAGTCAGTGTAGATGTGTGTGGCCAGAAGCCTTTTGTTCAGGCAGCTATCAATGAGGCAGGATATTGCTTGGAGCGATTTGGAAGGGACAGGCCTGAGAAGGTACCAGTGGCCTCGGGGGCCTAGGAGACCAGCAGGGACTCGGCCCCCTCCTTGGTGCCTGTGAGTGGAGAGGTTCTCTCTGGCACATGCGGCCTCTGTCGACTGCTCTATGCGTTGTGAGCGCCTCTGCCCCTTAGTGTTCCTGAGCATAGGCGTTGGGCCACAGGCCACCCCGAGTATGTGACATCCGGCCTGGGCACCGGCCCCAAGGTACACCCAGGGGGAGGTGCCCTGGCATGGGGCGCCATGCTGCACCTGGCAGGTAGTGCCCGTCCTCAGTGTCATCCTGGTACAAGCAGGGGACACACCCAGTTTGACTGGGACACTCTCTGGATGGCCTTTTTTTTTGGAGACTGGGTCTGGCTCTGTCACCCAGGCTGGAGTGGAGTGGCTTAATCATAGCTCACTGCAGCCTACACCTCCCAGGCTCAGACAATCCTCCCATCTCAGCCTCCTGAGTAGCTAGAACTACAGGCGCAATCTGCCATGCCTGGCTAAGTTTTTAATTTTGTAGAACACAGTTTTGGCTGGGCACAGTGGCTCACGCCCATAATCCCAACAGTTTGGGAGGCCGAGGTGGTGGGTGGATCATGAGGTCAGGAGTTTGAGACCAGCCTGACCAACATGGTGAAACCCCATCTCTACTAAAAATACAAAAATTAGGCCGGGCACGGTGGCTCAAGCCTGTGATCCCAGCACTTTGGGAGGCCGAGACGGGTGGATCACGAGGTCAGGAGATCGAGACCATCCTGGTTAACACGGTGAAACCCCATCTCTACTAAAAATACAAAAAACTAGTTGGGCGAGGTGGTGGGCGCGTGTAGTCCCAGCTACTTGGGAGGCTGAGGCAGGAGAATGGCGTGAACCCGGGAGGCGGAGCTTGCAGTGAGCTAAGATCTGGCCACTGCACTCCAGCCTGGGCGACAGAGTGAGACTCCGTCTCAAAAAGAAAAAAAAATACAAAAATTAGCCAGGCGTGGTGGCACGTGCCTGTAATCCCAGCTTCTCAGGAGGCTGAGGCAGGAGAATCGCTTGAACCCAGGAGGTAGAGGTTGCAGTGAGCCGAGATCTTGCCATTGCACTCCAGCCTGGGTAACAGAGCGAGACTCCATCTCAAAAAAGAAAAAAGAAAAGAAAACAGAGTCTTGCTGTGTTGGCGAGGCTGGTCTTGAACTCCTAGGCTCAAGCAATCCTCCTGCCTTGCCCTCCCGAAGTGCTGGAGTTACAGGCCTGAGCCCTCACACCCGGCTGGGATGGCCTTTTGTTCACACTGGTTTTGTTTCATAATAAAGTGTCACATGGTCTTGCAAGGAAACAGACTTTGAGAACTGAGCTGCTCCTGGCCCTACCCCCTGCCCAGTCCCACAGCTCTGCCCTGCACCCGCCCTGCGCCAGGTGTGCCGTGCCCGTGGACGCAGCCGCCCTCCTACCAGCTGGCATGGCCACTGAGACCTCACATAGCTGCTCCCTCCCCAGGGCTGCCGGAGCGTCGAGGAGTTCCAGTGCCTGAACAGGATCGAGGAGGGCACCTATGGAGTGGTCTACAGAGCAAAAGATAAGAAAACAGGTGGGTGGAGTCCCGGCTCACCCCACAAAGACAAGGGGAAGTGGGGCAAGGCCTGGCCGCCCGAGAGGTCCTGCCTCACCTGAGCAGCTACTGGAGGTTGGACCTCTCAGCGTCTCTAGAAGCCAGAGGTCAGCCTGGCCCTGGGGCTTTGCCACTCCCTCGCAGTAGCAGGTGGCCTGCCCCACAGGGCCGAGACCCAGCGCGTGGAGTGGTCTGCGCCAGGGCTGGTCTGCAGGTTTGCATTCCCAGCGTCCCGCCCAGCAGGTGTGTGAGCCGGGGACTCTGGGGGAGTCAGCCACTGGGATCCCAGGTAAGGCTAGCTCTGTTGGGGAAGTTGACATGGAGTCGGCGTGGCCGCTGGGATCCCAGGTGGCTGTAGGTGGCTGTGGGTGTCCGTGGTGCGTTGAGAGTGTGGAAGCCGTTGGTCCGTTGGTGTTGCCATGACCTCGGCTGGGCGTTCTCCTGGTGCCCACGTGCCGCCACCTAGAACGAGACCCCCCTCCGTGAAATGCACTTTGGGCACTGCCTGTGATCCTCACTGAGCAAGTCCACAAAACCACTGTTGGTGCCGTGATTTTGAGAATGCCTCTTAGTGCCGTCTGTTTTCTTCACAGATGAAATTGTGGCTCTGAAGCGGCTGAAGATGGAGAAGGAGAAGGAGGGCTTCCCGATCACGTCGCTGAGGGAGATCAACACCATCCTCAAGGCCCAGCATCCCAACATCGTCACCGTTAGAGTGAGCATGGCCCCACTGCGCACAGCCCCGGGTAGAAGGCTTTTCCCACGGCCCTATGTTGTCCTGGTGCTGTCCTGGGGCCAGGTGCTTCCCTGCGCTTAGCGGAGCCCTTCACAGACCACACAGAAGCAAGCATTCGCCCCCCGGGTGGCACTGGAGGTCCTACTGTCCCTCAGCATCTGCGCCCGGGTCAGGTGGTGGCGGGGGTTGGGGGGCCCTGAGGTGCCCACAGAGCCATGCCCTGCAGGAGATCGTGGTGGGCAGCAACATGGACAAGATCTACATCGTGATGAACTACGTGGAGCACGACCTCAAGAGCCTGATGGAGACCATGAAGCAGCCCTTCCTGCCAGGTACAGCGCCCCAGGCCTCTTGGCACACAAGCGGGAGCAGTGTCCTGGTCACCCCCGCGGTGACACTGCTGCAGGGAGGGCCAGCTGCATCCACAGGGAAAGCCCTGAGAAGCCTCTGTTGCTGCTGAGGCGAGTGGGCCACCCTAAATGCCCTGGGCTGGGGGCGGTCGGGTCCACATGGGAGCCTGTCTCCCTCCTTCCCAGGGGAGGTGAAGACCCTGATGATCCAGCTGCTGCGGGGGGTGAAGCACCTGCACGACAACTGGATCCTGCACCGCGACCTCAAGACGTCCAACTTGCTGCTGAGCCACGCCGGCATCCTCAAGGTGAGCCTCCCCCACCCCCCGAGCGGCCCAGCCCGGGGAGACCTGCCCGGCCCATCCACAGCCGCCCATCTGTCCTTGCAGGTGGGTGACTTCGGGTTGGCGCGGGAGTACGGATCTCCTCTGAAGGCCTACACCCCGGTCGTGGTGACCCTGTGGTACCGCGCCCCAGAGCTGCTGCTTGGTGCCAAGGTGAGTCTTGGGCATCTGAGAGCCTCCCCTGGCCCCCATGCAGTCTCCCACAGCTCCGCGGGCCCTGGCCCTCCTGAGCGCCTCTCCTGTCCTCATAGGAATACTCCACGGCCGTCGACATGTGGTCGGTGGGCTGCATCTTCGGGGAGCTGCTGACTCAGAAGCCTCTGTTCCCAGGGAAGTCGGACATCGATCAGATCAACAAAGTGTTCAAGGTGGGTCTGGGCCCCGCTGCAGTTGGGCTGTGGGGCTGTGGAGGAGCCTCAGGAGTGGGGCTGGGGGCACACAGGTGCTGGGTTGAGATGGGGACCGGGGCCACCGAGAGCCCTCCTGGTGGTTTGTCTTCTCTACTGGGACACAGGTGCCAACACCATGGGCCACGTGGCGTGGCTGTTGAAACGTCTCTGTCTTTCAGGACCTGGGGACCCCCAGTGAAAAAATCTGGCCCGGCTACAACGAGCTCCCCGCAGTGAAGAAGATGACCTTCAGCGAGTACCCCTACAACAACCTCCGCAAGCGCTTCGGCGCCCTGCTCTCAGACCAGGGCTTCGACCTTATGAACAAGTGAGCCCAGTGCAGCCGGGCGGCGGGAGGTCCCGAGCCATAGTGGTGGCTTCCTGGTCCCAGGCCCACCTGCTGGCTCAGCACTTTCCAGAACTGTTCTGGTGCCTGGTGCCCCATGCCCTGAGCCCTGTCCCAACACAGCCCATCTCTGGGGGACCCAGTGGAGCACTCGAGCACCTCCTGGGCCTCTGGTCCTCTCCCCCCAGGTTCCTGACCTACTTTCCCGGGAGAAGGATCAGCGCTGAGGATGGCCTCAAGCACGAGTATTTCCGCGAGACCCCCCTCCCCATCGATCCTTCCATGTTCCCCACGTGGCCCGCCAAGAGTGAGCAGCAGCGTGTGAAGCGGGGCACCAGCCCGAGGCCCCCTGAGGGAGGCCTGGGCTATAGCCAGCTGGTGAGGGGCCTGGCTGGTGGGGCGTGCCCAGAGGTGGGGCTGGCTTGGGCAGGGTCCTCACGGTAGCCGACTCGTCCTAGGGTGACGACGACCTGAAGGAGACGGGCTTCCACCTTACCACCACAAACCAGGGGGCCTCAGCCGCGGGCCCCGGCTTCAGCCTCAAGTTCTGAAGGTCACAGTAGACCCCGTCATGGGGAGAACTCAGCCGGGACCACAGGCGGCTACTGCGGCTGGAGCTGCCATGAGACTCAGAACTCCTCATCTTATTTCGTGCTCCACGTTTTGTTTTTGTATTTTGGTTTGTAAATTTGTAGAATTAAATCATTTTCCTTGTTGTGGAGGAAAGAACTGTGTTTTCAGGTCTCCCTGACTTGCCCAGGGAGGAGAGGGTGGGCATCTGCGGGCACCTACTTGGGGCAGCACAAACCCCCACGCGCCCTGGCCCACTCTGGGCACACCGGGCTGGCTGGGCCGTGATTTGGAGCAGGTGGGGGTCGGGTCGATTGTTTCATCTTTGGAGCTGGAGGCCTGTGTCTGTGTTGGGATGAGTGATGCTTTCCTGCCCCAACTCGCTCGTCCAGACCAGCCCTGTCCACACAGGCCCCCGGCCCCCAGCCCCAGGTATTCTGGCAGCCTCAGCAGGTTTTTATACAAGGTGGTTACGAGTTTTAAAATGTATTAAAATATTCTTGGAGGAAAGCTCCCCGTGTTGTTCTTTCAGTAGCCCGGGACCGTGTGTGGGAGGGGAGTCGCAGACCACCAGGCTCTAGGGGAAGAGGGTGGGGTGGGTGGCTGTGGCCTCTGACCCCACGTGGGCCAGTCTCTTCCCCAGGCAGGAGGGGTGCTCCTATCTCCGGGGGGCCTCCACTCTGGCAAGGTGGTCCCCCACCCTGTGCCAATCCTCCCAGCCCCCACCCACATCCCCTTGCAGAAGATCCTGGAGACCCATCCCAATCCCGAGCTTCCCTTCGGGAAGCTCCCCTTGCCTCCCTCCCCCATCTCTGAGCAAGCCCTAGACAGAACCCAGGCTTCCGGGGCTACCCCACGTGCTGTCCCCGGCACTGGGGCCTCCACTATCCCACTTTTCCAGGGGCCACCTTGGCAAAGCCTGTCCTGTCCTGTGCTGTATCTGTCGTCTGCTGTGCAGGAAAGCAGGGGGTGCCTGGCCCCAAGGACGCCCACCTCTTGGTGGACCAGGGGCTGGGGTGTCCACCTGCCCAGACTGCCCGCTGCCCTCCCAAGAATGAACGAGAGGACATCAGAGAGAAAGTGCTTTATCAGCCGGGCTCAGCCCCGCACACGGACTCGCCAGGAGTAGGTGGTCAGCACGCGCTGCTGGCGGCGCACCACGCAGGTGTAGGTGCCCTCATTGACGGCGTTGGCAATGATGCTCAGGTGTGCCTCACCCAGGGCCAGGTAGCCGGGGTAGGAGAACTCCAGGGGCTCCTGGTCCTTGTACCAGCTGCAGGGGGGCGGGGTGTCTCCTGCAGGCACAGCCTCCACCCACTGCCTGCCCTGCACCCCTGCCCCAGGGCCCCAGGCTGCCCACCCTGAGGACCCGCCAGGGCACCCACTTACTACACTTTTCCTTTTTTGTGGAGAATCTTGTGGCCGCACCGGAAGGTCACGTTCCTGCCCTCAGGCACCAGCCTGGTTTTGGTCCTGGGGGGCGGTGGGGTGGTGGCCACCGTCGGGAAGGGGAATTCTGCTCCGGGTAAGGGAAGAGCCCCCTCAGCCCAGACCATAGCCAAGACCCAGCCCCCACGCAGCCCCGTCCCGGCCCGTGGGAGCCCAGACCATAGCCAAGACCCAGCCCCCACGCAGCCCTGTCCCGGCCCCTGGGCATCACCGTAGCAGAAGTCGCAGCTGCTGGGGCAGAGCCTCTTCATGAGGCGGCGGCGAGCGTCGCAGAAGCCCCTCCGTGCCCAGGACGCGCACACGAAAAGCCTGTCCAGGCATCCTGCCGGGAGCGTGGGAAGCACGGCCTGGCTCAGGACCGCCCGATCCCCGCCCTCCCGCCCGACAAGGGCACTCACCGTAGAGCCGGTGCAGCCCCCACAGCTCGTCCTGGGACAACGCCTTCCAGCCGCGCAGCGTGGCGTTCAGGTGCATGAGTGCCCGGCCGTGTTGTGAGTGCATCAGGCCCAGCGCGTGGCCGATCTCGTGGGCCGCCACGTGCACCAGGTCCGTGAGCCACACGCCTGCGGGCCCCGGGGATCAGCGCCTGGGAGCCCCGGGCCCAGCCCCGCCGCCCGTGGGCCAGCTCCCTAAGGCCCGGCACATCTGCTGGAGCGCAGCCGCGGAGCCGCCCTCCGCCGCAGCCACGGAAAGATAAGAATGTTCTGGGCCCAGGCGGTGAGCTCGGCCCCCAGGAATGCAGCTCCTGCTCCCGCTCCAGAGTCGCAGGGGGATGGGAAAGGGAGTTCAGGGCTGCCGGGACTGGGGGCTCCCACGGGCTCCCCTCCTTGCCTGTTCGACTCCAGTAGCAGCCACCACCCCGGAAGGTCCCTCCTGCCGTCTGCCCCAAAGCCCGACCGCGGCAGCCCACTGCGCTGCGGAGGAGAGGCCTCCAGGAGGGCAGCCTGGACGGTCACCTTTCTTCCAGCTGTAGCGCGTGGGGCCCAGCACCCAGTACTCGCTGTCGTCGAAGTGGATGCCGCCGTGCGGGGGGAAGAAGGCATGGGCCAGCTCCCCCGTGGGGCCATCGAAGCAGTGGTGCAGCGCGGAGACCAGGCAGTCCGTGTGGTTGATCGGGTAGAAGCCTGAGGGGAGCACAGGGCTGAGAGGCCAGGCGCGCACGGCCGGGCCGGGGCGGGGGCGGGCGCCCACCTATCCGGAGGTCGCTGGGCTGCTCGGGGGCCACCTCTCGGAAGCTGAAGGGGGACACGTCGCTCCACATGCGGAAGGCGGCAGCCAGGGCCCGCCGCGTCTCCCGCGGGCTCAGCAGGTTCCGAGGGAAGGAGAGGATCCTGCAGGGAGAGCGAGCTCAGCGGGGGCCGGCCGCGCCCCCTCCCCCAGGGCCAAGCCAGGGCGCACCTGTAGGTGAGGTTGAAGTGGTCCCAGCGCAGCCTGGCTGGAGTCAGCGTGTAGCGGCGTCTGCGGGGGGCCAGTGGGCCCGGGACCCGGGTTGGGGGGACCCCCGAGAGGCCCAGCGCAGCGGCGTCTCCCTTCAGGGAAGAAAGCGTGCGTGGGAGGCATCGGTGACGGTCCCCAGGGCCAAAAACTGCCTCGGAAAATGGACTGGAAGGAAACGGGGGTGGGGGTGCCCAGGGCTGGGAGCGGGCGTGGCGGGTCCTGTCTGCCTGTGGTTTCGGGTCTCCTAACCTGAGCGTTCTGTTGCACGTCCCTGGGAACGCGGCCCAGTGGAGGCGAAGGGGCTGAACAGCAGGGCGCGGCCTCCCACCCCTCCCAACAACTGGACACAGGAGAGTCCGACCCTCCGACGTCGGGACGCACATCCGGACCCTCAAACACCCCACACACCCCGCACACGTCCTGCGGGCCCCCAGACAGACCAGACCCACAGACGTGAGAACCCCCACCCCGACACCTGGCTTCCCCGCCCGCCGCTCACCTGCGCTGCGCTCCAGGCCGGCACCGCCGGGGCCCCCAGCCGGGCCAGCAGCACCAGCACGGGGAGGAGGCACAGGGCGACCAGCGCGGCTCCAAGCCAGCGGCGCTCGACGCCGGCCCCCGGGGCCTCCGAGGGGACACGGGCCCCGCGGCCCATGGCGGACTTGCTGTGGGGCTCAGGGCCGCATGGGGCAGCACGGCGCGGGGGCCCGGGCCGCAGAGCCGCCGGGGAGGATCTGGAGGGGAGGCAGTGGCTGGGCGGCTCGGGTTACAGCCCCGTGGGTGGGGGGGGGGAAGACGGGGCGGGAGAGGGGGCAAGGCTGCCCCTGAAGGGAACCAGCTGGCCCGACCGTTGGCCGAGCTGCCTGCTGCCTCCAGCCGGGGGCATGGGGACCCGCGTCCTGTGGGCCAGGGGCAGAGGCCTGGGCATGGCCTGCTGGGCGGGGTCCTCGGAAGGGGGGAGCGAAGAGGGCCCCAGGCAACCCGGGAAGGGCAGCGCCAAGGCTCCCGCTTAGGAAAGGGCAGCCAGTGGGGTCCCCGAGCCGGCCGGGCATGAATGACCTGGTGGCTTTTTTCCCAAATGGAATCCCCAACAATCCCCTGAGCCCCACAGGAGCGGAGTCTCCATCCTGGCCCAGGAGGCTGAGCTGGGCCGCAGGGGACGCGCCGCCCGCCAGACAGTGTCCCCGAGAGCTGGGAGGGGACGGCAGGATGGGGACGTGGCAGTGAGTACGGGGCGGCGGAGGGGGAGGCGGGGAGGGGGTGCGTGGGTAGGGAAGGGCCACGGAGGGTGCCAGGTTGCGGGTCGGAGGGAGGGAACTTGTCGGGGTCTCCCAGGGAGCCGGGAAGGGGCGGGTCCTGGCTCGGGGGAACCCCGTGGGCGGCGGCGCGGGAGGTGGAGGGTGTGTGGCTCCTGAATCCCCGGCTAGGCCCCAGCAAAGGGGAGAGGGAAACGGGAGGGGGAACGGGAAGCGGAGCCAGGCGCCCGGGCATAGAGGTCTGGACCGGTCCTGATTGGGGGTGGGGGCGGGGAGCTCGGAGGCCCAAAGCCTCGACGGGGCGGCCTGTGTCCAGACGCGAGCGGCTCGGGGCTGGGACCGAGACCCGGCACCGGCGTCCCGTGGGGCGGGGGTGGGGGATTGGGCAGAGAAGCAGGAGATTCCGAGCCAGACCGGCCTGTGTCCCGTCCCTCCCCGTTTTCCGCGCCGGCCTCGGGCCCAGGGTGACGGCAGCCCGGCCAACGGGGTCAGCGCCAAGCAGCTGGCGGCGGCCGCGGGCGGTTCTTGGAAAGCGCGAGCCGCTGGACCCGCCCGCGTATTTGCTTCGACACCGCCCCCCACCAGGTTGTCCCCCCCACCTGCGTGCGCCCAGTCCCTTCCCCAGGTCCCAGACCCTGCCTTGGACGCCCCCCAACTGCCTGCTGGGACGGGACCCCACAGCCCTGGGGAGCGTCGGGCCCCTTGGGTCAGAGCGCGAGCCCCCACGGCCGCCCCCAGGACGGAGGAGCGAGGGGGGCCCGGGGGCGAACACAGGAGCCCCCGCCCCGTCGGCCCCGGGCCCGGGTGGCGGGAGGCGGCCGTGCCCACGCCGGGAGGGTGTCCTGGCCCGGAGGCCGCAGTCTGGACGGCAGTCTAGACGCAAGAGCCTGGGGCGGGCGGGGCGCACCCCAGGGAAGGAGGGGCCCCCAGGCTCGCCCGCGTGTCCCGAGGGGAGGACCCCAGAGGCGCCCGGTCCCCCAGGCAGACAGCGGAGGCAACGTCCGAGAATCTTTTTATAAAACACAGGGCGGGGGCTCGCGAAGGCAGCTCGGGCGTGGCGGGCGGCGCGGCTCACACGAAGATCTGGATGCGGTCGCGGATGGGCTGGCGGCAGATCGGGCAGGCGCTGAGCGCGGAGCCGCAGGGGGCGCATGCGCCGTGGCCGCACTGGAACACGAGGCGGATGTGGCTGTCGATGCAGATGGGGCAAGTGATACGTTCCTCCATCTGCCGGTAGCGGCTCTGCAGCTCCTCCACCAGCTGGCGCGGCGGGCCGGGGGCGGGGGCGGCGCTCGCCACCTCAGAGCCGTCTGCGGGGTGAGGGACGGGTGTGAGCTGCGAGGCCGGTGGGGGAATGGGGGAGCGGGGAGCTGCAGGCGGGCAACGGGGGGGCGAGGCTGGGGGCGGGGTGTCACCTGGGACGGGGTGTGACCTGGAAGGGGAGTTGGTGGAGTGGGTGTGACTTGGAGGCAGAGCTGGGGCCTGGCTGCGGGCAGGATGTGAACCGTGGAGATCAGGCGTAAGGTGGTGTGGGGGCTGGAGTCAGGGCCGCAGGTGGGGTGGGTGTGACCTGGGGCGGGGTGTGATGGGGAGGCGGTGCTCTGGGTGGGCTGTGATCTGGGGTGGGGCTATGGAGAGTGTGATCTGGGAGGGGCCGTGAAATCCAGCGGGACTAGGGTGTGACCTGGGGAGGAGGATGTTACCTTCAGGCGGGGTTATGGGCAGGGTGTGGTCTGCAGCAGGCCGTGACCTCTGGCGGGGCTAGGGCCAGGGTGTGAGCCTTGGGAGGGCGGGGCGCAACCTGGGGAAGGGCCATGGGCAGAAGTGTGGGAGGGGTGGGGGACAGGGACCCGGGGACCACCAGCTGAGCAGGAGGCGTGTCAGGGGCGCCGAGCCTCACCCACCTGCGCGTAGCTTCTTGCTGACGGCCACCTGGCACCTGATGCACTTTTTCATCCTGCGCGCGCACTCTGCAGAGAGGAGCGCGGTTGGCTGGGGCTGGACTACCCGGGCGCACCCCCCCGGGGCCCCCCCTCACCCTCGCACACTCTGCGGAGAAGAGCGAGCGGTTGGCTGGGGTCAGACTACCCGGGCTCCCCCGCTCGGGGCCCCCCACTCACCCTCGCACACGGTGCGGTGCTGGCATGGCGAGAACAGCACCAGCAGCGCCAGCTCGGAGCACACCAGGCATTCAGCAGCCTCGGGCCCCGGCGCGGCGCCCACGTGCAGGTTCGTCACGGTGTTGGGGGTCCCGAGCGCGTGCCTGGGGCCTGGGGCCGCGCCCCCGCCCGCCTGTCGCTCCCTGCAGGGGGAGGAGGCGGCTTGAGAGGGGCCCGGAGGCCGCAGGACCCCCTCCCCACCGCCCGCGGGCTCACCGGAAGCGCTGGGCGCAGCCTTGAAGGGCCTTGAGCACGCGGCCCTCGGCGGCCAGGTCCAGCGGGCTCCGGCCGCGGTGGTTGGTGTAGCTCACGTCGGCGCCCTCCAGCGCCAGGAAGCAGGCGACCGCCGCGCCCACCGTCAGCTCCGCGCTGCCGGGGAGGCCCGAGGCCTGTAGCTGGGCGGCAGGACAGACGCCGGTGAGGGCGGGCGCCCGGGCAGGCCCGAAGGAGGCGTCTCCTGGCACCCGGCAGCCCCAGCAGCCGGCGCCCCAGGTCTAAAATAGAAGGCAGGGGCACCTCTTCCGGAACCCAGGTGGGACAGGCAAGAGGGGCACCCGGCTGGGTGAACTCTGAGACCCTAAGCCCCACCTCTCCCCACCCCATGGGCACCACCCCTCTCCCAGGCTGCCTAGGGGTGCAGGCTGAAGGATCACATAGAACTTGGTTCCGTCTGCTCCACCCCCAGAACGCCTGGCTCCCTGGGCCATCACTGGACACTTCCTCACCCTGGACATCAGCTGCAAGGGCCCTGGGTCCCCCCCGGCCCCATCAGCCACCAGGGGCAGCAGCTGATGACGCTGCAGCGCCACGTGCAGGGCTGTGTCCCCCTCCTCGTCCTCGGCGTTGACACTGCACCCAGCGTCCACCAGCAGTGGCACCAGCCCCACATGGGCCTGCTGCACGGCTAGATGCAGCGGGGACTGCAGCTTCCGGTTGCGCACATTCACATCACAGCGGCCCTGGGGAGGGGTGGGCACGGGCTCAGACCAGGGACCCCAGTGGGCCTCCCGCTCCCTGGTCCTTGGGCAGGCCTGGGCCACGCCCTCACCTCCCGGATGAGGATCTGGGCCACCTCACGGTGGTTGTTGAGGGCGGCCAGGTGGAGCGCCGTGAAGCCGTCCTCCTTCTTGGCGTCCACCAGCTGCCGTGCCCGAGCCAGAATCTTTCTCACAGCTCTGTGGGAGTAGGGAGGTTGGTCTGGGACCTGGGACTGTCCCTGGGCAGCACAGCAAGAGGCTGGCCGCAGCTGTGTGCCCACTCCACACTCACAGCGCGTGGCCTTTGAGGGAGGCATGGTGCAGCAAGGTGAAACCCTGGCTGTTGGTGGCGGTGACATCGATGTTTGGCACCTCCGTGAGGACCTCGACGATGCCACTGGCGCCAGTGCCCGCCGAGATGGCGGAGTGCAGGGGCGTGTCCGAGTGGGCATCCTGCTGGGGCAGAGTCCGTGGTCACTTGGGGTGACTTCTGCTTGGGTCAAGAGCCAGGGCACCCAGGGAGCAGCACTCACGGGCAGGGGGCACCCAGGGAGCAGCGCTCACGGGCCGGCGGCACCCAGGCCAGGTGGAAGCAGAACTCACAGGCAGGTTGACGTCACAGCCATGCTCACACAGGGCCCGCACCACCTCCAGGAAGCCCCTCTGCACGGCCACGTGCAGCGCTGTGCTCTGGGTGCTGTTGATGGCATCTGCCCGGCACCCAGCATTCAGGAGCACCCTGCCGACCTCAGGCTGGTTCCTGACGGGAGAGGACGTGAGAGGGAGGGCGCTGTGCCCACTGGCTGGACACATAGGCTCAGCCCTGCCAGGCCCCTCCCGGGCCCCTCCCAGACCTCACCCCAGGGCCGCGTAGTGCAGCGCCGTGTTGCCCTCATCGTCCGGCAGGTCCACGCCTGCCCTGGCTTGTAGCAGCAGCCGTACCAAGTCCACCTGACCCAGGTAGGCAGCCACTTGCAGAGCGGTCCTGCCTTGGTTCTTGGTGTCCACCTGCCAGGAGAGCCAGCAGGTGAGTCCCTGGCCTTCTGCCCCTCACCCTCAGACTGGACGGTGTGGGAGGACGGGGGCGGGAGCTCGCCTGCTCTGGACGCCTCCGCAGCAGGTCCAGAGCCCGGGCCATATTACCCAGCGCCACCTCCACCACCAGCCTTCCCGGGTGCTCCGGGTCACTCTTCTGGGCCCGAAGCTTGTCCAGGGCCACGCTCAGTGAGCCTGCGGGGGAGGGCTGAGGTTAGCAGTGGCCAGGGGCAGCCCCACCGCCCACGGCCACCTGAGCTGTGCCGCACTTTTGTTCTCCCGGGCGCGCTCAGCCACGTCCAGGTTGGCATCCTCCTCGGGCCGGTAGGCCACCAGGCAGGAGGGGCTGAAGGTCCACCGCTGACCAGCGACTGCTACACGCAGGTTCCCGTCTCCAAACACTTTCACCACTTTCCCGACGCGGCCCAGGGCCTGCGGGGAGGGGAGGGGGTCACAGCAGGCTGCAGGTGTGGGGGGCAGCGGCCCTAGCGGCGGGGGGGGGCAAGGGGACTCACAGGGGCCATGTCGTCCGTCCACTCGCCATGCCCAGCCTGCAGCCGCTTCACCGTGTCAAGGTCGCCGATGACCCGGACCACGTCGCCCACCCAGAAGGAGTGGTGCTGAGCAACAGAGAGGGGCGTGAGGGGCCCCCCAGCTGTGTGTGGCTGCCCAGGCTCATGGAGCACAGGAGGGCAACCCGCTGAGCTCCACAAGACAGGCAGGCCTGACTCGGCCCCGGCCCGACCCCAAGCACTGCCAGAGGCTCTGGCTGGACGAGAGCCCCAGGTGTCCAAGGCAGCCCTGGGTGTCCCCAGCCCCAGAGCCATGGGAGGAGTGTCCAGGCAGATAGAAGCCAGCTCTGGGCAGGTGTGAAGCCGAGGTGGCCGGCCGTGGGGAGCTATGCGCTGACCAGCAGCAGGCAGCATGGCCAGGGCCCCGTGAGCCAGTGTGGGGGTGGGGCCCCAGGACATTGGGGTGCAGGGCGGGCCCACTCTGCCCCACCTGAGCCCTCATATGCAGGGAACTCACTCTACAAGCCCATCTCATGACTCCCCTTGGCGCTTCCTCAAAGGTGCCTGGTATCCAGGACCCCAGATCCAGATTTGAGCTCTGATGCTTTGTCCTGGGCCTGCCCCTCCCAGGGCCATCCAAGCTGCCACCGCCACCACCTCCAGCCCCTTCCCTGCCATCCTGCTTCCCAGGCAGCCCTCACTACCTCCCACACCACTAGGGGACCGCCACCCTAGGCCAAACGTGCACCTCCCTGTCCTAACCAGCCACCCCCATCGGCCCCCATACAGCACTAACCAGGAGCATCTTAGCCCAGCTGCCTCCCTCCCGCCCACGAAGCTGTCCTGCCTTCCTGGTGTCCTGGAACCGAGGGAGGCCCTAACCTGCCCATATCAGCCATGCCAGCTCCCAGAGACATACCCTCCTCTGGGTTCCTTCACACCCAACCCCCTCCTCTCCTTGACCCCACCCACCAGTCCCTACCCTTCCTTCAGGGCTGGGGACTCGTGCGTACAGCTGGCACCCTAGTCCTGCCTGACCCCCCGAGGCCGAGTGGATACATGGAAGGGGTTACAGAAGCAAACAGATGGGGTGCAGCCCAGCCCCCCAGGCACCTTGGTGAGCGCCCCGGGGTGGAAGGTCCAGCGCGTCTCGTGGTTGAACTGCACGCGCACGTCCCCGCGGTCCGTGATGCGATGCACGGTGCCCGTCTGTCCGATAAACTGTGGCAGGTCATGGAGCTGTGGCTGGGTCGGGCTGGACGCTTGGGGAGGAAGGGGCTGGGGGTCCGCAGGGCTGGGAGGGCAGGGCACACAGGGCTCCACGGTGGGGCGGCTCACCTCCGCCATCCTGGGGTTCCAGCCGCCGTGGCCTTCCTGCATCTCCCGCAGGACGTCAGTGTCCAGCAGACATTTGACCTTGTCCCCGTGCTGGAAGGGTTGACCGTCAGCACTCACCCTGCGCTGCAGCTCGGCTGGCTTGCCTGGGGGAGGGTGGCAGGCCTCAGGCAGCGGTTCCTCCCCTCTGGGACTTCAGCCAGGGTAGGAGGGCTGATGGGGTCAGTGGGACATTCTCATACCAAGCCTTGGGAGGTGGTCCTTGTAGTAGAAGCCGCCCGCTGCCTCGCCCACACACTTGAGGTCCACCTTGCCCTTGTGGCCCACACGGTACACGTTCGTGGTACCATCAGCCCACGTCACGCTGGCCACACTCCGGCCTGTCTCCACATCCCAGCCACGGATGTCCACCACACGGCCTGGTTTCCCTTCCCCTCCTGGGGAAAGAGCCCCCGCCAGCAGGCTAAGGCTGTGCCTTGAGACTGAGCCATGAGCCAGCCACAGCCGGGCCCTGCCCTCTGCCCGTCTGCTTCCACTCACCATCCTGTGAGCCCCACTCCCAGTCGGGGCCTCGCACCACCTTCGCGCCCTGGAAGATGCCCCTTAGTGGGATCCTCAGGAGGCCCTGGCGGGGACTCAGCGTGACACTGCAAGAGGGTTCACAAATAAAGCTCTCGGAAGAAAACTGCCATGTCTTCCCGTCCTGAACCACTTGGGAGGGCCTGGGAATGGCCGGCCCAGCAGGTCAGCATCCTCCACACGCTGTGAGGAAATGCCCCCGGGCTCAGGGGCCTGGAGCGAACCTGCGGACCACGTTCCTCCAGGGACTTCCCTGATGCCAGGCTGGGAAGGCACCCAGGCCCACCCTTGGCAAGACCTCTGGGTGTGGTCGCTTTATGCCTGCTGCCTCCCGGTGAGCTGGGGCACAGCCAGGCCCAGAGGGGGGCTCAGCATGTGGTAAGGGAGGAATGAGGCCAATAGCACTCCCCAGTCGCCCACAGCTCCCTCCACATGCAGGGAGGGCCAGAGACAAGGGTGACATGCAGGAGACGGGGTGGCATCTCTGGCTGCCTTTGCCCCAAGCAGGCTAGATTCTCCCCCAGCTGATGCCCTCGGACCAGAGCGCAGCAGCCCCCAAGGCAGTCCAGGGGCTGGCTCCAGGTGTGGACAGTCCTCGCGGAGGTCTCATGCCTCCCTGGGGGATGCTGGCTGCCTGATGGCCACTGCTGCCTGTAGAGCCACCCAGAGGCCACCCTCTGTGCCCCGCCCATGGCAACACCGCTTAAGGCCATTGCCCTGGAGAGACTTGCTCCATCTCCCTGGGAGTGGTTGGAAGCCTCCCCGAAGGCCGAGGCCCCCATGGCAAGGCCTGGGTATCCGCCGCACAGGAGCTGGTGCGGCCCAGGACTCACGGGCGTGAGTGGGCTGTCTCGTAGCGGTCGAAGGCGTGGGCAAGCTCGTGCTTGTTGTGCATGTAGCACTGCGTGCAGAGGTCGTAGTCCAGGCACACGCGGCACTTCCAGCGCATCCCCCGCAGCCCGTGCTTCTTGCAGCAGTCACAGATGATGTTGGGGTGCCGGACGCCTGGGGGTGGGGTGGGGTCAGAGGGGGCGTTCCCGCCCCCGGGTCCTGCCCGTCCCGCCTGCCCTTGGCGCACCAATCTGGGCGTTGTCGTAGAGCAGCAGGTCGTGCGCGCCCTGGTAGCCGGCGCGGTAGTTGGTGCGTGTGCCCTGGTCCCACTGCACGACCACCGTGCGGTCGGGTGTCGAGGGGCTGCCGTGGCGGCCAAGCTCCACCACCGTGCCCACGCCGCCCTCGCCGCCGTCCTGCTGGCCCCACTTCCAGTCCACGCCGCGCACCACCCGCATGCCCACCTGCACGCCCGCCTGGGGGTCTGGGTCCATGTTGGGCGGGCTGCTCGGGACCTCTGGGCAGAGGGGTCCATGGTGGGCCGGGCTGCTCGGGACCTGTGGGCAGAGGGGTCCGCCAGTGGGCTTCGGCTGCCTGGGACTCAGGGCAGAGGGGGTCCACGGTGGGCCTGGCTCGGGACCCGTGGGTGAGTCCTACAGGCCGGGCCTGGGACCTGTGGGCTGAGGGTATTCTCAGGCCACCGGGACATTCCTGGTCACAGCAGGCTCCACGGAAGCAGAGAGAGCCCGGCAAGTGGTGGTTGTCTAAGCCCTAGGGCCCGAGGAGGCAGCAAGGAGGCCCACAGTCTGGCACCAGCGAGGCTGGTGGGGAAGGTGGGTGCCATGCCAGCCTGGCGCGGGACCGGCAGGGTGGTCTGGGCCCAGGGGGCTTCGTGAAAGGTTCACAAATAAAGTTCTAGGAAGAAAACTGCCATCTCCTCCCGCAGCCAATTAATGAGCTGGACGCTGGAATTCACTAAAGAAAGAGCTGCCGTCCCCTAAGACACTCACATGGTTGGACGGGCAGCGGCATGTGAGCAGACACCGTGACAGGCGTCCCTCAGAGGACTTGTGTCCACACACACACAGGGTGAGGAACTCCTGCGATCCACATGAAAACGTCAGACAACGCAACAGAAAATGGCAAACACGATGCAGGCACCATACAAGACCAGCAGGCATTGGCCAGCAGAGACCAGGAGGCATCTCTGTCCCCAGACACTGCTCCTGGGGGATGCCAGCTTTGGACCCTGCACGTCAGGGACAGTGCAGCGAGGCCAGACAGCACCCCGGAGCCTTCTCTGGAAAAGTGGCCCTGGCCACGCCGCGCACCCACAACAGAGGCCAGACACTCGAGCACAGGCAGGTCCCTGGGTCCTCAGTGGCCACGGGGTCCTGAAGCGGGGTTGAGTCCCGACCAAGCAGGGACCCACTCACCACAAAGAGCACAGGCCAGAGGTCACCAGCAGATGGAGGGAAGTAGCCAAGTGCAAATGCCATGCCCGGCGGCTCCGTTTACACAGAGGTGCAAATTCCAGGCTGCTGGGAGCAGGGATGGAGCCAGCCACAGGGCTCGAGGCCCAGGACTGCTAATCCCGAATCTGGGTGCTGACCCCCGAGAGCTCGCTCTGCAGATGTGAGTCACCGTGGGCTGCCCTCTCCACCGTGCTGGGCTTCAGCACAGTCTTGTTAACAAGAAGAATGGATGTGAACGTTAAGAGGGCAAATCAGAAGGTAGAGGCTACAGCTGGCTGTGATCGCATCACTGCACTCCAGCCTGGCGGGCAAAGCAAGACCCTGTCTGGGGGAGGGGAGGGCCCCTACTCACTTCTCATTAAACCACTAGGACCCTATGGCCGGGGAAGGAGGCAGCCCAGGAGCACTGCCTGAAGCAGAGGTGGGGGACACGGCAGTCCCAGGAGGCTGGAGGGACCCCTGAGGCTGGGTGGATGTGGCTGAGGATGGAAGGGGGCCCTGCCAACTCCACGACACAGGCCAGCCTGGGCCTCACATGTCAGCCTTCCACCTGGGCTGCACTGCAGCCCAGCACTTTGCATCTCAGGCCAGTTCAGGAGACACCCTGGCCCAGGGGAGGCTGCAGATGGGCAGTGAGGAGGGGCCACAGCAAAGCCCCTGACTCCTGCTCTGGCTCAGGGGCCTGAGCCCCACAGGTTGTCCCCTGAGCAAGGCCCGGTGAGGAGCCCAGCCCCACTCCAGAGACTGAGTCCAGCACAAGGGCTCGCCTGCAGGGCTGGGCTCCTCACCGTGCCCCAGCTGCATGTGAGCACAGGACTCCCTCTAATTCTCAGGGGCACAAACCTGGCCAGCTTGGCCTCTCCAGTTCTCTCTCCTCAACCTGCCCAGAACCGCCAGGGCTTCCACAGGACGGGGGGATGTTTTAAAAGCACAGCTCTCCCTGTCAGTGACGAAGAGGAGCGCCCACCCAGCAGCCAGGCTCTGCTTCTTCAGGGAAACCCCACGTGGCCTCATCTGTCCAGAGGCCTCACCTGTTGGGTGACACTGCCCCCCTCACCTGGGGCGAGATCCTGCCAAGATGTGCACCAAGGCCTGGGTCAGGGCGGGCCCCAGCACCAGGGGCTGCTTTTTCCTGTGGCACCAGTGAGCCCCAGACAAGGAGACGGGTCCCGTGGGCAGCTCCACAGCCATCAGGGAAGGTGGCTGGCTCTGCCCTCCCCACGGCCTTCTGCAGCCTCCTGGCTGGGCCTCTGCATGGTCAGCTTCCACAGGTGGCAGCCAGAGCGGCCCCACCTTGCCCTCAGAGGCCCCGCGGAGCCAGGAGCCCAGCCACCACCCAGGGTGACCCACAGGCCCTCCCCATGGGCCTCTGTGGCACTGTTCCCCTGGGCGGGCCTCTGAGGGCAGCCCCCAGGTGGTGCACTGCTGCGTCCTATGTTTGGCCAGGACCCCACCAGCTGCAGCTTTGACTGAATGGCTGCGTGAGTGAACGAAACATAAGAACCAGAGAGAATGTGTGCCAGGCTTCTGTGATAGCGGCAGCCCCCGTGTCCCGAGGACCCGCCCAGCAGAGGCCACTTCCAGCCATCCCAGCACTGACTACGCCTCACCCAGAGCATGTCCAGGGGGACACAGTTCCACCGGCCAGCCCAGCTCCGCGGCCCCACCCTGGCCATGACCCTTGACTCTCCAGATCCCTGCAGACCCCACGGGGGCTGTCTTGGAGGGAGGTCACCCCTCCTGCCCCAGCAGCTCCCCACTGCCTGCTCTGCCACCAGCTGGGGGCAGGCTCTGCAGGGTTCCTGCTCCCAGGATCCACACACTGTCCTCAGCTTTTGCCCATGGAGCGCCCAAAAAGGGTGAGGCGTGGCCTGGGCTGAGCTCCCCCACTCCAGCCTCCTCTACACAGGGACCTTCCCCGCAGAATGGCACAGCCGGGGAGGCCGACGCAGCAGTCTGCTGGCGGGGGGACAAGTGAGAGGGGTACTGCTCCTTAGGGGTGCGGGCCCCACCCCCTGCCAGGCCATCCACCTCCACCAGATCCACATGCAACCTCCTCCTTGCCAGGATCCCCCCAGAATTGGCCACAGCTGGCGTCACGCTAAGCCGGGGCCTCCTCCCTGCCAGACAACTCCATTGAGCCGGAGCGGGACCCATCACAGGCAGCCGCAGAACCGACATTGAGCCGGAGTGGGACCCATCACAGGCAACCGCAGAACTGACTGGAGGTCTTTGCTAGCAGGGGACACGCATCTGCCGAGCCCTGAGATGGGCCTGGCAACCGAGATGAAAGACTTGGGACAGCGAAAAAGTCAATGCCATGAGCCCACACTGTGATCCTTCTGCAGCATGGGGGGTGCCCTCTGTCTCTGCACCCAGACTCTCAGCCAGAGCCAGCCTAGCCCACAGTGATCCTTCTGCAGCAGGGACGCCCTGTCTCTGCGCCCAGACTCTCAGCCAGAGCCAGCTTAGCCCAGGCCAGCGGCCACACCTGCCCGACCCGCAGGCATGGACCCCAGCCATATGCCACTGGACCTTTCCAACAAGACAGGGGCAGGGCGCCCCATGCGTGAACCAGAGTGTCCTGTGCCCAGCCTTGCCCTTGGGGGGATGGGCAAAGGGCAGAGATGTCAGGGAGGTCACCAGCAGGACCTCTGGGAATCAAGACCAAGCCTCAGTGGCCCCCACCTCACAGGCGCAGCAGGGTGGGGTGCCAAGGCCATCAGCCTGAGACAGGGTGGCCCGTGCCCCAGACTGGCACCTGTCTGCAGCATGCCCAGTATTTTTAGCACAGCCAGGCAGCTCTCCAGCTCTGGCCCACAAACCCCCACCCTCCCAGAGGCTGTCCCTCATGGAAGCCCACCAGAGTTGGGGCACAACTGGGCTGAACATGGGCAGGGCTTCCTCCCCGGCCTCACTTCTTGTGCCTGGAACCAGCCTCCCACTTGCTGAGGGTTGCCCCAACAAGGGAGAGGAGCCCGGACAGGGGAGTTGGGTGCGCCTGCCCACTCCACACCTCTCCCCAGGCGCTGGGATGTGAGCATACAGGGGCCTATAGCCCTGGCACCTGCTCATGGCCTCCCCTGCAGGGCCCCCACCCCAAGGGTCTGGGGTGTGTCACGCTGCCAAGGCAGCCCCTTCTGTCCAGCGTGGCACTGCCCCGACGTGGCCGCCTCATCTGAGCGGGGTCTCCAGCCATGCCTGCCTCCCGCCGACCCTTCTGTGGCGCCAGTGTGCAGACACACCACGTGCAGGCAGCTCCCAGGCTCAGGAGCTCAACATCCGGGACCCTCTGAAGGGGCCAGCAGCTTTTCAGGCTCTGCTGCCTTTCTCCTGAGCTCCTTCCTGCAGCCGCCTGCCTGTCTTCCTCACCACTGCCCAGGGCCAGCAGTCACCCAAGACCACCTGCCACTGGCCTTCCGGCCCCCGGCCCCGGGGCTCAGTACCTGCCTCCGAAGGCCTCTCTAGGGGGTGTTTGTGGTGGGGGCAGGAGGCAAGAGTGAGACCCCCACAGGCAGGGAGGAGGAGCACCCCAGCCAGGACCCAGCACTTGTATCCCTCCATCTGGGGGGTCTCTCCTCAAAGGGGACAGAGTGTACCTGCTTAGGGGCCACCAGTGAGGGGCCTGCCCCATCCCCACTGTTCATGAGAGTTGGGGGCTGTGGGGTTGCACAAACAGCCTGGCCATCTCAGAGGGAAGCTTGTGGACAAAAGGGCTCATCCCCTGGGCTTCCCTGACCATCTTGTCCTCCTGAGGCCATGGGAGAGGCTCTGGGCCGGGACTGGGTCAAGCCGACCCCAAGGGCACTAGCTGCAGGCCCCATGCTCTGGGCAGGGGTGGGAGCAGGTGATGTGGGGCCAGCACTTGGCACACCCGCTGCAGACCTCAGGTGAGGACTTCCCGGAGGCGTGCAGGTGAGGAACGCCAGATTCGGGGTAGGAGTGGGGTGGGCAGTCCTGGAGATCAAGCCCTCTAGGACAGATGTTCCCCCAAGGGCCCCTCACTCCCTCTGCCTCCACCCTGGACCTGCCCAGCACCCATCCCTTTCTGGAGATCAGGAGGCCTCTGGGTTGCCCCCTCCTATTTTTCTGTTCTAAACCCACAAGGCTCCAGGTGCAGAGGAGGGGACCAATGAGCCCTGATCACCCTGATCACCTGCCCACAGCGGGTGAGCTCTGGGCCAGAGGCTGCTATGGAAAGTGCAAATATCCAAGGCTGGCCCTGCCCTCATGCCAACCTGGCCAAGGTTTCCCAGAAAGACAAACCAGAGACAGCCACAGCCACAGCCCAGCACTGGTGGAGGCGCTCCAGGGAGCAGACCAGAGCTGCGGCCATGCAGCCCCTGGCGTACATGGTTGTGGCCACTCCTGCTCCTCCTCCTGTAAACATACAGCCCAGGCTTCCGCTGTATGTGAGGATGCTGCCTCACAATGGGTATCTTCATCTCAGTCAGAAATTTACCCAGAGAGTCACCAAATGTTTTTCCTTTGCTAGAAATGCTAGACTTTGCCATCTACCCAGAGTTCACAGGCTGTGCCCCTGGCTGGCATCTGAACCTCGCCGCAGGCAACTGCTCCCGATGTTTAAAATGACGGAGGCAGTCAGAGCGTGAAGACTCGGGCGACAGATGTGCTTTGGCAAATCGGAACTTACCTCAGAGCACACACCAGCCTCGAGGCAGCATCCCAGGTGTTTAATTGCTACTTCCTGGGTCACAGATTTCCTGGAAGCTAAAGCCACTGGAAACACAACACAGCAAACCAGACGGGCAGCCAGCAAGCCAGGCTGGAGAAAACGGTTTATAAAGGCAGTTTCACACATTTAGCATTTACCATCTTAACCACGCAAGCAGCCACCAGGTCTGTTCTACTGCTTCTTAGTTTCTCTTTTTCACAAGAAACTGCCAGCTCTCAGAGGGCAGGAGGATTTCCGAACCATCAATCAGGAGAGTGTAGGAGGAGAGACTTCCCTTATTGCAAGTATTTTATTGGATAAGCTTTGAAAGCCATAGAAACCAAATCCTATTTAGCGAGGAAGTTAGCAAATTGCCTTTATTCAGAAGAAGCAAGTTACATACAACTGGGACTGGACATGAGGCTGCCCTCCTCCTTGCACCTCCAGCTATGCCTAATGACACTGAAATGCCGCTGTGTGTGGCACGCCACGGGCCATGGAGTAGCTCCAGCTAATGCAGATGGACATCCCGGGTGCCCCAGGGAGATCAGGCCCACTGAGTGGGATGAAGCCCTGAGCCTGGCCAGCACGGAGACACCTGCTAGGGGAAAGCCCACGAGCGCTGTGGCGACCTCCAATCCTGCCCATCTGGGTGGAGACCCACAGGCACCCTGCAGGCTGCGGTGTCAACCCACTCACTGCCCAGGGCTGCCCTCGGCCAGGAGAGAGCCACATTCAGACACTTGTTGCATGTGAAGCAACAGGCCAGGGTGGAACCGGACAGAGGGGGCCTTCCGGGAAAGGCTAGGCTTGCCGGCGCTCCTGCGCTGCGGCCACTCTGCCCCAATCCTGCAGGTGCCTATCAGGGGCCTGTCTGGCACCTCTGCTTATTTCCTCCATGGGTATCGAACCTAGAGGGGAGACGCGGGATTACTCACCACTTCCCTCCACTCACACGCATGTTCAGACACAAACACAGCCCCTCTGACGTGGCTTCCACGGAGCCCCAAAGTGGGAGCGCCAAGTGCAAACTACCAGGCTGCGGACGGTCAAGAGCTCACCTGTCCGGCCGTCCTGTCGCCCGCCCGGCCGCCTTGAGGCTCTTGGGCTGCAGCCCTGATGCCTGGAGACTTTGGGACTGGCCTCTAGCCTCGCTGGGCTTCCAACCCTGTGGCCGAGGGGAGATGCCAAGATGCACAGTTAGCACTTCGGCCTGTGGCTCGGTCGCCTGTCTGCCCCCGGGGCTGCCCGCCGGCTCCAGGTCCACTCGGGCCCACGGCCGCGACACCCAGGGCCGCCGCCTGCCTGGATAGGCTCCCTGGGGTCTGGGGCGCGCAGGAGCCGCCAGCGCCGGGCCCGTAATTGCGTGCGCCCGGGGTCTGGCGGCCGCGGCTCGCAGACGTCAGGAGGCTCCGGGACGCGCACGGGCGCCGGCGCAGAGGAACAGGCGGGCCGGGGGCGGGCACGGCGGGCACCCCACCCGGAGCTCGCCCCGCCCCTGTCATTCGTGCTGAAGGCTCGCGGAGGCCGCCCGGCCCCGTCCGCTGCCAGACCTTGCCAGGGCCGCGCAGTACCCGCCGACCCCAACTTGCCCGGACGTTTCCGTCCTGCCTGCTCCGCTCGGGGGCGCGGGGCTGCCGGCCAGTCCGTCTGTCAGTCTGTCCCGGCGTGCGAGGCCGCCCACCGGCCCCGACTGCTCAGAGGCGGCCAGGCCAGGCCAGAGCGCCCGCCGCGCGCCGCAGCCCACCCGGCCCAGACGATGACCCCAGCGCCGACCCCAGCGCCGCGGGCCCCGGGCCGCGCGAGGCCTGCCGGGAGCTGGAGTCCCGCGCGGGCGGCCAGACCACAACTCCCAGAAGGCCCCGCGGCGGCGCTGCGCGCGCAGCCCCAGCCCATCGCTAGCGGACCCTGCCGGCCCGGTGCGGCTGGGCCAGCGGGAGCGGGACCGGGACGGCGCTCGCGTTCTGCCAGAGCGGAGCACGACTCGGGGACGGTGCGGAGGGCCAGGGGAGGAGATCCGCGCCTGCACGCACCATCAGCCGAGAGAACGGCCTGCATCGTGCCAGTGACCCAGGAGCGACTCGGGGACGGCCTCGGGCTCCCAGGCCCTCCCGGGCCACCGGGCACTGAGGAGAGGGGCGGCTAGAAACTGTGGGACCCCGACAGCGGGAGCCCAGGGCCAGCCCCCGCCGGAGCGCCGCGGCCAAGGCCACGGCCACGGCCACGGCCACGGCCACGCCCTCGCCGCAGGGATGGGCGGGGCAGGCGCCGGAAGTGCGTCAGCGCAGGAGGGTCGGCTTCGCCTGCCCTGCGTGGCGCAGCTGGGGGCCGAGCGGCTTAGCCTCTGGGCGCCTGCGCAATGGCGGTCCCGGAGACGCACTCGGTTGCCATAGAGACGGGGGCTCGAGACCGACGTCGCGCTCGCGGGCACTGGCGGGACTTGCTGCGCGGCAGCCACCTCTTTCCGACTCCACCAGAGTGGACCCGGTCCGGGCTTTTGAGTCACGCAGACCTGCACACAGCGAGAAACGGCAGTCCGGGCCCGTCCTCCCGCCCCCGGTTCTGCACCCTAGAGGCGGACGCTTGTTTCTCGCTTTCTCCTCAGAGAAGTCTCCGCCTTTCTAAACAATGCACTGCTACTTTCTCATTTCTTTTTTTTTGAGGCGGAGCCTCTCCCTATCTCCCAGGCTGGAGTGCAATGTCGCGATCTCGGCTCACTGCAACCTCCGCCTCCCGGGTTTAAATGATTCTTCTGCTTCAGCCTCCCGAGCAGCTGGGACTACAGACTTGCGCCACCACGCACACCTAATTTTTGTATTTTTAGTCGAGACGGGGTTTCACCATGTTGGCCAGGCTGGTCTCGAACTCCTGAGCTCGTGATCTGCCCGCCTAGGGCTCCCAACGTGCTGGGATTATAGACGTGCGCCACAGCCCCCGGCCTCTCATTTCTTAATTGTAGACATTGCGTACTTCCGGAGAAGGTCGCTGAGAACCTGGCTGATATTCCCCGCTGCACCCCTCACGTGGGCCTGTTAGCTCCCAAACTGTCAACCTGAAAGGAGACCCAGAGGCAGGCTCTCCAGGACAAGTGAGTTAATCTGGGCATCGCAGGGGGTTGCAGCCTAGGGTGTTCGTGCCATGACAGATCATAGGCCTATCCGAGGGGGCCGGGAGAAGGGGAAAATATAGATGAGCTCACAAAAGTCGTTCTGTAACAAAAACCACTGGCCGTGGGCGCTTGCTGCAGGAGTGGGCGTTAGCTCGTTGTTGGAGAGAGAGCCTTACCAGGCCCAAGTCCTCGTGCAAGCTGCTTATCTGGAATACTGCAGTCCTGAGGAATTTCCCTGCAGTAAGTCTAGTTACAGGCAAACGTGCAGGACGTGCGGGAGCGTGGTCTGAGGAGGCCTGCTGCAGGTATCCCCGCGTGAGAGCTCCCCCTTCGTGGCCTCTCCACTCCTTTTGTTTAGGGATTGGTAGAAGTAGTTCCATTTTGGTACCTGCAACTGTCACAGCTGTGGTAATGAAACCAGGCTTATCTCTTCACGATTGAGTACCTGCTGTTCACTGCTACTGTATAAAACCATGCCACAATTCCTGTACAACCTTTTTTTTTCTTTTAATAGTTACCTAATATTTTCACATACCTAGCTTTTTACTAACCCATGGCCAGTTTTTTTTTTTTCAAGTGCCCCAACGTTTTTGCCACATGCCTAATAATAACATTTTCCAAAGGCTCAAACACATCCGCTGTGTCTGATCCTCCTGTTCGGACCTAGACCGATCGCCTCCTGACTGTGCAGCACAGTTCTTATCTCGAGCTTTTCTCTGCTCTCATCCTTGAGACTCACTTTGCCTGTCTCCCTTCTTGGATTCCCTATGTAAACGAAAAATAAAATCCTGAGCCCTCTACCAACTGTTTTATGTTTTGTTTTGTATTTGAGACAGGGTCTTGCTCTGTTGCCCAGACTGGAGTGCAGTGGCACTGTCTTGGTTCACTGCAGCCTCTGCTTCCTGGATTCAAGTGATCCTCCCATCTCAGCCTCTTGAGTAGCTAGGACCACAGACACGCACCACCATGCTGGTTATTTTTAAATTTTAGTAGAGACGGGGTGTTACCATGTTGCCTAGGCTAGTCTCAAACTCCTAGGCGAAGCTATTTGCTCACCTCTGCCTTCTGAAGTGCCGGAATTGGCTGGGCACGGTGGCTCACGCCTGTAATTTCAGCACTTTGGGAGGCCGAGGAGGGCGGATCACTTGAGGTCAGGAGTTCATCACCAGTCTGACCAACATGTTGAAACCCCATCTCTACTAAAAATACAAAAATACTGTGTGTGTGTGTGTGTGTGTGTGTGTGTGTGTGTATGTATGTGTGTATATATATATATATATTAGCCAGGCATGGTGGTGCACGCCTGTACTCCCAGCTACTTGGGAGGCTGAGGCAGGAGAATTGCTTGAACCTGGGAGGTGGAGGTTGCAGTGAGCTGAGATCATGACACTGCACTCCAGCCTGGGGAACAGAGCAAGAATCTGCCTCAAAAAAGAAAAAAAAAAGGAAAAACCGGCTAGGTACAGTGGCCTACACCTGTAATCCCAGCACTTTGTGAGGCCAAGGTGGGAGGATCACCTGAGGCCAGGAGTTGGAGACCAGCCTGGCCAGCATGGCGAAACCCCATCTCTACTAAAAATACAAAAATTGGCCGGGCGCGGTGGCTCAAGCCTGTAATCCCAGCACTTTGGGAGGCAGTGAGTGGATCGCGAGGTCAGGAGATCGAGACCATCTAGCTAACATGGTGAAACCCCGTTTCTACTAAAAATACAAAAAACTAGCGGTGGTGGTGAGCCTGTAGTCCCAGCTACTCGGAGGCTGAGGCAGAGGAGTAACCTGAACCTGGGAGGCAAGGCTTGCAGTGAGCGGATCAGCGCCCTGCACACACTCCAGCCTGGGTGACACAGGCGTGAGCTCTGTCTCAAAAAAAAAAAAAAAAAAAAAAATACAAGAATTAGCCGGGCATGGTGAGAATTTTCGCCACCTGTAGTCCCAGCTACTTTGGAGGCTGGTGGGAGAATGCAGCTTGAGCCAGGAGGCAAATGCTACAGTGAGCGGATGGCCACTGCCTCCAGCCTGGGTGACCCAAGTGAGACTCCATCTCAAAAAAAAAAGAAAAAGAAAAGTGCTGGGATGACAGGTGTGAGCCACTGCGCCCAGCCAGCCTTCAACCAATTGAACAGATTCCCTCTTGGCCAAGGGGACCCCAGAGAAATTTTTAAAACAGTTTCCGGCCGGGTGGATCCACCTATAACCTATAAGCCCCCACTTCAAGATATCCTACCTTTTAGTAAAACCAACTCGTTTTGTATTTATGTCTTTGCTTGTAACTCCTGCCTTTCTAAAGTGTACAAAACCAAACTGTAAACCAACCACTTCAGAACCACTTACTCAAGGCTTCTCGGATGTGTGTTTTCCTGGGAACCCCAGTCATTCATATCGGCTCAAAGTAAACCTCTTGAAAGTATTTTGTGAAGCTGGGCATGGTGGCTTATGCCTGTAATCCCAGCCCTCTGGGAGGCTGAGGTGATCGGATCACTTGAGCCCAGGACTTAGAGACCATCCTGGGCCACATGTTGAAATCCCATCTCTACAAAATACACAAAAATTAACTGGGTGTGGTGGCACACGCCTGTGGTTCCAGCTACTCCGCGAGGATCGCTTGAGCCTGGGAGGCAGAGGCTGCAGTGAGCTGAGGTCGCACCACTGCACTCTAACCTGAGCAACAAAATGAAGCCCTCTTTAAAAAAAGAAGAGCCCGGGCACGGTGGCTCACGCCTGTAATTCCAGCACTTTGGGAGGCTGAGGCGGGTGGATCACGAGGTCAGGAGTTTCGGACCAGCCTGGACAACATGGTGAAACCCCATCTCTACTAAAACTACAAAAATTAGGCTGGGCACGGTGGCTCATGCCTGTAATCCCAGCACTTTGGGAGGCCGAGGCAGGCAGATCACGAGGTCAGGGGTTTGAGATCAGCCTGACCAACATGGTGAAACCATCTCTTACTAAAAACACAAAAATTAGCCGGGCATGGTGGCACACGCCTATAATCCCAGCTACTCAGGAGGCTGAGGCAGGAGAATCACTTGAATCCGGGAGGCAGAGGTTGCAGTGAGCTGAGATCGCGCCATTGCACTCCAGTCTGGGCAACGAGCAAAACTCTGTCTCAAAAAAAAAAAAAAAAAAAAAAAAAAAAGAAGAAGAAGAAGAAGAAGGAAAAAATGTCTTCTTCAGAGTTTGGCTTTTCTGTTAACAGCTGTTTCCTGGAATCTGCATCCTCCTCCTTCTGGCTTTACTCCCTTACTTTGCTGCAGTAAGACCCCTAGTAACTTCCTGGGAAGGGCCCATGTCTGGCCAGTTTCCTCTTCTACTGGTAGGTTCCCCAGAACCCCTGCTTTCTCTCTGTGTCCTGCCTGAGAAGCACAGAGCCTGGGCCACTGCATATTTTCCCTGCAGGCTTGAAGCTCGGCCAGGACCTTGAGTATTCTGTTACTGATGAACTAGGTTGTTGCCTGAGACACTGAAAGATCAAACATGTTGCTAAATATGTGGAAACGAGAGCCACACGAATTAAATCCTCCTGTAAAACTCTCCACTCTAGCCCCTGGGTACAGGCTTCCTAGGTGGAACCTCTCCATCTCTTGCTGTCGGCCCAAGGATGTGCTTCCTCCCTCTGTACATAAGTTCCCCGAACAAATGCTTTGGGCTTATTACCCTGGCATTTGCTGCTTCTTTTCTTTGGGACCAACCAGCTCCACCTCAGGACGGTTTGGGGCAGTCCCTTGCTGGAACTTGCCTGCTACTACTTTTGGGGTGACTCTAGCCATGGGCTGGAGGGATGAAACAGCAGAGTCAGCAGGATTCCAAAGAAATGGGCTGGGGGAACCAGAAGCAATGGGGAGACCCCCGGACGGCCACAGGATCCCTGCAGCCTGCTTGCTTCACGCTGTCTCCTTGTACAGCAGCCTGAGGATTAAAACTCTTTCTGCTGCAACCCGTGGTGTCGGTGTAGTGATGTTCCATGCATCAGGAAATGGGCCCGCGATGGCCACAACAACAGAGAGATGCCTCTCCAAAGGGTTTCTCCAGGAATGACGGGGAATTGCAGTTTGGGATATGCATGCTACAGCAGACCACAGGCACATCCAGAGAGGCTGGGACGGGAAGCTTCTAAAACACAGAAAGGAGAAGCCCACCTAAGCTGCTTTGAAACAAAGAGCACAGGTGACAGTCCATTCTCACGGTGTTACGAAGAACTGCCTGAGACTGGGTAATTTATAGAGGAAAGAGGTTTAACTGACCCACAGTTCCACATGGCTGCAGGAGAGAGATGTGCTGAGCAAAGGAGAAAAGCCCCTTATACAACTACCAGATGTCCTGAGAACTCACTGTCACGAGAACAGCATGGGGGTAACTGCCCCCATGATTCAATTACCTCCCACCAGGTCCTCCCACAACACGTGGGGATTATGGGAACTGCAAGAGGAGATTTGGGTGGGGTCACAGCCAAACCATATCAGGCTTGTTGCAGGAGTTGGCATTCGTTTGGAGGTGAAGACGGCCCTTGTTAGGCAAGCGTCCTTATGCAAGCAGCTTAGCTGCAGTACTGTGGTTTTGAGTTAATTCCTTAGTTTCTTTCCTGGCACACCTGGGAGAGCCCTTCCTTTGTGGCCTCCTGGCTCCATTTTTCAGGGTTTGACGTAAGTGACTCCATTTTGGTAGTGGCCACTTTCACAGTGGATATCCACAGATAATGTCTTCCAGGCTCAGGTCCGTCACCCCCGCATGTGCAAGGCTGAGCTAACTGCCATGTGTGTGGCCTTAGGCCCCTTGGCAGCCAGGACAATATGTTTTTTTCTCTTTTTTTTTTTTTTTTTTGAGACAGAGTCTCATTCTGTCGCCCGGGCTGGGGTACTATGGCGCGATCTCAGCTCACTGCAAGCTCCGCCTCCTGGGTTCAAGTGATTCTCCTGCCTCAGCCTCCTGAGGAGCTGAGATTACAGGCACGGACCACCACGCCCAGCTAATTTTTATATTTTTTTAGTAGAGACAGGTTGGCCAGGCTGGTCTCAAACTCCTGACCTCAGGTGATCCACCCGCCTCGGCCCCCCAAAGTGATGGAATTACAGGCATGAGCCACCATGCCCAGCCTCCTTTCTTTTTTGAGACAGGGTCTCTGTTGCCCAGGCTGGAGTGCGGTACAGTGATCACAGCTCACTGCAGTCGCGACCTCCTGGGCCCAAGCCATCCTCCTACCTCCGCTTCCTGAGTAGCTGGGACTACAGCTGTGTGCCACCACACCCAGTTAATTTTTGTATTTTTTTTTTATAGTGATGGGGTTTTGCCCCGTTGCCAAGGCTGGTCTTGAACTCCTGGGCTCAAGTGATCTGCCCGCCTTGGCCTCTCAAAGTACTGGGATTACAGGCTTGAGGCACGGCACTCGGCTGACAGTGGTCTCGCTCTGTCACCCAGGCTGCAGTGCAGTGGAGAGATCTCAGCTCACTGCAATCTGTGCCTCCTAGGTTCAAACAATTCTCCTGCCTTAGCCTTCCCAGTAGCTGGGATTATAGGCATGTGCCACCACACCCAGCTAATTTTCTCTTTTCTTTTCTTTTTGCTTTTGAGACAGAGTTTCCTTCTTGTTGCCCAGGCTGGATTGCAGTAGCACAATCTTGGCTCACTACAACCTCCACCTCCTGGGTTTCAGCGATTCTCCTGCCTCAGCCTCCCAAGTAGCTGGGACTACAGGTGTGTGCCACCACAACCAGCTAATTTTTGAATTTTAGTAGAGATGGGGGTTTCACTATGTTGGTCAGGCTGGTCTTGAACTCCTGACCTCAAGTGATCCACCTGCCTTGGCCTCCCTAAGTGCTGGGATTACAGACGTAAGCCACTATGCCTGGCTGGTACCTACTTTTTTTCTTTTCCTTTCTTTTTTTCTTTTTCTTTTTTCTTTTTTCTTTTTTTTTTTTTGAGACAGAATCTTGCTCTGGAGCAATGGCACAATCTCAGCTCACTGCAACCTCCACCTCCCAGGTTCAAGCAATTCTTCTGCCTCAGCCTCCAGAGTAGCTGGGATTACAGATGTGTGCCAGCACGCCTGGCTAATTTTTTGTATTTTTGTACTAGAGATGGGGTTTCACCATGTTGGCCAGGCTGGTCTTGAACTCCTGACCTCAAGTGATCCATCTGTCTCGGCCTCCCAACGTGCTGGGATTACAGGTGTGAGCCACTGCGTCTGGCCGGTACCTACTTTTTTTTTTTCTTTTTTTTTGAGACAGAGTCTTTTTTTTTTTTTTTTTTTGAGACGGAGTCTTGCTCTGTTGCCCAGGCTGGAATGCAGTGGCACGATCTCGGCTCGCTGCAAGTTCCGCCTCCCAGGTTCATGCCATTCTCCTGCCTCAGCCTCCCGAGTAGCTGGGACTACAGCTGCCCACCACCACGCTCAGCTAATTTTTTTTTTTTTTAATTTTTTTAGAGATGGGGCTTCACCATGTTAGCCAGGCTGGTCTTGATCTCCTGACCTCGTGATCCACCCGCCTCGGCTGCCCAAAGTGCTGGGATTACAGGCGTGAGCCACCGCGCCTGGCCGCAGTTACCTACTTTGGTAATGTATTTGTGGACCAGGTTTGGCCCCTGCATGAAAATCAAATGATTAAGTAAATCAATGACTATTTTCAGCAATACGGTAAATCAGGTCACCTGAAAGATCTTCTCAATGAAACAATAAAAGATCTGTATAATGTATTTTATTGGTATTATTATTATTATTTTTGAGACAGGGTCTCACTCTGTCACCCAGGCTGGAGTGCAGTGGCGCAATCACAGCTCACTGCAACCTTGACCTCCCGGGCTCAAGTGATTCTCCTTCCTCAGCCTCCTGAGTAGCTGGGATTATAGGCTCGTGCCACCACACCCAGCTAATTTTCTTTTTTGGTACATTTTGTAGAGACAGGGGTCTCACTGTGCTGCCCAGACTAGTCTCCAACTCCTGACCTCAAGCGATCTGCCTGTCTCAGCCTCCCAAAGTGCAGGAATTACAGGCATGAGCTGCCGCACCCGGCCTATTTTTTTGTATTTTTAGTAGAGACGGGGTTTCACCGTGTTAGCCAGGATGGTCTCGATCTCCTGACCTCGTGATCCGCCTGCCTCGGCCTCCCAAAGTGCTGGGATTACAGGCGTGAGCCACCGCGCCCGGCAACCCGGCCTATTTTTAAATTATTTTTAAGAGATGGGGGTCTTGCTCTGTTCCCCAGGCTGGAGTGCAGTGGTGTGATCATAGCTAACTGCAGCCTCAAACTCCTAGGCTCAAGGGATCCTCCCGCCTTAGCCTCCCAAGTAGTTGGGACGATGAGTGTGAGCCACTGTGCCTGGCAAACAATCTGTATAAAATATCGAAAGCACAGGAGGCTGAGGCAGGAGAACTGCTTGAACCCAGGAGGCAGAGGCTGCAGTGAGCTGAGATCACACCACTGCACTCCAGCCTGGGTGACAGAGCAAGACTCCATGTCAAACAAACAAACGAACAAACAAGCAAAATGTATATATATATATATGCATCGTTTAAAATCCATGACTGAGCTGACATACAGTAAGGAAGTAAACAGCAGCCTTGAAATAGAAAACCTGGAGCACAGGAGGAGGAGGGGGCCTGAGGGGATTGTATCCCCGGCTTGGACTCATGAAGGGATCCGTATTCTCCCCCATCTCTCCACCTGGCAGGGCCTCGACATTTTTGACTAACTGTATGACATGTGAGTGAATTCTGCATATTGATGCATTCAGCATGCATTGTGGCTGTGCAGTGGCTTCCGAGATGCAGCTCTGAAGGCAGCTTTGCAGAGGTGCCGGGGAACAGCAAGACTGCTGCCTGCCACAGGGAGGAGAGATGGGAAGGGATGCCAGCCACAGGTGCTCAGGAAGGCCCAGGCAGCACTGGTGTGCACAGACTCAACTCTGCTTAAAAAGGAAATCAAGGCCGGGCACAGTGGCTCACGCCTGTAATCCCAGCACTTTGGGAGGCTGAGGTGGGCAGATCACCTGAGGTCAGGAATTTAAGACCAGCCTGGTCAACATGGTGAAACCCTGTCTCTACTACAAATACAAAATCAGCCAGCTGTGGTGGCAGGTGCCTGTAATCCCAGCTACTTGGGAGGCTGAAGCAGGAGAATCACTTGAACCCAGGAGGCGGAGGCCGTAGTGAGCCGAGATCGCGCCACTGCACTCCAACCCAGGCAACAGAGTGAGACTCTGTCTCAACAAGAACAAAAAAAAAAAAATGGAAATCAACAACATCATGACAGTTAGTGTAACTTTGCACCAAAGGAGAAGGGGAAGTTCCAGAACTTTCTTCCAGCTTCACAGATAAGTCGCACCCAGGCCTTTCAGGAGAGAGGTCACATTGGGGATGTTCAGGACAGGACGTTGCCAGTGGCAGAGACTGCTCCGAGTGCTGGCGTTAGCACGTGACAGGTCCCACCTCAGAAGTCCAGCTGTGTAGAAAGCTCCTCTGAGCAACGGGCAGGCCCAAGCATAGTTTAACAACATCAGAAAAGACAGCAAGACGGGCTCCTCCAAATTCTCTGCTCCAGGTGGAGAGGGGGACCCTGTGAGTGTGCTTGGTGACCCCCGTGGAGACGTGGACAGCAGGGGCCGCTCACCGTCCTGCAGCAGCTGGTCACTAAGTAGGCTGGAGGCTGGAAGTTCCTGTTAACCTTCTAGAAAGATGGGCCTCCCTGAACTGGCAGGTTCCTGAAAAGAAAATAATGTTTTAAGAAAAAGAAAATAAAAATAGACGGGCCTACAGAGCTCAAGCACACCAAAGATTAGGTAGCAGGTGGAATAGAGCTTTTCCAAAGGAGAACAGGATATGGTACCTGTGGCGGAAAAGAGGACGTAATGACACGTGCAGCGGGAACGGGAACAGGAGCACCACGGATGTTCTGACCCCACGCCTGACCAGCCGACCCTGCACCTGACCAGCCCAACCCACTCCTGACCAGCCCACCCCACTCCTGACCAGCCCACCCCATACCTGACCAGCCAACCCCTCACTTGACCAGCCCACTCCACACCTGACGAGCCCGCCTCTCACCTGACCAGCCCGCCCCTCACCTGACCAGCCCAGGCCACTCCTGACCAGCCCACCCCACTCCTGACCAGCCCACCCCACACCTGACCAGCCCACCCCACTCTTGACCAGCCCAGCCCAGCCCACACCTGACCAGCCCAGCCCACACCTGACCAAGCCCCTCCCACCCATTCCATTCCTTCCATTCCATTCCATTCCACCCATCCATTCCATTCCACCTAGTCCATTCCCTGTCCATTCCATTCCATTCCATTCCATTCCATTCCCTTCGTCCATTCCCTCCATTCCATTCCATTCCATTCCATTCCATTATCCTTCCATTCCATTCCTGGTCCAGTCCATTCCATTCCGTTCCACTGGGTCCGGTGATTCCACCTGGTCATTCCGCCCCAGCCTGGCCCCAGCCCACCCAGCGCCTGACCAGCCCACCCTAGGCCAGCCAAGCTGGCCCTGTGCTTCCAGGCAAGCCCAGGGCCAATCCTCACCTGCCTTCCCCACGGGCCTCGTTGTCACTGGCTCCATATGGGGTCTTTAATGCAGGCAGAAACAGACAAATTCTGGGTGAGCACCACATGTGCCTTCACAGTCCTTGAAACAAGCAGATTCTACTCTGTTCACCACTCTTTCTGCTCAGTTTGATGCATTTTAGGCAAAGCTGCCATCTTGCCAAGGCTCAGCCTCCTGGTAGTTGGGAGGGGGGCCTGGAGATGAAAGACCACAGGGGATCTGGGCACCTGCAGGTCCCTCCACTTCCAGGGGTGCCCTCCCACAGGGTCTTGGGTCAGCAAAGCCCTACGGTGGGACCTGACTCTACTTCCTGGCCTCATGGGCCCTCTGAAGCCTCAGTTTTTCCTCTCTGCAGAGGGACAGCCAGTGGTCAGTGGCCCTTTGGGCTTGGCTGCCCCCTCACCTGCTGACTCGCTGCCCGTCTGTGCAGGGTCCAGGTAGTCAAGGGGCAGGTTCAGAGTTAGGCTCACCTTCCTACTTCTTGACCTGGTCACCCACAAAGGCATAGCTCCTTTCCTAGAGGAAAATCATCTACGGAAACACCTGAGGGTCCACCATGAGCCCCCAAGGGTCCACCATGAGTGCTGAGGGTCAGCTGTGAGTCCGAGGAGTCCCACTGTGCTACAGCCACTTGGGTCCTACTTGAACCATTGGACCTGGAGAGTAACCCCATTGCCAGAGCCCAGTGGGCTGGAGAAACTCCTCAGGGGACCCTGGAGCCGGGGCTGTCCCTGCTCTACCAGGGGAGAAAGGCAGGAGCCTGGGTGGTGGGGCCGTCAGCTCTGGTCTGTGACCCACCTGCCCTGAGACATGGCAGCTAAAATGCTGCAGGCCAGGCTCATGCCTGTAATCCCAGCACTTTGGAGGCCCCGGAGCAGGAAAATCACTTGAGGCCAGGAGTGTCACGTCCAGCCCTGGGCAACACAGAGACTCTGTCTCTACAAAAAGCAAAAAAGAAAAGGCCCAAAGGATGGGGGTTACTTGGGCCGAAAACTCTGGCAAGCACAAGCTCAGCTGTGTGGGTTACCTGTCAGTCTCACTGTTAACAAGCAGCCAGCACTGCAGGAAGCAGGACAGCTGCTGGGACACAGTCTCCACCCTCCCTGAAGCCCCTGGAGGGATGAGGCTCCTCCAGCTCTTGCAGCCACACCCGAGGCCCTGGGGTCTGTGTGGGGTCCCTCAGCTCCACCCCTTCACTGGCAGCAGCCACTGTGGATGCTCTTGGGATAGGACCCAGGGAGGCCATCTCGCTTCCAGCTCCCGGCCACAGAGATGCCGGACCCGCGGTGCCATCTGCTTCAGTGGTTGGGCTGAGGCACCTGCAGGGACTGGGCCCGCCATCCCTCGCGAGAGCCCAGGGAGTCTGAGGACAGCACTTGAGAAAGTCACCCACCTGCCTTCCCCACGGGCCTCGTTGTCACTGGCTCCATATGGGGTCTTTGTACGAGAGCAGAAACAGACAGAACCTGGGTGAGCTTCACATGTGCCTTCTCGCTGATCCTTGGAAACAAGCAGATTCTACTCTGTTCACCACTCTTTCTGCTCAGTTTGATGCATTTTAGGCAAAAGCTGCCATCTTGCCAAGGCTCAGCCTCCTGGGCGTTGGGAGGGCTGGAAGATGGCAAGACCCTGGGGGGATACGGGGCACCTGCAGGTCCCTCCACTTCCAGGTGCCCTCCACAGGGTCTTGGGTCAGCAGAAGCCCCTCGGTGGGACCTGACTCTACTTCCTGGCCTCATGGGCCCTCTAAGCCTCAGTTTTCCTCTCTGCACCAGAGGACAGCCAGTGGTCAGTGGCCCTTTGGGCTTGGCTGCTGCCCCTCACCTGCTGACTCGCTGCCCGTCTGTACTAGGGGTCAGGTAGTCAAGGGGCAGGTTCCAGGTTAGGCTCACCTTCCTATGTGACCTGGTCACCACAAGGCATAGCTCCTTTCCTAAGAGGAAAGTATCTGAGCACCTGAGGGTCCACCATGAGCCCCAAGGGTCCACCATGAGTGCTGAGGGTCCGCTGTGAGTCCCGAGGGTCCACTGTGCTACAGCCCACTTGGGTCTAACGGAACCATTGGACCTGGAGAAACTGCCCAACCCCCATTGCTCAGAACGGAGTGGGCTGGGCTTCCTCAGGGGGACCCTGGAAGCCGGGGCTGCTCCATCCCTGCTCTACCAGGGAGAAAACAGAGGCCTGGGTGGTGGGGCCGTGGCTTCTGGTCTGCTGACCACCTGCCCTAGAGACATGCTTCAAAATGCTGCAGGCCAGGCTCATGCCTGTAATCCCAGCACTTTGGAAGGCCAAGGCAGGAAAATCACTTGAGGCCAGGAGTGTGCGACCAGCCTGGGCAACACAGGAGACTCTGTCTCTACAAAAAAAAAAAAAAAAAAAAGCAAAAAAAAAAAGAAAGGCCCAAAGGATGGGGGGTTACTTGGACGAAGGCTCTGGCAAGCACAAGCTCAGCTGTGGGTTACCTGTCAGTCTCACTGTTAACAAGCAGCCAGCACTGCAGGAAACGGACAGCTGCTGGGACACAGTCCTCTCCACCCTCCCTGAAGCCCCTGGAGGATGAGGCTCCTCCCAGCTCTTGCAGCCACCGAGCCCTGGGGTCTGTGGGGTCCCTCAGCTCCACCCCTTCACTGGCAACGCCACTGTGGATGCTCTTGGGATAGGACCCAGGAGGCCATCTCCTTCCCCAGCTCCGGCCACAGAGATGCCCGGGCCACGGTGCCATCTGCTTCAGTGGTTGGGCTGAGGCACCTGCAGGGACTGGGCCCGCCATCCTGCGAGAGCCCAGGGAGTCTGAGGACAGCACTTGAGAAAGTCACCCCAGAGAGGGACTTTCAGGTCTGGATCCCACTGAGGTCAGCATTTGGCCCAGGCTCGGAGCCCAGGATCTGGTGAGAATGGGGCATCCACTGAAGGTCACTCCTCCCTGGCAGCAGCAGAGCAGTGTTGGGGGGGGCACCCGCCTCTCCACCAGGGGCTCTGTCCCCTCCCTTGGGGGCCACCCGCCTCTCCACCAGGGGCTCTGTCCCCTCCCTGGGGGGCCACCCGCCTCTCCACCAGGGAGTATCCTCCCTGGGGGCCACCGCCTCTCCACCAGGGGCTCTGTCCGGCTCCCTTGCA